>NC_092047.1:74530876-74873750 GCF_003086295.3 Arachis hypogaea | reverse complement strand
TTGCGCATACATGTGCATTTGATGATGCCCCACGCTCAGTGTTCGCGCACCATTCACACAACTCTCTGGAATATGTATTGGCTCTGTGTTCACTCATCGACGCGTACGCGTAAAGCATGCGTACGCGTCCCTGCTCCTTTTTTTTCAAAAATACTAAAAGTGGTTTAAAATCTCCCTAACACTACCTACAACTCAAAACCAGCTAAATTTCACAAATGAACACAAATTTTCAAATGCAAACAAATATAACTTGCACTCTAAGCAACTAACAACTGAAATACTAATACAAGACTACATGAAGAGAAAAAGTACCTACAATAGTAACTCACATCACTTATTAAAGAAACTATAAGAGAGTGGAAAGAGTGTACCATGGTGGGTGTCTCCCACCTAGCACTTTTATTTTAAGTCCTTAAGTTGGACATTTGGGAAGCTCTTTATCAAGGTGGCTTGTGTTTGTACTCGTCCTTGAATCTCCAAGGATCTTTATTCCTCAAATGGTTGACAGAAATTCCAACCTTCTTCACCAAGCTTGGGTGAAGTTCAACCCAAGATATGAGTTCCGAAAGTTGGTCTTCATGCTTTGATCTGGGATCCCATATCTTATTTTTGCACCCGTCTTCAAGTTGATGGTCATGGTTCTTCCATTCGGGTGGTTGACGTGTAGAATTCTCTTTAGCACACCAAATCATCCTTCTAGACCCATACAAAATAGCATTCTTCCAATCATGGTCCCTATGCCTTGAAACTTCGACATTAATGAGCCTAATACCAAACTTCCAACTACTACACAACTCCTTTTTACTATTAATTCCGCAAAGAGCTCTAAGTTGCCCATCCGTTTCAATCACGCCATATTCAAGTGAGAAAGTGAAGCTTTAGGGAAAGAAATTTACCCACTTGAGTGTTGTGTTGGACGGTGACTTGGGAAGGGGAACCTCCCCACACTTAGACAATGCGAGGTCTACTTCTTTAGGCTTTTCCTTGGTTATTTCCACCTCTTGACAACTTCTTTCAATTTCTTCTTGCTTGCCAACTTCTTCGACATGGATATCAATATCACTTGGTTCGTAGTTATCTTCAATAATGTTAATGTCATACCTAGGGGGAGGGATTCAACGTTGGATAGAAAGTCATTGATGATTGAATCCATCTCTTGATCAACCTCTTCATATTCTTCAATTTTAATATACTCCGGAGGTTGTTGAGGCTCCCATGGTGGTTCCGCATCTCCTAAATCTCTAACCACTTCTTCCTTTTCTCTAGTTGTTGTAGGTTTCTCCAATGGTTCCAATACAAAACACAACTCCTCCTTCTCCACCGGATTCGTCAATCTCTTCTCCATGTGTTGCTCTTTTTTGGATCCTTCACATGCGGCTATGGAAGCGCCTTGAGTGTTCAAGCATTGGTAGGCTAAAGTATGCACTACCTTAGTCAAATTGATCACAAACTCTAAGGTGTTCCTTTGTATATTTGCTTGTCCTTGAAGTAGCAAAGAGAGGGAATCATATATTGGGGCTTGGGGTGGATAAGAGGGTTCATCATTTTGGAGAAAGCGTTCATAGTAGGGAGGTGGTTCTTCTTGGTAAGGGTATGGAGATGACGTGTATTGAGGTGGTTCTTGGTAGTAATCATGACAGGGTTGTGGTGGTTCTGAAGGTTCTTGCTCATAATGGTCATAATGGAATGGTATGGGTGATTGGCCATATGATGGATATGGATCATAGGAAGGTGCTTGGTATGGAAAGGCTTGTGAGTATTATTGCGATTCATGTTGAGGATAGGAGTCATAAGCATATGATGGTGGCAATTGGTTTTCACAAAAAGTTATATCATAGCCATTGGATTGACATGCATTAGGATGGTGAGTATACCTATGAGTAACCGGAGGTTGTTGCCAATAGGAGTGATCGATTCCTTGAGGCTCCTCCCATCTTTGTTGGTTCAATCCATAATGAGTGTCATCTTGAAGTTCACATTTCCTACAACACAATTAGAACCAAACTCATAGCCAAAGTGAGAATTCATGATAGTAAAGACAAAAAATGAAAAGCACAAAAATAAGGAGATAAAATCTAGCTACTAAATCAAACAAGCAAACCATTCACAATATTCACATATGTACAATAACCAATAACATAACACCATTGCAAGTCCCCGGCAATGGCGCCATTTTGATGAATGGATTTTTGATGGTATAGAATTTTACTAATAAAATCTCGTTGCAAGTATAGTTTCTAAACCAACAATGATCCTTTGTCACAAGTACAAACCCCTAAAATTATAAACCGAAGTATTTAAACCTCGGGTCATCTCTCAAAGGAATTGCAGGGTAGTGTTCTTGTTATTGGCCATGGACATGTATATTTTGGGGTTTTGATTAGGAAGTAGGAAAAGTAAATGATAAAGGAAATCAAATGATAAAAGGTCTTGGCAAGGTTTGGTGGTCAAGGATCTCTATCCTTATTACTAACCATAATATGATAATTGCAAGGATCAATCCCACTAAGTCATCTGCTAACAAGTAAAGGAAAGTCAAATGAGCTATATCAATCCAAGTCCATAGGTCCTAGCTTTCCGCTAATTGAATTAATGAGAACTAGAGTTAATGGTTACCAACTATCAATCACTTGGACATTAGCAACTCAAGAATTCCTAAGTTACCTTCCCAAGCCAAGAGCACAAAATTCTACTCTAACATCTTCTCAAGCATTTTGACAAACACTTGGAAGGCACAAAAAAAAGCATAGTAATTTGACAACAAGAGTGAAATCTAACAACAATTATTGCGAGGAATTAACAACAACAATCAAAAGGAATGCAATTATTATGAATTACCTCAAATTGAATTGAAAGAAAAGAGAAGAGTCAAGAGTGAATCTACAACAAAGCATAGTAACAAAATAGAAGAAATTACAACAAAGGAGTAGAAGAATGATAATTGCAACAACAAAGAATTGAGAAGAAGATGTAGAAGAGAACATGAATTAAACCCTAGATCTAAGCTTATTGACCTAAACCTAATCTTAATTCTAATCCTAGAGAGAAGTGAGAGATTCTCTCTCTAAAACTAACTAAACTAATCCTAATGAGCAAGGGATATGTCAAAAGATGCATTCCCTTTAATCCTTGGTCTTTTAAAGTATTTTGGCACCAAAGTTGGTTGCAAACTGGGCTCCACAGTTCCTCAGAATTTGCTGGGCACGTTTTCACTTTAAAATCACGTGCGGCCACCGATGCGTACGCGTACAGCACGCGTGCGCGTCTCTTGAAGTCTTACGATCCACGCGTGCGCGTACATTGCGCGTGCGCGTGGATGAGCTCATCCAATTCTTTGGCTTTTCCATGTGTTCTTCATTTTTCATGCTTTTCTCTTCACTCCTTTGATCCATTCCTAGCCTATTCAATCTGAAATCACTAGCAAACACATCAAGTCATCTAGTGAAATCAAAGGTGAATCAAAATTATCAAATTAAAGGTCTAAAAGCATGTTTTCCCATTTAGGCACAAATCAAGGGAGAATCACAAAACTATGCTATTTCCTTGAATAAATGTGAGGAGAGGTTAATAAAATACTCTAAATTCAACACATGATAAACCCTAAAAATGGGGTTTATCAAGTATAGAATGTTATATGATGCTTTAATGATGATTGGTAAGGTGTTAAAATTGAATATGTGTATATGAAGAATGATTGATGACCTTGTTAGTTAGTTCAGGAAATTTATGTATGAAATGGTGTACTATTAAAGTATGATCAAATGTGGTATGATGTGAGGAAATTTGGTGCTGTGTTAGTGTGCTATGAAATGTTGCTGAGCTGAATATAGGTATAGAAGTTTGGATTTGAGTTTAGCTTTTATTGAAAATTGAGGTTTGAGATTTTTGTGAAAAACTTATTTTTGGCTGAACTTTGGTGAGCTATAACTTAGCTTTTAGACACCCAAATTTTTTCAAACTTATTTCAAATAAAAATTGGGTTCGTGACGTTTATGCCGTTTGAAGAACGGATGAAAAATATTTTAAAACGAAAAAGTTATGCGCGTCGGAAGTTTGGAGTGCAAAACTAAAAATTCTGCAGCATTCAACATTTTTGCATTTCTGCATAGTTTGCGTACGCGACCACTATACGCGACGCGACCAACCTTTTTAGGTTGGGCATCTCGCGTACACGGGCAAGGATCTTGCGTACGTGAGCATGGAAAAATGTACGCCCATGCGTACGCGTGGCCCTCGCGTACGCGTGACGTCTCAGTAATGCACTCCCACGCGTATGCGTGACCCATGTTTTCAACATACTTGATCTTATGTTTTTAAAACCTAATTTGGAACCTCTAAACCTCTATTTGCACTCTTTTAGCCCCTAAACCTCAGTTGTATGTTAAATGGCAAGTAGAAGGTAAGAAGAAGTAGTAACTTGGAGATGAAGAAAGTTCGAGAGGTAGTGAATTACGAATAAGAAGTGTGTAAATGTGATTGTAGCCCCGGGTAGTAGGAAGTGGCGATGTCCACTTGCTCCAGTATGAGCTAGGAAAGAAGAGTATGAAGAAATGAATTTAATTAGGGAGTAATAAATGAATGTATATTTGTGATGTCTTAGTAGTAGCAAGGATGGTGGTTTGTCCCCCTTGCTCCAGGTTAATGTTTGAGATTTGATAACGATGATGCTTGATTTAAACTGTATGAATGTATGCTTAAGATACCTAGGTAGTAGCAAGGATGGTGGTTCGTCCCACTTGCTCTAGGTCAGAGATTGTGACACTTGGGTAGTAGCAACAGTGGTGGAGTATTCCACTTGCTCCAGATTGAGCTTATAAACATCAGCTTGGGTAGTAGCTGTTAAACCCAGAAATTTCAGAAAAATCTTATTAGGAACTAATTTCGATTTATTTATTAAGTACTTTAATTTTAGAAATTATTTTATTAAAGATAATTAAAGCAAATTTTGATTGATTGAGTTTAAAGTAATTTAAGGTTTTATCTGATTTTATAATGATCGAATTATTTTCTATATTTAAATTATAAAGTTTAACAAATGTAAAATGATAAGAATTTTATATGATTTGGTTTAAATAATTGAGATTTCGGAATTTAATATTAATATTTTATAAATAAAGAAAATTATTTATATTACCTTATAATTTCAATTAGAGTATTTGATTTCAAATCAATTAGTATTTTAATACAAAAAATAATATTTTAGAGTAATTTTTGAGATTTAATTAGATTTCAGATTAACCCAAAATCTCCAATTTCATACACAAAACCTTAATTCCCAAATTAAAAACCCTAACCCCCTTTTAACCTAACCCTAACCGCCAATGTTTCCCCTAAACCTTACCAAGCTCGGCGGCAGCAGTAGAAAAGAAAGAAAGAAATGGTGAGGGTAGAGAGGGGAGAACAGGAGAGCAGAAGAAGAGGGGAAGAAGGGGGACCACATGCAGTCATCACCGCCGTGCCGCGTCGCTTCTTCGCCGCCGTTCGCGCTTCTACCGCTGTCAGAACTGCACGCCGCCACTGGAAGCATCTTTATCGTCGCCGTTAATGTTGGTCGGTGAACAGTGGGAAGACGCGCGAGGAAGGAGAAGCCTTCGTTGTCGCGCCTTGTGCTGCCAGCTTCGTCACACCTGATCATCATCATCACTGCCAGACCTCTGTGTCACACTGGCGCCGCGAGTTGCTATCAAGCCACCACAAGCAGGACCCGATGCAAAGAGAGAGACAGAACGACGCAAGGAGAGAGAGAAGGCATTGCAGGGTGGTTTCTGCCGCCGCTGCTTTCTCCGCCATCGCCGTCTGAGGAGCTCGCCACTGCCGGAGTCACGAGCTGAAGTGGGGGAGAAGGCCATCTTCCCTGTGTTGTTGCAGTCATTGTGCTGCTACTGCTACGCTTCATTTTATTTTTCATTAATTACTGTAAGTTATTTTTGTTTTGGAACCTCCACTGCTACTGTCCTGCTATCCGTTGATTGAGAACTTTAAGGCGTTGATGTTTTAGGATTAAGTCACTGCAGCTGTGGGCTCTGATGGTTGATGCTCTTTAAGAATCGTTGCTGCTGGGGTGACTGAAATTGCTACTGCTAGTTCTAACGTTGCTACCGTTGCTGTTGACTTGCCCTAATTTAAGTTCAGTGTCACTGCCCTAGGTCTAGCCTTTCTCCTGACTCTGTTTCACTTTTATACTCTGAATTGCCTTGGTCTCATTTATCTGTTTGTTATGGTTATAATTCCATTTTAGTTTCGGTGTTGCCTTGAATTTTTAGAATTGTTTCTGCATTTGATTCCATCAAATTTGATGTTGCTGCGAGTGTAATCGGAGTTGGTGATGTTGCCATCGTCTCGGTTGTGTTGGAATCGCCACTGCTGCTGTTGTGAGTTTAGGCTAAGCGGGACTGTTGTGTTAAATTATGCGATTGCAACATCGAGGTAGGGGCGCTTTTCTTAAACTTGTTTTACTTTCTAGAGTTGTTATAAATCGATATTAATGCGTAAAATACATTTTGTGGTTTCGTAAGTCTTATGAATTGAATTGAGTTACTTTGGATGAATGAGATTATTAGTTCAATTGATTGATTGATCGATTGAGAAAGTTGAATATTCTGATTAGTTGACTGATGTTGTTATAGTGGTTTTCCTTGAATTATTGGAAGAAATTTAATATTGGCTTTTAGTTTAATTTTGGAAATGATATAATTTTAGAAAAGATTTAATATTGAAATTTGATTTGATATTGAACCCGATTTAATATCAAAATTTGATTTTAAAACAAATTTGGAAAGGACTTAATATTTGAAAACAGTTTGTTTATTGAGAATGATTTGCTATTTTGGAAATGAATCGAAAAGGGTTTGAGGAACGGTTTGGTTTGAAACTGTTTGAGAAGACCGAGAATTCTTAATTATTGATTGATGCTGTTGGTTGAAGTTGGTTTAAATTACGATTTATAGGATTGGTTGATTGAATTCTGGATTTTGTAATTTCCTTGGGTTGAGTGTTGTTGTTGTGACAATGGTTATTGGAAGTGATTTGACTGATTAACAGGTGTTTGGTTTGGTTTGGTTGGGACCCGAAAAAGGTGGCAGAATTCGAGTTTTAGAGGAGATGCTGCCGAAATTTTATAAAATTGGAAGTTTCATTTGAAATAATTATTTAAAAAGATTTAGTTTTTAAACATTATATGTTTTAAGATTGATTTATTTATAAAAGAAAGCATTATTTTTTTGATTGGGATTGTTGATTAATCGAATGGAAAGAAGGATGATGAGGATTGATTTGAAATATGATTTTTGAATGAATTTGGAAATGAGATATGGATTGACGAATGATGATGATATTGAGAATGGCTTAGATATTGATGAATGATGAATGAATTATTCATATGGCTTATGAATTTGAATTATCTGAGACACGAGTTTCCTTGGGTAGACACAGTGGTTTGCCACCACTTGCTCCAGGTTGAGACTCGATACTCTGTTGACCCTACGACGTAAGGGTAACCGGGCACTTATAAATTCCCGGGAATGGTACCACCATTGAGCGATTTTATATATATATAACATAGACTCACGGGGATGCGCGTCAGGGAATGAAGGAGCATTTTCGCATGGTTAGGAATTTCACACAAAATAGTTCCCGTTGATAGTATAGTTCCCAACCAACTAACAATACTCAAATCAAATTTAAAAAGATTTTGGTTGTCACAAGTACAAACCCCAATAAAAATTAACCGAAGTATTTAAACCTCGGGTCGTCTCACAAGGAATTGCAATGAAGTGCTCAATTATTGGCTATGAAAATGCAAGGGGGGTTTGATTTGTAATTGGCAAGGAAATATAAAAGTAAGAATGTCAATGACAATTAACTAATAAAGGAAAGGAAAACAACTCTTGGCTAAGCATAGGAAATGAGATCACCATCCTTGTCAACAAACCATATATTGACAATTATGAGGGACCAACCTATTTAGTCTACTCCTATGCTTGAAGTAAGTATAATGTCTACCTCAAAGCATTAAGTATGTCAAATAAGCTTGATCAACATCAATCCATAAGTCCTAACCTAGCTACTAATTGACTTAGTAGTAGGCTAGATTCAATGGTTATCAAATTAATCACATAGGGTTCTCAAATTACCAATTCATTGAGACCCAATGATTCAAGGTCACCCAATTCCCTTAGCCTAGGCCAAGAGTTTAGAGAACTACTCTAAAACTAATGAAAATATTTTACCAAACACCTAGAGTGCAAGAAAAGTAAACATCACAACATGCAAGAATTAATGGAAACAAATACTATCACAAGCAAGAAATCAACAATAGCAATTAAGATGAACATAAAAGAAACATGAAAACATAAAATTGCATTGAAAGAAAGGTAGATCCAACAAGAGTGCATGAACATAAAACAACCAAATAAGGAAATTAACAACAAGAACTAGAGGAATAAAGATGTAACAACAAGAAATTAAAAGAAAAAACTAAATCAAAATAAGAATTAAAAATTGAATCTAAGAAAATAAAACCTAAACTACCCTAAATTCTAGAGAGAATGGAAAGCTTCTCTCTCTAGAATTCTACCCTAAAACACGATGAAAACTATATTATGACTACTTGGTTCATTCCCCCTTCAATCCTTGGGTTCAATAGCATCAGAAATGAGTTGGATTGGGCCCAAAATGCCTCAGAAATTGCTGGCCACGAGTTGCTTAAAATGGCCCACGCTGATCCTGCAATGCGCACGCATGGGCGACGCATGCGCATCGTCTAACTTTAGGCAACTATGGAAAAATGTATATCATTTTGAAATCCCGGATGTTAGCTTTCCAATGCAACTAGAACCGCCTCATTTGGACCTCTGTAGCTCAAGTTGTGATCGTTTTAGTACAAAGAGGTCAGGATTGATAGCTTAGCAATTCCTTCATTTCTTCATGAGTCCTCCCACTTTGCATGCTTTTCCTTCATTCCTTCAATCCAATCTCTGCCTTCTAAACCTGAAATCACTTAACAAACATATCAAAGCATCGAATGGAATTAAAGTGAATTAAATTTAGCTATTTTAAGGTGTAAAAAACATGTTTTCACACTTAAGCACAAATTTAGGGAGAATTACAAAACCATGCTATTTCATTGAATAAATGTGAGAAAAGTTGATAAAATTCCCTAAATTAAGCACAAGATAAACCACAAAATTGGGGTTTATCAAACCTCCCCACACTTATACCAAGCATGTCCTCATGCTAAGAATAAAGAAGGACAAGAAAAGTATATGCACATTTATTCAATGCAAATAAACTATATGCACCTATCTATATGAATGCAACTAAATGCAAAGTAATTCTTCCTACTTGGTTAAAAGTAAATCAATGTCCAAGAACATATATGAACAAGTAGGGCTAAAATCATATGACGATTCATGAACCCTACCAATTCAAATATAGAAATGAAGTTCAAATAGACTTGCAAGAAGAAAGCTCATGAAAGCCTGGAACAAGGAATTGAGCATCGAACCCGCACCGAAAGTGTATCCGCTCTAGTCGCTCAAGTATATAGGGTTAATTCACTCAATCCTCCTCTAATCATGCTTTCCAAGATTTGGTTTTCATCTAACAATCAACAATTATTCAATGCATGCATACATATATCATGAGGACTTATTCATAGGTTGTAATGGGGCTAGAGTAAAGGTAGGGATGCATATGGTCAAGTGAGCTTGAAATTTGAATCTTTGATTAACCTAAGCTCTCACCAAACACATATAACAACCTATACAATTCTAATACAATACCTAGCTACCCATGATTCTCACTCTTTCACATACTCATGCATTCTCTTTAATTCACATTCCATATGCATTATTATTGTTACTTTACTTTGGGGCATTTTTTGTCCCCTTTTTATTGCATTTTTTCTATATATTTTTGTTTTTTTTTTTTTTTCTATTTCTTCTTGTACATTTTTTTCACATTTTTTTCATAACAAAGTAGATACAAATGTATCAATGCATATGATTTTACATATTTAATGCATAAGCACGTACCCAATCCCATGATTTTCAACAGAAATACAAAATACACTTTTACCTCAACCAATGTCCCAAGTTTCCCATATCCCAATGATATATACCCTCACTAGCCTAAGCTAATCAAAGATCCAAATTAAGGGACATTTATTATTTTTCACTTAGGAGTAGTGATGTGCTAACATTAAGAACAAAAGGGATTAAATAGACTCAAAATTGGCTAACAATGTTGATGAAAGGTAGGCTATTTGGGTAAGTGAGCTAAATAAGATGATGGCCTCAATCATATAAATGCATGTATACATGGAATAATGGACATAAAGAATCAAACAAATCAAAGATTAAAATCATAGAAAGAGAATAATACACACAAGAATGAAAATAAGTGGTTATATGATGTAACCACGCAATTGGGCCCAAAACTCACATGCTTGTGTTCTTAGCTCAAAAACCATATTCCAAAATAAATTCTTCAAGCAAGTTCAACAAAATTTTTTTTCGAATTGGTAGGGCGCCTTAAAAACAATTTCTTGGAAAAGAAATCATTACCCTAACCAAGTAGTCCTAACATAAAAAGAAGTGGTAAAATATGTACAAATTCTAACTAACATGCACCCTATCATGCAATGTAACAACTAGCTAACATTGGTGTTGAAAAAGGAAATTGTTACCCATGGAGATCGGTCGGACGACCTCCCCACACTTGAAGATTGCACCGTCCTCGGTGCATGCAAAGAAGAGCAAGGTGGACGGGTTGCTACCACTGATGAAGGAGCATTTTGAAGAGTTATATTGCGTTTTGGTTTATATGATATTGTATTAATTAGATAATTTTTCTTCCCTCGTCTTTGTTATTACAATTTTATAAGAGGGATAGGAGTTGCATGTTTTATATGTAAATTACATTATAAGCTATTATGTAAGAAGTCTTGTATATGAATCTATGCCTGTTTATTTTTTTTAAGGTAAAATATTTATTTCCGGTTTTCAAAAAAATCAGCAATATGATGTCAAGTCATAGGCTCATATTTTAATATTAAGTATATAAAGTAGTAGTAATACTTCTTGCTATCAGAGTGGCACAGCCGGAAGCGTGACATTCTGGTAGTGAGGGTGTTACATTATGGTATCAGAGTAGTTCATCCTGATTAGAGCCTTGGAGATGGACTGACCATGCTTCATTGCATTCTTTGAGTGTCTGTCATGTTGTAGGGCTTGTCCAAGTAACAAGAATTAGAATTTTATGCACATGACTTCCTATTAATTAACATTGTTAGCTTACCATTGCATATCTGTTGATGTTAAGTCTGGTCAACTTAATGTTGATGGCTTATGTGAATGGGAAGTTAATAGGTTATTATAGGCGAATTGGAATTGATAAGAAATAGATAACGCTTATCACACGGGTTGGGGACGCTAGGAGTTAATTCTCGAGGATAATCTTTTATGTGTCTTGAAAATTCTATTGATGACTTGTTATATGTTCTTTCATAGTGTGCCTTGAAAACCTTTATTTGAGGTTTCTTTTTGAAAAGTAGTTTGATTATTTCTCAACCTTATCTCTTGTTGAAATGCATTCTCGTTTAATTTTAACTGCCTATGTTTACTTAAATTCCTTGGAGGATTTGTTTTTGTCTGTTCAAACTCTTTTTTATTCATGTACTCTTTTATGTGATCTTGGAATTGTTTAATGCATCAAAAAGGTCTTTGAAATCTTTAAGAAAATGCTATTGATTGGATTGTTTTTCTTCGGATTAGCTGAGAACTTATTCAATTTGTCATGTCTTGTGAATTCTGTTCGAGTTCCTTGATTTAAGTTTCTTTCTCAAAATGTAAGTGGGTTTCCTTCTGTACATCTCTCAATCTTCTTGAATATCTTTATGAGATTGTGATTTTAAAAAGAAAAAATACACTTGGAATTTTAGTTTTAAACTTTTTTTAAAAGAGATTTTCGATTCTCTTAGAAGAAATTTTAACTCAATCCTCTCTTACTTAATTATACCTATAATCATTCTTTAAATTTTGATAAAGGTGTTTTAAATTTGACATGTCTTTATTCATACGTATTTTTGAAACTATACCTCAAATTTTCCTTTTTAAACAAAATTTGAAATTTCTTTCAATTTTACCGTGATTTCACTATATACTCCTAATTGACTAAATGCTTGAATATCTTTTGAGATTTCTAGGGAATTACTTTTGATCCTTAGTCCAATTAAATTCCATCTTTCAAATTTCACATATTTTGTCTTTACTTTAGAAATAGTTTTGGCAAAAAACAAATTGATTTCCAACCAACCTCGCTTTGTTTTTATGCAAACTCTTAATTGATTATGTAAGGTACCTTTCATGATTGACGAGAAAACATTTCATCCTTAGCCTAGCTAATTTTCATTTCACAAATCTTGCATAATTTAGTTCGACTTGAATTAGTTTTAATATGATACAATATTTACGTTTTTGATGATTCTCTTGAATTTTTTAAAGCAATTCCCTGTTCTCCTCTATAGTTTCTATTGGAGTTCTTTGAAATCAAAATTCTTTGCTATTTGCATTTTGATTCTTCCTTCCGGCATACCACATGACTTTTGACCATTCTTATTTGTTGGTGATTTGAACCATTCCTTCATATTCTTGTGAACCTTGTGCTCCTTTGATTTGATTTTAGTTTATTTTGATCTAATTTACTAATATCTTTTTCTTGTACCTTTTAGAGTTCCTAAATTAAATATTTCTTGTTATGATGCGAAATGACTCTTTCCGAAACGTTTTCTCGTGCATGTACATCGTTGCTTAGTTGCAATCTTACACTTCCTTCCAAATTCATGAGAAACATAATTTTATCACTTATTTTTCTCTTCCTGCAAATTTATATCCCTTGAATGTACTTGTACTTATCTCAGTGTCACACGTGGTTCTTAGAGGTAAAAACCGACGTGTTAGCTCTTTAGGGAACGACTGGTAGAAGAGGAGGTTTTAGTTTTCAGTAGCTCGATTGAAAGCTTGTTCGATGTCTTATGCCTAGTTGATCTTGTTTGAACTTCCTTGATTTAAGATCCTTTTTCATATGGCCTAATTTCTTTTTAAGTACATCTTAATATTCTTGAATGTCCTTATGTGATGGCAATTTCGTTTTGATATGAACTTTTAAAACAAGTTTTGGATTCTCTTCTTAAGAAATTTTTAATCAATTTTTTCTCGCTTGAATTGCATCCATAGCTATTCTTTAAATTGACAGAGTTATTTTGAGGTTGGCATGCACTGTTTTAAATAAAGTTTTGAAACCGACTTATAAGCAAATTTTTACTTCGGAATTTTTTTCTAAATAAAGTTTAACTTCTTCTTCGTCCATATTTGATATAATTTTTATACACGCTTGATTAAATATAAACTTTGACAATTTTTAAACAAACGTTTGATTTTCTTACAACCTTGCCACGATTTCACTGTATACCTTTATTTGATTGAATACCTAAATGACTTTTAAGATTTTTGGAAAATTTTTTTGGCCTTAACCCAATTAACTTTCCCTTTTCAAACCTCACCTATTTTGTCTTTAACTTGCAAATTATTTTGACAAGAGGCAATTTGATTTCCTTCCGAGTTTTATGTCTACTTTTGGTTAAGTGGTGCACCTAACTATTTTTCTCAAATATTTGAGGGAATATTTTTGTTCTTAGCTAAATCGGTGTTCATTTTCTTTTAAAACTCTACATAATCTATTTTAACATGGAATTGTATTAACATAATTCCACAAATATACTTTTGTTATTTCTTTTACAAAGTGTTTGATGCGCACTTTTCCTTTGAACACGTGAAAGAGTTTTTGAAATGTTTTTCATTCTCTATGAGCAATTCATTCGAAAGTATTCTTAATTCTACTAGAGACTTATGAGCTTTATCTTTGGTCTTAGACATTCTTTTTCTGTAAACCTCATATTCCTTGACTCGACTTAATTTTGTTTCAAACTACTGCACTATTTTTCCTTTTGTTATTCTTATCGGGTTTTGTTGATTTGGGAATCATTCTTGAGATTGCCAAACTAATTTTCTATCTAACACTCTTTATTTCTTATGCATTCCAGATTACTTATGATTTCAACAATCCTTTCAAGTCCTGGCGGATTTTGTCGCTTGTTTTTTTCCAAGGTCTTGTATTCTTTTGAATAAACTTGAGGATTGCTTTAGAATCACGTATGACTTTTAGGAGTAGCAAACGAAACTTTAAAAATGCTATTCGTAAACGTGAAGGATGCATTGGTAAGGGTGCAAAGTTATGAGGAGTATAGCAGTTTGTTCCTCGAAAAAGTTTGCGGATGTAAATGAGTTTCCCTAGGTAGACACAGTGGCTTACCACCACTTGCTCCAGGTTGAGACTCGATACTCTGTTGACCCTACGACGTAAGGGTGACCGGGCACTTATAAATTCCCGGGAATGGTACCCCCATTGAGCAATTTGATATATATATATATATATATGAGGAAAAGCTATGCATAGACTCATGGGGATGCGCGTCGGGGGACAGTCCAATGGTTTAGCAAACCAGACTTGTCGGGTTATTTGTATAACCGACAGATAAGCTCATTAGCCATAGGACAGGCATTCATCATATGCATTTGTATGCTTTGCTTGGGTTTGAATTTGTTTTGGTTTGCCTAATTGTTAAACTGTTCTTGACTGCTACCTGAACTATTTGCTGTAACTGCTACCTAAACCTGTGCTTTCCTTGTCTCTTTTGCTTGTGTTTGCCTTGGTGTGCTACTTTTGAGAATGAGCTTTGGTGCTGAATTGATGATTGTGTTGATTGATTGCGTGGTTGGTTTCTAATTAAAATTTTCTTATAAGAAAATAAAGATTTTGGATTTCTGAAAGATTAAATATTGTTTTTTTGAAAAAGTTTTGAATGATTAGTTATTGGTTTTTAAAAGATTTATAAGGATATGATAATCACTAAGCTTGAAAATTATTTTCTTATTAAATATCTTCTTATGACAATTCTAAAACTCCGTGGTGAGACCGTGTGGTTAGGTTCTCATCCCCTACAGCTTTACCTTTTTAGGAATCGGATGAAGGAGCATTTTGAAGCATTATACTGCATTTTGGTTTATATAATATTATATTAATTAGATAATTTTTCTTCCCTCGTCTTTGTTATTACAATTTTATAAGAGGAATAGGAGTTGTATGTTTTATATGTATATTACATTATAAGCTATTATGTAAGAAGTCTTGTATTTGAATCTATGCCTATTTTTTTTTTTTTAAGGTAAAGTATTTATTTCTGGATTTCAAAAAAATTAGTGATACGGTATCCAGTCATAGGCTCCTATTTTAATATTAAGTATATAAAGTAGTCGTAATACTTCTTGATATCAGAGTGGCGCAGCCGGAAGCGTGACATTCTGGTAGTGAGGGTGTTACAGTAGCCGCAGTAGTGGTTATTCCACTGGCTCTGGGTTAAGTGGGTAGTAGTAAGGGGATTGTAGCTCAAACCCACTTGCTCCGCATGGGTGTTTCAGTCCATAGTTAGCTACAAGGACGTGTCGGGTTGGCTATATAACCGACAGATGATATCATTAGCCATAGGACAGGCATGCATCATGTGCATATGTTTGATTTGCTTGTTTGTGCATTAATTTGGAGTGCCTATGTGAACCAGTATGCCTAATTGTGATACTTTCTACTTGCATTACTTGTACCCTAATTGTTTTTGCCTTTGCTTGTATTGTTTGTTTATGCACTGGTGAATTTGGAGGGTCGGAGGAGGTAGAAGGTGAATTGTAGAGTTAGAGTTTGATGAGACAGCAAGTGGATTGTAAATTGAGGGATTAAGTTAGGATTGAGTTAGAACCTTAAGAACCTTAGATATCTACCCCTGCTTATGGTTTCTGTTTTAGTTCCTTAAATTTTATAATCTGAGTGTCGGCGTTCTAGGATTACCTCTAGCTTTTTTGGGACCTTATTTATTATATATGTGGGCACCTTAACCATACTGAGAGCCTCCGGTTCTCATCCCATACGATATTGTTATTTTTCAGATGCAGGTGGAGATGCACCTCAGTGAGCGTCTGGAGTTCCCTCTGCAAGCGAAGTCGGCTATCTTGGGTTTAATGTATTTTGTTTTATGCTTTGTATATATATATATAGATTCTCCACCCTTGTATTTTGTATTTTATCCCTCCTAGAGGTTGACGTGGAGAAACAGGTGTTCTGTCATATATTTGGGATTACTCTTTTGGGTTATATATATGTATATATGTATATATTTGCTTTGGCCAGTTCTAGCTTCGCGAGCCGAATCAGAAGTCTTGCTATATGTATATTTGGAATTCTTCTCTCATAGTTATCGCTTACGCGAGTAATGCGATTTTCTGTTTAACGCTTTGCTTAACTCTTCTTCACAGGCTTCTAGTTAAAATTCCTTTCAACTATTATTATATTTATATTTTTACTTTGGGAGTCACTCAGATAAAGACGTTTGAAACGTCTTTTCTTAAAGATGTTTTCTAGTAATTAAAATTTAACACATATAATCAATTAAACCGTGTGTTATTTTTGTCAAAATTAGTCCAGACAAATTAATTTGACCGAAAAATAGTGAATCAAATTTTGAACGGTCTAAATTAATATTATTTTTTATAAAAGATGACTACAATACCCTTATTATAAAAAATGACTAAAATACTCCTATTATATATATATATATATATATATATATATATATATATATATATATATATATATATTGAAAACTCTAAATCCTAACCCTATAAGGCTACGACGATAGGGAAGTAAAGGACTAGAATTTAGAATTCTTAAAATTAATATATATAATAGGAGTATTTTAGTAATTTTCTATAATAAAGATATTATTGTAGTCATTTTTTATGAAAAATAATATTAATTTAGACTAGTTTAAGATTTGATTCATTATTTTTTCAGTTAAATTAATTTATCTGGCCTAATGATAACAAAAATAGCACAGTCTAATCGATTATATGTGTTAAATTTTAACTATTAAAAAACATCTTCAAAAAAAGACGTTTTAGACGTCTTTATCTGAGTGACTCCCTTTTACTTTTAAAAGTCGTAATATCTTGCCACCTCAACTTTATGACTTAAGAATAAGACTCTATGTGGTAGGGTGTTACAATAACTTATAGTTACGCTAAGTCCATTGGACAGGATTGGTTCTCTTCAAGGATGCGCCTGCACAGGCTACAGAAGAACAGCGTCGCGCGGTCAGGCTACAGCGGTATTGGCGTGGGGGTGCGGCGGTGTCGACACGGGCATGGGCAGCGGCGTGGGGGTGAGGCTGCAGTGGAAACAACGGCTAAACCACTACTACATAATTGACTTTTACTAACATTTAAAAAATGTTACCAAATCATATTAAAATGTTACCTATATATATTAGTAACATTTTAACAAATGTTAAATATACCCTATGTTACTAAAGAGTTTTACTAACATTCTTCTAAAGATTTAATAACATTTAATAAAAATGTTACAATAGATCTTCTATAGTAATATTATGAAAAATGTCACAATAGACCTTTCTTAGTAACACTTAAAGAAATGTTACAATAGATATTTTTTGTAACACTTAAAAAAATGTTACTATAAATAATTTTTGTAACACTTAAAAAATGTTACAATAGATATTTTATGTAACACTTAAAAAATGTCACAATAAGTCTTTCTAACAACACTTTAAAAAATATTACAATAGATATTCTATAGCAATACTCTAATAAATGTTACAAAAGATTTTCTTTGCTAATAATAAAAAAATATTACAATAGATCTTTAGTAACATTTAAATGCACAAAATATTAAATTAAAATCTTTTTCTTCAGTTACATATTTTACACCCACTTTACAAATTAAATTCAAGATATTTAAATACTAAAATTAGTCCAATAAATCAATTTTCCTACCACAATTATTATTTAATTCAACTTGATTTTTATTACACGTGCTAATCAACACTCATGCTTCATGATAGAATATAAAATTAAAACAAAACTAATTAGAATCATTACAGGGATTGCAGTGAACTTGGTAACATATATGATTGGAGTGATGCACCTTTCAAGCTCAACCTCAGCCAATATTGTCACTGACTTTATGGAAATCTCATTTCTCCTATGTTTTCTTGAAAGTTTTCTAACAGATTCTTCCTTGACAAATACAATATAATTGGAATCTTTGCTGCAATCCAAACACTGGTTTGTTAGTTAAGGTCATATAAAATAACATAAGACATAAAATTCCTATAAATCCAGCAATTATGGGAATTCAAATTTTAAGCATAAAAATTTTAAGCATAAAAAACTGGTGTTTAATTGCTGCACCTATTTTTTAATGAACTAACCATTTTCTATAAAATAAATTTAATTTAACTAAATTGTTGACAAAAAAAAAAAAAGAAATCCTTAATCAATAAAAATTCATGAAGTTTTTGGGATCTTAGCAAATAAAACCAAGTTTTACCAGACACGAAGACCATTTTATGTGTCGTGTTCACGTTGCTCAAACATATACTACTTCATCAAATAGTATTTTTGCTACACTTCATCAAAGCATTAGCATTGCAAGACTAAGTAAAAAAGTACCTATGCAGCTGAATTCATCAACAAAAGCATGATCCTTTGGGCTAGAATCATCGAGGAAGGGATTTATTGAAGTCAAAGAATAGCCGTGAATTTCGTCGTAAACCATGCGTTGAACAGGATCACTTAGCACCTGCACACTGCAATAGTCAATTTGCAATACAGAAAACATAGGGTAAAGTTTCAATGAACATAATTTAAGATATTCAAAATGAAAACTACTGTATAGACTTCATTGATGAATGTGCAGAAATTTCCTCAACCCATTTTCATTTTTTACCAGCAGCGGCACTCTCAATTCTCAAACCCCCTTTTTATTTTCATTAATCTTCTCTATCTTTCTCTGTTTTGAAATTTTTACTCAAATCAAATGGTGCTCTTCATGTTTCATCCTTATTATATTGTAAATCCCAATTGTCTCTTTCAATATCCCTCCCTTCAAACTTGGCACCATCTTCCTCTCTTCTCTGCTCATTCTTATTGCCCTCTCTCTTTCTCTGTCCCCTTTCTTCAAAGAAAGCCACCTTCAGAGATGGAAACTCGTGCTGCCGCAAAGAGGAGGGCCATGACCACAAACCTCACTGAGAATCAACCTCTCAAGAGAAAGCGCGTTGTGTTGGGTGAACTTACCAATTTTCCTATTGAAAATTTGAATACTCAAATACTAAAATCCAAATGCCTCAACAATGCCAAGCCCAAGAAAGCTTCTATCACTGACAAGAACATCAAGGTTGTCTTGAACTTATAAATTATATAAAGACTATATTTTAGATGTAAAACTTGTAATAATCAATTCTGGTTTTGTAATGTGACTTGTTAGGATTTGGATTTTAAACACATCCTTTCAAGGGAAGTTGTTTCTTCATGTTCATAAATCCAGCAACAATTAAGCATGTTCATAAAAAATCAATCATTGTTTTTTAAATGAAAAAGTATAATTTTGTGATACACACACTTTGAACCCCCTTCCCAATTAACAATGCATTTTCATATAATACAATTTATTAACAATGCATAGATCATATGTCCCATGGGCTATGGCACATACATTTCTATTTATGTCAAAATTAATATAGAAAATGATGGTGACCAAATTAAACATGGAGTAAATTTGAGAACTTGTAAAATAAAGATTTCATAAGCTGAAGAGAACTTATTCAAATACCTGGCAAACCCTATTGAAGAAAGGCCAATTGTGTTTGCTAGAGGAATTCAGTGATGAAGAACGTCATTTTCTTATACAACTGTCAGAGGCAAGTATTTGATTAGCCACTCTATGATATCCTATGGCTCTATAGTATCAATTTAGAACACCCAACAAGAGAATAAATTAGATTTAGAGCAAACAATAGCACTAATTTTTTTTAGCATCAATTCTTTTAGTTATTATAAGGTGATGAACAAGCAAAAGCAGTGCACCTCCACCACTTGCATGTACTTGAGGTTAAGGTCAATCATTATTCTAATTGCAGACTGGATCTAAATGCAGCTAAATAGCAGTAAAACATAAATAATATCAGATGTATGTTTGGAAATGCAAACAAAGGAGATATGGACCCTATACAAACTAAACAAAACATGAAACTTTAGATATCAAATCAGGAATATAGGAATAGACTTACATTCATCAGCAGGCCCATTAGCAGCAAAATGAGCTTTCTTCCCTTTTTCGGGACAATTCCTTGCCAAATGTGTCATGCCACCACATATTTTACAACAACCACTCTAGTATAAACAATTACTTAATATAGATTAGATAGGTTGATTCAAGTGTTTGGCTAATACATCATAATATATTGGACAAGGCAAACAAGAAAGAGAAACAATAATACCTTAGGATAGATACCATGAGCATTTTGAGGGCAGTTTTTACTCAACTGTCCTTGCTATTTATAGACAAAGCACTCTGCAAACTTTTTCCCTCCTACATCACCATTGAAACACTTCATCTCATAAGAAAACAAATTAGAACGCAACCAAAATCTTAACAAAAAAGAAGTCATTCTAATATTCTATCAAAGGCTTTAAGTAACAATGTTTCATTGTTCAGTAAAGTAGAAAGCCCAAGAGGATGATTATAAATTTGTAGTAAACTGCTTAATAAGATTTCCAATTCATGGAGTGGCTAAATTTTCTTCAAAAGCACCCTACCAAGGCACATCAATAGCCTCTGTCTCATGCTCCAATTCTTGCCGTTTTCGCTAACTGCAGCATCAATTTTGCCTTAGCAATAACTTCAAAGGTTACTATATCACTATATTCATGTAGAGTAATCAAAATTTTTCTCGTTATAAATTAGGAGGATATATAATTATTAATTCAAGAAAAATAGAACACAAACCTGGAGAGTCCAACTTTCCTTCTTTTCTTCTAACTTCATCACCAAGTTGACACTTTTCAAGGGCCTATGTATAATATGATAATGTAAATGTGTTAATATGCTTGAGTTAGATATTATAAGTCAAATAATTTAGAATTTTGGATACTGAATCTTTTTAACAAACTAAATCTTATTTTGTGTCAAATTAATTACTATTCTATACAACAATTTTCTCGGGCCTAGAAATGATGGAATCTATTTGAGTTTTTCCAATTGACAATATCAAACAAAACAGAAATTAGAAATTAGAATCCAAGTTTAGTAAGAAAAAGCAACTAGAAAACAGAGGATATGAAAACCTAATAATATATAATTTTTAACAACTTGATCAGCAAATAAACAACTTAATCAAAATCTAAATTCAAAACCTAACTACTAAATAACCAATTAAAAACCTTAATCAACTAATAGTTATACATCAAATTAATTATTACGTAAAGATTAAAGAGGATTGAAGGAGAAAAATACTAACTGAACAAGAGAACTAGAACTCACCAGGCTGTGGGACGAGCAGTCGATGGAACCGGTGAGAAGACGACGACGCGAGAGGATGAACCAGAGGCAAAACGACGGTGTGAGAAGATGAACTAGAGGCGAGACAACGCGAGCTGGAGTGAGAGTGAGAACACGCGATTGTGGTTTCGATTCGCGAACCGTGAGATCGATGAGGCGGAGCGAGAGCTTGAAGAGACGGAACAAGAGATGATTGAGGAGGAACCAGAGGTGCAGCTTCGAGAGTGAGAGTGAGAACGATGCGAAACGGGGAGAAAATGAAAATACTCACCACTTTGTATATTTGGTAACGTTTGTATCTGATTTTTATTTTCTTTTTTTTTTAAAAAAGTGTCTTTGCTAACATTTATTTTACAAGTGTTGCTAACAATATATTTTTATTAGTATAACTAACATTTTAAAAAGTGTTAGTTAAAAAATGTTAGTAAATGTCTAAATTCTAGTAGTGAACGGTAGTGTTATGATGTGTCGGAACAGCTATCTTCGGCATCGACAACGAATTTTCAGTGTGAACCGAAGATCGATGACATCGAGTTTTGGGTGTAAACTGGAGATCGAGAGATTATAGCGAAATTAGAAGTAACATAAGTAGTATGAATGTATTTAATTGTTAATCCTAATTTTTTAAATTTTAAAATTTAAAATTAAATAATTAACTAAGAATTTCCTTTTTAATTTTTAATTTATCTTCTTTTTTAAATCTATTGTTTACATTGTTTACAATCATCATTATTTCCCTATACTTTCTCTTAGTCAATTTAATTTCTCGCCTTTCACTTCGACAAAGGACACGTACTTTCTGGCTAGACAACTTTATATTTTAGAAGATATCTCGTACTCAATCACCTTATGTGTTGCCATCAGTATATAGTTACTCAAACACTCATGTTATCATATTTGTGCGCTCTCTATTCGACTCCATAGCATCACATAATCCCTATTTATACGATATCTATAACATGGCACTGTTGTCAAGAACTAGTCATTTGATAGAAAAGTTATACGTGACGAAATTGGATTTTCTCTCATAATGACAAATTGAGTGTAGTTTTTTAATCCCCCTTCTTCCTCCTCCAAAAAGTTTCATCGATATATAAATATCTGTTTACCAATATATAAAAAAGTGTATACAAGATAACAAGAATAATGCATATATATAACATTTTTCTAGATGAAAAAGGAGCTTGAATGCTTGAGGAATGAGTCATATGAGAATGCCCGAATCTACAAAGAAAAGACTAAAGCATTCCATGACCATCACATTCGGAGGAAGGACTTTCAAGAGGGAGATGACGTCCTTCTCTACAACTCAAGGCTCCGATTTATGCCTGGCAAGCTCCGCTCTAGATGGGAAGGACCTTTCAAGGTGAAGGAGATGAAGCCCTACGGAGTGGTGGAATTGTTTGATCCCAGAAGTGAAGTGACTTTCAAGGTGAATGGACATAGGGTGAAGAAGTATCATGGTTGCAAGCCTCCAAGAGAGCTAGAGGTGTACATATTGGAGGATGCACCAAGAAGAGAGGAAGCTTAAGAGAAGGACCGTCCAACTTAAGGACGTTAAAGAAAAGTGCTTGGTGGGAGGCACCCCACCATGGTAAGATCTTCCTTGTTTATACCATCTTCTTAGTATTTCTGGTTTCTTATGAATTTTAGGATCTTTTGTTGATTGATTGAGTACATAGGGATGTTAGTTTTGCTAATTCTATTGGGTAGAAAAAAAAATTTCTTGTAGATAGGATGTGCAAAAGTGAAGAAAACAACAATTTGTCTTTGAAAAAGAGCACCGACGCGCCAGCGCACAGTGCGCGCGCGCGCCGGTAGCAATTCCCAACTCTTGGGCCAATTACCCGAGAGTTATGCCCACTTCATGCCCAACTCGCGCCAGGCACTCATGCGTCCGCGTACATGCCGCCTGCGCACACTCTGGCAATTTACCCATCGACGCGCGCCAATGGCGAATATGACTTCTCTGGTACAAAAACCAGAGAGTTGTGCCACAATTGGGCCAACCTTGTGCCAGAACATACGCGTCCGCGCGTAGTGCGCATCTGCGCCAGTGGCGAAACACCTCAAGCACGCATCCGCGCAGGGTGCGCGATCGCGCACATACCTCACTGACTCACACTAGTACAAAAACCAGAGACTTATGCTAACTTTGTGCCACTTTTGTGCCTGAGGCACAACCTCTCTTGCACGCGCGCGCCACTGACGCGCCTACGCCATCTGCTATCACTCTCACCGACGCGCCAGCGCACCTTGCGTGCGCGCGCCGGTTGCGCGAGTCAATTTAAGGCCCTCGCACCTTGCCCTGTTTTCCTTTCTTTCAACCCCTTCTCTTCTTTAGTTTCGTTCTCCTCTCAATCCATCACCTCTCTTCTCTTCTTCTTTTTCCACAACCCACTACCATTGTCTCTGGCCACTCACCGGTGACAACCACCCTTTCCCAGTGGCGCTACACTTCTCCTATTTTCTCTCTCATCTTCACAAAAGAAGATTCAACCTTGCTTTTTCATACTCATCAAGGTTTAGCTTCTTCCATTCTTTTACTTCTATTTTTTTCCTTACATTATTTCTTTTAATTAGATACTTCTTATTGCCTTACTTAGTTTCTCTTTTACTTGATGATGATGTTTCTTGTTTTTGTTTGCTTACTTTTCCTTTATTTCTCCATGGATGTTGCAATTGAGCTTAATTTGTATTACTAGATCTTTTGTCACTCTTTTACCATTGTGTGATGTTTATGTGATGATTGATGTTCCATTTTGGACTTTGAATTGGTTTAGTATCTCATAATTGCTCATTGCTTGATTATCACACGCCAAGTGTTCGAGGAAATGCACACATCCCATTTTGGCTTAATTCAGCCATATACTTTTCAATTGTTGCTCCTTCCTCATTCACTTGCTTTCTCTTAAATGCATTGAGCCTAACTTGTGTGCTTGTAGTTGATACTTACCAGTTAAACATTCATTGAATATGACTTGCTCTTTATTGTGGATGCTTGAGACTACTCTTCTCATGCCATTGCATGCATTACTTCCTCTTGCATCCCATGCCAAGTGTTATGACCCTTGCTTTTACATCTACCACGGGCATTACAATTCACTTGCATGTCTTTTGTCAATTTGATTCTTGGGTGTAATGTTTTCCTTTTTTCTCTCCCTTTTTAGGATGGCCACCAAGAAAGGCAAGGAGATAGCTCCAAGGAAACCAACCGCAAAAAGGGCACCCCAAAAATCAAATTCTAAGGCGCGTTCTTCAATAGGAGCCAAACCCTTATCAAAGAAAAGAAAGACACCCGCTCCTATTGATGAGAATGACAAGGGCAAACCGGCAAGAAACTCTTCAAGGTTCCCCAACCGCTTCTGTGAACTTAAGTTCCCTTCCATAGCCGTAAGGAACTATCACCCTGAGCATCTACTAGCTCCGCCGGACAAGGTTGCTCCTTATATTCTGCCCCGCATTGAACATCGAGGATGGGAGTTTCTCTTGAGGAAACCAAAGAAAATCAACCTCTCTTGGGTGGAAGAATTTTATACTAACTACCACCTTTCCTCTCTTCAATCGGTATACATGCTCCGGAAGCAAGTCTCAGTTTCAGAAGAGGCTATTCAACAAGTGCTTAATGTTCTACCAGTGCCAAGTGACATGGATGGCTACCAAGAAGTCCTACGTCAGCGAGAGGAGTATGGATTCAATTGGGACTCGATCCTCCAAGTCATTGCTGAGTCAGAATCTTCTTGGATCCAAGGTCAACTACGGATGAGGCCCAAGAGTATTGACGCTCGCTTCCTCACTGTGGAAGCTAGAGCTTGGGCCCAAATCCTATCCCACTATGTGATGCCTAGCACCCACAAGTCGTCCATCACGGCGGACCTTGCCTTGCTTGTGTGGTGTGTTCTCACGGAGAAGCCGGTGAACATTCCACCTCTTGTCAAGCAAGCAATGAGTCAAGTTCACGACCGGGGTAATTTGCCATTTCCAGCATTGGTGTCTGACTTAGTTGCTGCTGCGGGTGTTTCTTGGGAAGCCAAGGATAACAGGATTATGATTCCGGCTAAGGGCGATGTAGTCCCAAGGGGAAATTACCTACACCTTCCCATGAACAAACCAAGCCTCGACATGGCCCCGCCACTTCTTTTTCCTTCTAGCTCATCATCACCACCACTGAGATCCACACATCAAAGGATAGAAGATCTTCACTGGAAGCTTGATAGATATGAGCAGCGCAACCACCGCCGTATACTTACATCAAGACACTTCTGGGTTTTGTTGCCCCTAGCATGGAGGAACCCGAAATATTCACATCCACCTCGAACCCAACTGATGAGAGTTCTGATGAAGGGGATAGTGAAGGCTCCAGTCCCGACCGCCCCTTGCGTATCATTCGTAGCACGGAGGACCGTGCTAAATTCTAAAAGTGTGGGGAGGTCGTCCGACCGATCTCCATGGGTAACGCTCTCTTCTCCTCAATACCCATGGATTTATTTTTCTCTTTTTATATATTGCATGTGTAGTTAGTCTTGCTTGTAAATACTCTTTGCATGATGGTTAGTTTCTATAGAGTTACTTGGTCAAAACAATAACTTTCTTTCCAAGAAACTGTGTTCTGGGTGACCTACCAAAAATTTTGAAAATTTTTGCAGTAAACTTGCTTTAAGAATGTATTTTGGAACATAGTAATTGAGTTAAGAACACAAGCATGAAAGTTTTGAGCCTGTTACATGGTTACATCTTTTAACCATTATTTTCATTCTTGTGTGCATTTCTCTCTCTCTATGAGTGTGATCCTTACTTTGTCTGATTCTATATGTCCATTGCTTTATGTATGAATGCATTTGCATGATTGAGGCCATCATTTCAAAAGTCACTTTTCCCAAATAGCCTTAACCCTTATATCTACCATTGCTAACCAATTTTGAGCCTTTGATAAACCCTCTTGTTCTTAAATAGAGCTCATCAACAACCCTAAGTGAAAAACCATGAATGTCCCTGAATTTGAATCCTTGATTGGCTTAGGTGAGTGGTGCACAGAAATTGTGATTACACTTTAATTATGTAAAATTCATCGCTCTTTCTTTCCCTGGTAATGGCGCTACAAACATGATGCCAATACCATGGTTCACAACTCCGCACAACTAACCAGCAAGTGCACTGGGTCGTCCAAGTAATACCTTACGTGAGTAAGGGTCGAATCCCACGGAGATTGTTGGTATGAAGTAAGCTATGGTCACCTTGCAAATCTCAGTCAGGTAGGGTTAAATGTGATTGGATTAGATAATTAAAAGATAAATAATAAAGGATAGAAATACTTATGTAATTCATTGGTGAGAATTTCAGATAAGCGAATAGAGATGCTTTTGTTCCTCTGAACCTCTGCTTTCCTGCTATCTTCATCCAATCAGGCTTACTCCTTTCCATGGCTGGCTTTATGTGATACATCACCATTGTCAATGGCTACTTTCGGTCTTCTCTCGGGAAAATGATCCAAATGCCCTGTCACGGCACAGCTAATCGTCTGGAGGCATCACCCTTGTCAATGGTTTCATCTTATCCTCTCAGTGAAAATGATCAACGCACCCTGTCACGGCACGGCTATTCATCTGTCGGTTCTCGATCATGCTGGAATAGGATTTACTATCCTTTTGCGTCTGTCACTAACGCCCAGCAATCACGAGTTTGGAGCTCGTCACAGTCATTCATTCATCGAATCCTACCCGGAATACCACAGACAAGGTTTAGACTTTCCGGATTCTCTTGAATGCCGCCATCATTCTAGCTTACACCACGAAGATTCTGATTAAGAGATCTAAGAGATACTCATTCAGTCGAAGGTAGAACGGAAGTGGTTGTCAGGCACACGTTCATAGGGAATGATGATGATTGTCACGTTCATCACATTCAGGTTGAAGTGCGAATGAATATCTTAAAAGAGAAATAAGATGAATTGAATAGAAAACAGTAGTCCTTTGCATTAATCTTTGAGGAACAGCAGAGCTCTACACCTTAATCTATGGAGTGTAGAAACTCTACCGTTAAAATTACATAAGTGAAAGGTCCAGGCATGGCCGAGATGGCCAGCCCCTCTGATCTAAGAACTAGGCATCCAAAGATGATCAAAAGATCAAAAGATAATCCAAAGATGTCAAATACAATAGTGAAATGTCCTATTTATAATAAACTAGCTACTAGGGTTTACAGAAGTAAGTAATTGATGCATAAATCCACTTCCGGGGCCCACTTGGTGTGTGCTTGGGCTGAGCTTTGAGTGTTGCACGTGTAGAGGTCCTTCTTGGAGTTGAACGCCAGCTTTTGTGCCAGTTTGGGCGTTCAACTCTGGTTTTGGATCCTTTTCTGGCGCTGGACGCCAGAATTGGGCAGAGAGCTGGCGTTGAACGCCAGTTTGCGTCGTTTAAACTTGGCCAAAGTATGGACTATTATATATTGCTGGAAAGCCCTGGATGTCTACTTTCCAACGCAATTAGAAGCGCACCATTTTGAGTTCTGTAGCTCCAGAAAATCCATTTTGAGTGCAGAGAGGTCAGAATCCAACAGCATCAGCAGTCCTTCTTCAACCTCTGAATCTGATTTTTGCTCAAGTCCCTCAATTTTAGCCAGAAAATACCTGAAATCACAGAAAAATACACAAACTCATAGTAAAGTCCAGAAATGTGAATTTAACATAAAAACTAATGAAAACATCCCTAAAAGTAACTAGATTCTACTAAAAACATACTAAAAACAATGTCAAAAAGCGTATAAATTATCCGCTCATCACAACACCAAACTTAAATTGTTGCTTGTCCCCAAGCAACTGAAAATCAAATAGGATAAAAAGAAGAGAATATACTATAAATTCCAAACTATCAATGAAACATAACTCCAATCAAATGAGCGGGACTTATAGCTTTTTGCCTCTTGAATAGTTTTGGCATCTCACTTTATCCATTGAGGTTCAGAATGATTGGCATCTATAGGAACTCAGAGTTCAGATAGTGTTATTGATTCTCCTAGTTCAGTATGATGATTCTTGAACACAGCTTCTTTATGAGTCTTGGCCGTGGCCCTAAGCACTTTGTTTTCCAGTATTACCACCGGATACATAAATGCCACAGACACATAATTGGGTGAACCTTTTCAGATTGTGACTCAGCTTTGCTAAAATCCCCAATTAGAGGTGTCCAGGGTTCTTAAGCACACTCTTTTTTTTTTTGCTTTGGACCTTGACTTTAACCGCTTAGTCTCAAGTTTTCACTTGACACCTACACGCCACAAGCACATGGTTAGGGACAGCTTGGTTTAGCCGCTTAGACTAGGATTTTATTCCTTTAGGCCCTCCTATCCACTGATGCTCAAAGCCTTGGGATCCTTTTTATTTCCCTTGCCTGTTGGTTTTAAGGGTTATTGGCTTTTTGCTCTTACCTCTTGGTTTTAAGAGCTTTTGGCTTTTTCTGCTTGCTTTTTCTTTTTCTTTCTATATTTTTTTTCGCCTTTTTTTTTTCTGCAAGCTTTGTTCTTTGCTGCTTTTTCTTGCTTCAAGAATCATTTTTATGATTTTTCAGATTATCAAATAACATGTCTCCTTGTCATCATTCTTTCAAGAGCCAACATATTTAACATTCTTAAACAACAACTTCAAAAGACATATGCAATGTTCAAGCATACATTCAGAAAACAAGAAGCATTGTCACCACATCAATATAATTAAGCTAAGTTCAAGGATAAATTCGAAACTCATGTACTTCTTGTTCTTTTGAATTAAAACATTTTTCATTTAAGAGAGGTGATGGATTCATAGGACATTTATAACTTTAAGACAAAGTTACTAACTACTAATGATCATGTAATGAAGACACAAACATAGATAAGCACACAACATAGAAAATGAAAAAAAGAAGAAATAAGAGCAAGGAATGAATCCACCTTAGTGATGGTGGCGTTTCCTTCTTGAGGAACCAATGATGTCCTTGAGCTCTTCTATGTCTCTTCCTTGTCTTTTTTGCTCCTCCCTCATTGCTTTTTGATCTTCTCTTATTTCATGGAGCATGATGGAGTGCTCTTGATGTTCCACCCTTAATTGTCCCATGTTGGAACTTAATTCTTCTAGGGAGATGTTGATTTGCTCCCAATAATTTTGTGGAGGAAATTGCATTTGAGGCATCTCTGGGATCTCATGGTGATGAGCTTCTTGCGCCTCTTGAGCTCCATGAATGGGCTCTCTTGCTTGCTCCATCTTCTTCTTAGTGATGGGCTTCTCTTCCTTAATAGGAGTGTCTCCTTCTATGAAAGCTCTAGCTGAGTAACATAGATGGCAGATAAGATGAGGAAAAGCTAGCCTTGCCATGGGGGATGACTTTTCGGCTATTTTGTAGAGTTCATTAGAGATGACTTCATGAACTTCTATTTCCTCTCCAATCATGATGCTATGAATCATGATGGCCCGATCCACAATAACTTCAGATCGGTTGCTAGTGGGAATGATTGAGCATTGAATGAACTCCAACCATCCTCTAGCCACAGGCTTGAGGTCCAATCTTCTTAGTTGAAATGGCTTGCCCTTGGAGTCAATCTTCCATTGAGCTCCTTCCACACATATGTCCATAAGGACTTGGTCCAACCTTTGATTAAAGTTGACCCTTCTAGTGTAGGGGCGTTCATCTCCTTGCATCATGGGCAAGTTGAACGCCAACCTCACATTTTCCGGACTAAAATCTAAGTATTTCCCCCGAACCATTGTAACATAGTTCTTTGGATCCGGGTTCTTACTTTGATCATGGTTCTTGGTGATCCATGCATTGGCATAGAACTCTTGAACCATTAGGATGCCGACTTGTTGGATGGGGTTTGTTAGAACTTCCCAACCTCTTCTTTAAATTTCATGTCGGATCTCCGGATACTCATTTCTTTTGAGTTTGAAAGGGACCTCAGGGATCACCTTCTTCTTGGCCACAACATCATAAAAGTGGTCTTAATGGGCTTTGGAGATGAACATTTCCATCTCCCATGACTCGGAGGTGGAAGTTTTTGTCTTCCCTTTCCCCTTTCTAGAGGATTCTCCGGTCTTAGGTGCCATCAATGGTAATGGAAAAACAAAAAGCTTATGCTTTTACCACACCAAACTTAGAATATTGCTTGCCCTCGAGCAATAAAAGAAATAATAGATGAAGAAGAAGAAGAAAATATGGAGAAGAGGGGTGAAGTGTATTTCGGCCAAGTAGAGAGGAGAGGGTTGTGTTGTGTGAAAATGAGGAAGAATGGAGGGCTATATATAGGGGAGGGAGGTGGGTTAAGGTTCGGCCATTTAGGGTGGGTTTGGGTGGGAAATTGGTTTTGAATTTTGAAGGTAGGTGGAGTTTATAAGGTAGGTTTATGGGGAAGAGTGGATGGATGTGAGTGGTGAAGAGGTGATGGGGAAGAGAGATTGAGGTGATTGGTGAAGGGTTTTTTTGGGGAAGAGTGTTTATGGGATTGTGTGAAAGAGAGTGGTGAGGGATGAGAAGAAGTGAGTGGAGGTAGTTGGGGATCCTGTGGGGTCCACAGATCCTGAGATGATCCTGTGGGGTCCACAGATCTTGAGTTGTCAAGGCATTTACATCCCTGCACCAATTTAGGCATGCAAAATGCCCTTGCACACAACTCTGGGCGTTCAGCGCCAGGTTGGTGCCCATTTTGGGAGTTCAACTCCCATTTACTAGCCATTTCTGGTATTGAACGCCAGAACCATGCTTGTTCGGGGCGTTCAGCGCCAGGATGCTGCCCATTTTGGGCGTTCAGCGCCAGAACCATGCTCTGTTCTGGCGTTGAATGCCAGGCAGATGCTCCTCCAGGGTGTGATTTTTCTTCTGCTGTTTTTGATTCCGTTTTCAATTTTTATATTCATTTTGTGACTCCACATGATCATGAACCTATAAAGACATATAACTAAGAAAAATATTGTTAGATAAATAAAAATTGGGTTGCCTCCCAACAAGCGCTTCTTTAATGTCAATAGCTTGACAGTGGGCTCTCATGGAGCCTCATAAATGTTCAGAGCATTGTTGAGACTCTCCAACACCAAACTTAGAGTTTGGATATGGGAGTTCAACACCAAACTTAGAGTTTGGTTGTGGCCTCCCAACACCAAACTTAGAGTTTGACTGTGGGGGCTTTGGTTGACTCTGCTTTGAGAGAAGCTTTTTTCTGCTTCCTCTCCGTGGATGCAGAGAGAGATCCTTGAGTTGTAAACACAAGGTTGTCCTTATTCAATTGAAGGACCAATTCTCCTCTGTCCACATCAATCACAGCTCTTGCTGTGGCTAGGAAAGGTCTTCCTAGGATGATGGATTCATCCTCTTCTTTTCCAGTATCCAGGACTATGAAATCAGCAGGGATGTAAAGGCCTTCAACCTTTACTAACACGTCCTCTACTTGTCCATAAGCCTGTTTTCTTGAATTATCTACCATCTCTAATGAGATTCTAGCAGCTTGCACCCCATAGATTCCCAGTTTCTCTATTACAGAGAGGGGCATGAGGTTTATCCCTGAACCAAGGTCACACAGAGCCTTAAAGATCATGGTGCCTATAGTACAAGGTATTATGAACTTTCCAGGATCTTGTCTCTTCTGAGGCAATGTCAGTTGATCCAGATCACTTAGTTCATTGATGAACAAGGGAGGTTCAACTTCCCAAGTATCAATGCCAAATAATTTGGCATTCAGCTTCATGATTGCACCAAGAAACTTGGCTGTTTGCTCTTCAGTAACATCCTCATTCTCTTCAGAAGAGGAATACTCATCAGAGCTCATGAATGGCATAAGGAGGTTTAATGGGATCTCTACGGTCTCTAGATGAGCCTCAGAGTCCTTTGGTTCCTCAGAGGGAAGCTCCTTATTGATCACTGGACGTCCCAGGAGGTCTTCCTCCTTGGGATTCACGTCCTCCTCTCCCTCATTGGGTTCGGCCATTTTAGTTATGTCAATGGCCTTGCACTCTCCTTTTGGATTTTCTTCTGTATTGCTTGGGAGAGTGCTAGGAGGGATTTCAGTGATCCTTTTACTCAGCTGGCCCACTTGTGCTTCCAAATTTCTAATGGAAAACCTTGTTTCATTCATAAAACTTACAGTGGCCTTAGATAGATCAGAGACTAGATTTGCTAAGCTAGATGGATTCTGCTCAGAATTCTCTGTCTGTTGCTGAGTGGATGATGGAAAGGGTTTATTATTGTTAAACCTATTTCTTCCACCATTATTAAAGCCTTGTTGAGGCTTTTGATCCTTCCATGAGAAATTTGGATGATTTCTCCATGATGAGTTATAGGTGTTTCCATAAGCTTCACCTAAGTAATTCACCTCTGCTATTGCAGGGTTCTCAGGATCATAGGCTTCTTCTTCAGAAGATGCCTCTAGAGTACTGTTGGATGCAGCTTGCATTCCATTCAGACTCTGAGAAATCATATTGACTTGCTGAGTCAATATTTTATTCTGAGCCAATATGGCATTCAGAGTATCAAATTCAAGAATTCCCTTCTTCATAGGCGTCCCATTATTCACAGGATTCCTCTCAGAAGTATACATGAACTGGTTATTAGCAACCATGTCAATGAGTTCTTGAGCTTCTGCAGGCGTTTTCTTTAGGTGAATGGATCCACCTACAGAAGTATCCAAGGACATCTTTGATAGCTCAGATAAACCATCATAGAATATATCCAGGATGGTCCATTATGAAAGCATGTCAGAAGGACACTTTTTGGTCAGCTGCTTGTATCTTTCCCAAGCATCATAGAGGGATTCACCTTCCTTCTGTCTGAAGGTCTGAACATCCACTCTAAGCTTGCTCAGCTTTTGAGGAGGAAAGAACTTGGCTAAGAAAGCCGTGACCAGCTTATCCCAAGAGTTCAGGCTATCTCTGGATTGAGAGTCCAACCACACTCTAGCTCTGTCTCTTACAGCAAAAGGGAAAAGCATGAGCCTGTAGACTTTAGGATCTACTCCATTAGTCTTAACAGTATCACATATCTGCAAGAATTCAGTTAAGAACTGAAAAGGATCTTCAGATGGAAGTCCATGAAACTTGCAGTTCTGCTGCATCAGAGAAACTAATTGAGGTTTCAGCTCAAAGTTGTTTGCTCCAATGGCAGGAATGGAGATGCTTCTTCCATGTAAATTGGAATTAGGTGCAGTAAAGTCACCAAGCATTCTCCTTGCATTATTATTATTTTCGGCTGCCATCTCCTCTTCCTGTTCAAAAATTTCTGAAAGGTTATCTCTGGATTATTGTATTTTAGCTTCTCTTAGTTTTCTCTTCAGAGTCCTTTCAGGTTCTGGATCTGCTTCAACAAGAATATTCTTGTCCTTGCTCCTGCTCATATGACAAAGAAGAGGGCACAGAAAAAATAATAATAATAATATGGATCCTTTATACCACAGTATAGAGGTCCTTGTGTTAGTAGAAGAAAAGAAGAAAAAATCTTAACTCAGAGAAAGAGAGGGTTCGGATTTTTGGTGGTGTGAGGAAGAGATGTTAGTAGATGAATAAATAAATAGAAGGGGATGAGAGAGAAGGAATTTTTGAAAATAATTTTTGAAAAAGAGTTAGTGATTTTTTGAAAATAGTTTTTGAAAAATGTTAGTAATTTTCGAAAATTAAGATTTAAAAATTAAAATAATTAGTTAATTAAAAAGAGATTTTTGAAAAAGAGGGAAGATATTTTCGAAAATTAAAGAGAGAGAGTTAGTTAGGTGGTTTTGAAAAAGATAAGAAACAAACAAAAAGTTAGTTAGTTAGTTGAAACAAATTTTGAAAAGATAAGAAGTTAGGAAGTTAGAAAAGATATTTTGAAATCAAATTTTTTTTGAAAAAGATAAGATGAGAAGATATTTTTGAAAAGATATGATAGAAATTAGTTTTGAAAAAGATTTAATTTTTAAAATCTCAATTAATGACTTAATTCATAAGAAATCACAAGATATGATTCTAAAACTCAAAGTTTGAATCTTTCTTAACAAGCAAGTAACAAACTTGAAATTTTTGAATCAAAACATTAATTGTTATTGTTATTTTCGAAAATTATGATATAAAATTAAGAAAAATATTTTTGAAAAATATTTTCGAAAATAACTAAGAAAAATGAAAAAGATTTGATTTTTGAAAAAGATTTTGAAAACGGTAAGATTTTTAAATTGAAAATTTGATTTAACTCATAAGAAACAACTTGATTTTAAAAATTTTTGAAAAAGTCAACTCAAATTTTCGAATTTGATGAGAGAAAAAGGGAAAGATATTTTTTTTATTTTTGAATTTATTATGAGGAGAGAGAAAAACAAGAAAAATGATGCAATGCATGAAATTTTTAGATCAAAACAATGAATGCATGCAAGAATGCTATGAATGTCAAGATGAACACCAAGAACACTTTGAATGTCAAGATGAGCACCAAGAACATATTTTTGAAAAATTTTTAATGCAAAGAAAACATGCAAGATACCAAACTTAGAATTCTTTAATGCTTAGACACTAAGAATCCAAGAATGCATATGAAAAACAAGAAAAGACACAACACATGCTAATGCAAAGATCAAACAAGAAGACTTATCAAGAACAACTTGAAGATCATGAAGAACACTATGAATACATGAGAATTTTCGAAAAATGCAAGATGCACATGCAATTGACACTAAACTTATAACATGACTCAAGACTCAAACAAGAAACAGAAAAATATTTTTGATTTTTTATGATTTTCTAATTTTTTTTGTATTTTTCGAAAATTAATTGAAAAAGGAAAATAAGGATTCCAAAATTTTTAATATGAATTCCAGGAATCTTGCATTCTTAGTCTAAAGCTTCAGTCCAGGAATTAGACATGGCTCACTAGCCAGCCAAGCTTTCAATGAAAGCTCCGGTCCAAAACACTAGACATGGCCAATGGCCAGCCAAGCTTCAGCATGTAAATCAGGAACAGCAGCAGGTGGATTAGCAACAACTAGCTTGCTCTTGATAACGAATTCCAAGCCTCAGTCCAAATGAATTTAGACATGGCTTTACAGCCAGCCAGGCTTCACATGCTTCATGAAACACTAGAATTCATTCTTTAAAAATTTTGAATATATTTTTTTTCGAAAACAGGTGAGAAAATTTTAAAATATTTTTGAAAAAATTTTGAAAAGAAAACAAAAAGAAAATTACCTAATCTGAGCAACAAGATGAACCGTCAGTTGTCCAAACTCGAACAATCCCCGGCAACGGCGCCAAAAACTTGGTGCTGTTGCCGGATCAAACTTGGCACTGATGTTACCGGACCAAAAGCTTGCCGAAAACTCAAACAATCCCCGGCAACGGCGCCAAAAACTTGGTGCGCAGAAATTGTGATTACACTTTAATTATGTAAAATTCATCGCTCTTTCTTTCCCTGGTAATGGCGCCACAAACATGATGCCAATACCATGGTTCACAACTTCGCACAACTAACCAACAAGTGCACTGGGTCGTCCAAGTAATACCTTACGTGAGTAAGGGTCGAATCCCACGGAGATTGTTGGTATGAAGCAAGCTATGGTCACCTTGCAAATCTCAGTCAGGTAGGGTTAAATGTGATTGGATTAGATAATTAAAACATAAATAATAAAGGATAGAAATACTTATGTAATTCATTGGTGAGAATTTCAGATAAGCGAATAGAGATGCTTTTGTTCCTCTGAACCTCTGCTTTCCTGCTATCTTCATCCAATCAGGCTTACTCCTTTCCATGGCTGGCTTTATGTGATACATCACCATTGTCAATGGCTACTTTCGGTCTTCTCTCGGGAAAATGATCCAAATGCCCTGTCACGGCACGGCTAATCGTCTGGAGGCATCACCCTTGTCAATGGTTTCATCTTATCCTCTCAGTGAAAATGATCAACGCACCCTGTCACGGCACGGCTATTCATCTGTTGGTTCTCGATCATGCTGGAATAGGATTTACTATCCTTTTGCATCTGTCACTAACGCCCAGCAATCACGAGTTTGGAGCTCGTCACAGTCATTCATTCATCGAATCCTACTCGGAATACCACAGACAAGGTTTAGACCTTTCGGATTCTCTTGAATGCCGCCATCATTCTAGCTTACACCACGAAGATTCTGATTAAGAGATCTAAGAGATACTCATTCAGTCGAAGGTAGAACGGAAGTGGTTGTCAGGCACGCGTTCATAGGGAATGATGATGATTGTCACGTTCATCACATTCAGGTTGAAGTGCGAATGAATATTTTAGAAGCGAAATAAGATGAATTGAATAGAAAACAATAGTACTTTGCATTAATCTTTGAGGAACAGCAGAGCTCTACACCTTAATCTATGGAGTGTAGAAACTCTACCGTTAAAATTACATAAGTGAAAGGTCCAGGCATGGCCGAGATGGCCAGCCCCTCTGATCTAAGAACTAGGCGTCCAAAGATGATCAAAGGATCAAAAGATAATCCAAAGATGTCAAATACAATAGTGAAATGTCCTATTTATAATAAACTAGCTACTAGGGTTTACAGAAGTAAGTAATTGATGCATAAATCCACTTCCGGGGCCCACTTGGTGTGTGCTTGGGCTGAGCTTTGAGTGTTGCACGTGTAGAGGTCCTTCTTGGAGTTGAACGCCAGCTTTTGTGCCAGTTTGGGCGTTCAACTCTGGTTTTGGATCCTTTTCTGGCGCTAGACGCCAGAATTGGGCAGAGAGCTGGCATTGAATGCCAGTTTGCGTCGTCTAAACTTGGCCAAAGTATGGACTATTATATATTTCTGGAAAGCCCTGGATATCTACTTTCCAACGCAATTGGAAGCGCGCCATTTTGAGTTATGTAGCTCCAGAAAATCCATTTTGAGTGCAGGGAGGTCAGAATCCAACAGCATCAGTAGTCCTTCTTCAACCTCTGAATCTGATTTTTGCTCAAGTCCCTCAATTTCAGCCAGAAAATATCTGAAATCACAAAAAAACACACAAACTCATAGTAAAGTCCAGAAATGTGAATTTAACATAAAAACTAATGAAAACATCCCTAAAAGTAACTAGATTCTACTAAAAACATACTAAAAACAATGTCAAAAAGCGTATAAATTATCCGCTCATCAGTAAGTTAGGATGTGTATCATTCAAATAGGAGGGTATACTTGGGAAATTTAGGTAGATATATAGGCATGTAATTGTAGTGTAATTGAAGATTCTAGGATTTTGGGAACATACTCATGTGTTAAATGATTACACCGTATGCATTGATACTTTGGTTCACAAAGAAATCCCAAGAAAAGGGGATACATGTATATATATATATATATATATATATATATATATATATGAAAAAAAAAGAGAGAAAGAAATGAAAGGGGACAAAGACGCCCCAAGATAAAGTAATAAAAACAACGCATACGGGTGTGAATTGAAAAGAGTGCATGAGTATGCAAAAAGGGTAAAACTCAAGGGCAGCTAGGAATGTATTGTAGTTGTATAGGTTGTTCTATGTGTCTAGTGGATCCTAGGTTGATCAAGGACTCAAATTTTGAACCCACTTGGCCATATACATCCTTACCTTCACCCTAGCCCCGTTACAACCCATGAATAAGACCTCATGATACTTGTAAGCATGCATTAAGTAATTGTTGATTGATTAGATGAAAGACAAATCTTGGAAAGCATGATTAGGAGGAGATTGAGTGACGAACCCTAGACACTTGAGCGAGTAGAGCGGATACACTTCCGGTGAGGGTTCGATGCTCAATGCTTGTTCCCGGCTTTCACAAGCGTTCGTTCAGCAAGTCGTATACACTCTTTAGTGATATTCAATTTGGTAGGATTCATGAATTGCATACTATTTTCACCCTATATGCTCACATGTATTCTTGAAGGGTAGATTTACTCTTGACCAAGTATATAGATGATTTTACATTAGTTGCACGCATCCACTTAGGTAGTTTGCATTTCATAAACCCTTTCTCACCATGATCCTTGGTCTTTTCTTTTTATTTTAAGCATGAGGACATGCTTGGTTTAAGTGTGGGGAGATTTGATAAACCCCGATTTTGTGGTTTATCTTGTGCTTATTTTGGGGGATTTTATCAACATTTCTCACACTTATTCGCAAGAAATGCATGGTTTTGTGTTCACTTCCCAATATTGCTCTATGATGTAAAACATGCTTATTTTGCCTTAAAATTGCCATATTTTAATCCTCTTCTATTGCCATTCGATGCCGTGATGTATTTGTTGAGTAATTTCAGGAATTATAGGGTAGGAATGACTTAGAAGAGAGGGAGAAAGCATGTACAAAAGGGAGGAACATGAAGAATTGAGATCTTTGGAAAAGCAGCATCGGCGCGCTCGCGCACTCCACGCGCACGCGTGGATGGGATTGGCTGGAAGCGGCGCGTGAGGATGGACGCATCTGCGCGAATCAGGAGGATCTTATCAACGCGCACGCGCACGTGGCGCGCACGCGTAGATCGCAAGAGCAATCGGTGCGCACGCACACATGGCGCGCACGCGTGGAAGGCTGCACGTGACCTCATTAAAGGAAATCGTGCCTGGCGATTTCGGAGGCTCATTAGGCCCAATTTCAAGCTGCTTCTGCATGGAAAAAGACCCAAGGATGCTAGGGGAAAGAGGGGATCACTCATTCTACACTAGGACATAATTTTTAGTTAGTTTTTGGTTCTTTGGTTATTCTAGAGAGAGAAACCCTTGTTCCTCTCTAGATCTAGTTTTAATTTGATCTTCCCTTGTTGATTTGTGACTTGAATCTTGTTAATTACTAGTTTTAATTGTTCAATTTGAATTTCTTGTTACAATTTTGCTTATATCTTGTGATAGTTTGTGAATTCTTGTCAATTCTCATTTTATACCCATTTCATGAATGTTGTGAATCTTGACTTGTTGATGTTACATTGATGATTCCTATGCTTAGCTTTGTTGTTTGGATGATTGCATGTTGATAATTGTTAGTCGATATTTGTAGAACTCAATTTAATTGCTAATTTGAACATGTCTTTTGTTAGTGCTTACCAAGTGTTTGATGAATTATTTACTTTGATTATGGAGTAGTTCTTTTTCACTCTTGGCCTAAGTCAAGGGAATTGGGTAAACTTGAGTCATTGGGTCTAATGGATTTGATGATTTGGGAGACCTAGGTGGTCAATTTGATACTCATTGACGCCAACCCACTACTAATCTAATTAGTAGGTAGGTTGGGACTTATGGGTTGATGTGATCAGGGCCATTTGACGTACTTCAAGTCTAGGAGTAGATATCACGTATTTAAGACTTGAGAGTAGACTTAATGAGCTTGGTTCCTTATAATTGTCAAGCTATAGTTGTTAGACAAGGATGGTGATCCCAATTCCCGAGCCTAGCCAAGAGTTACCTTTATTATTCATACTTGAAAATCAACTTTCTCAACCAATTGTTTAGTTGTAGTTTCTTGTTTGGGTCACAATAGGATTAAGTAGAATGTTGTTTATTCATTTAAGGTGCTTATGTTTTTTTTAGTTGATTGAATTAATTGTTACATTTTAAGATTACTTGTTTGTTAAGATTCCCATTTATTTTTATGCTTACAACTCACAACCCCGGATTTCTAACTAATGTTGAAGCACATGATTGCCCATTCCTTGTGAGACGACCCGAGGTTTGAATACTTCGGTTATTTCTATTGGGGTTGAACTTGTGACAACCAAATCCCTCTTCTAAATTTGACCTCCGAGGATTGTTGTTGGTAGAGCTATACTTACATCGCGGTTTTCTTGAAGAGAATCTTTACCAATACATCTTTGGGTGCTTCTGTGACAGCGTGTCATGGCTCAGAACAAGATGATCACCAAGCAGCTGGCTGACCTCACCAAGAAGGTGGAGAGAAATCAAGTAGCAACAATCACTACCTCATCAACAGCTCAAGAAGGAGTGAATGCAGAGGTAGAGGGTGATCAGGAACAAGCCAACTACATTGGGAACTCACCCACACAGACCCATGATCCATACTCCAAAACTTATAATCCTGGTTGGAGGAACCACCCAAACTTTGGGTGGGGAAATCAACAAGATCAAGGCCAAGATCAGAGACGTCACAACCGAAGAGCAATGAGTTTGTGATACTAACCGAAGAATGTAGTGCCATCATTCAGCACAAACTGCCCCAGAAATTGAAGGATCCTGGAAGCTTCCAGATTCCTTGTATTATAGGGAAAATCACAGTGGAGAAGGCTCTATGTGACTTAGGAGCCAGCATAAATTTGATGTCTGTAACTATGATGAGAAAAATGAGGATTGAGGATGCCAAGCCAACAAAAATGGCCCTACAACTGGCAGACCGATCATTCAAGTTTCCTCATGGCATAGTAGAAGACTTCCTGGTGAAGGTAGGAGATTTTATCTTCCCAGCAGACTTTGTAGTATTGGACATGAAGGAGGAAGCCAAGGCCTCCATCATCCTGGGAAGACCATTCTTGGCCACTGCTGGAGCTATCATTGATGTCCAAAAAGGTGAACTTACCCTGAGATTACACAATGAGAAGATGACATTCAATGTGTTCAAGGCCATGAGCTACCCACAAGAACCATTGGGAGAATGTATGAGGTTGGATTCACTAGAAGATGCAATACAAGAGATTTTTGAAGAAGAAGAACTTGAAGGGCTAACAGAAGAGGAATCAGCATCTAGCGAAGAGGCTGCAACAGCGGAGATTCATGTTCAGGGTGCACCAGTGGAGGAGAATGAAAGAAAAGAAGCACCCAAACTCGAACTCAAAGCACTACCACCCACTCTCAAGTATGCATACTTAGGAGAGAATGAAAGTTACCCAGTGATCATAAACTCAGCTCTCAGCCAAGATCAAGAGGATGAACTACTCCAAGTATTACAAAAGCATAAGGATGCCATTGGATGGACCCTCGCTGACTTGAAGGGAATCAGTTCGGCCATATGCATGCACAAGATACTGCTGGAAGATGATGCCAAACCATCCATCCAGTCCCAAAGGAGGCTAAATCCAGTCATGAAGGAAGTGGTACAGAAAGAAGTCATGAAGTTATGGCAAGGAGGGGTGATCTATCCGATCTCAGACAGCCCATGGGTCAGCCCCGTGCAAGTTATTCCAAAAAAAGGAGGAATCACTGTAGTCCCCAATGAGAAGAATGAACTAATCCCTACAAGGATCGTCACAGGATGGCGGATGTGCATAGACTACAGAAAACTCAATGAAGCTACAAGAAAAGATCATTTCCCCCTCCCTTTCATGGATTAGATGCTGGAAAGACTTGCAGGACACGCATATTACTATTTTCTCGATGGTTATTCAGCATATAACCAAATAGTGGTTGATCCGAGAGACCAAGAAAAAACCTCATTCACTTGCCCATATGGAGTATTTGCCTACAGGCGCATGCCATTTGGGCTATGTAATGTACCTGCAACTTTCCAACACTGCATGCTCTCCATTTTCTCAGATATGATAGAGAAATTTATTGAAGTCTTTATGGATGACTTTTCAGTATTCGGAGATTCCTTTCCTAATTGCCTAAATCACCTGGCCCTGGTATTAAAAAGATGTCAAGAGACTAATTTGGTCTTAAACTGGGAGAAATGTCACTTTATGGTGACAGGAGGAATAGTTCTTGGCCATAAGGTTTCTAACCAAGGCATTGAGGTAGACAGAGCTAAGGTAGAACTCATTGAAAAATTACCCCCACCAAGTGATGTCAAGGCAATTAGGAGCTTTTTAGGGCATGCTGGCTTTTACAGAAGGTTTATTAAAGATTTTTCAAAGATAGCCAAGCCCTTAAGCAATCTCCTTGTATCTGATAAACCATTTATCTTTGATGAAAAGTGCATGCTAGCTTTCGAAAACTTGAAAAAGAGGCTGTCCTCTGCCCCTATCATTTCCCCACCTGATTGGAACTTACCATTTGAACTGATGTGTGATGCATCTGATTTTGCAGTTGGGGCAGTGTTAGGACAGAGGAAAGATAACTTGGTCCATGTGATATACTATGCCAGCAAAGTCCTCAATGACACTCAAAGAAATTATACCACTACTGAAAAGGAGTTGCTGGCAATAGTTTTTGCATTTGACAAGTTTAGATCATACCTCATTGGTGCCAAAGTGATCATTTTCACAGATCATACAGCACTTAAATATTTGTTTGCCAAGCAAGAATCAAAACCAAGACTAATAAGATGGATCTTGTTGTTACAGGAATTCAATATTAAAATTAGAGATAAGAAAGGAGTGGAGAACAAGGTAGCAGATCACCTATCCAGAATCCCTCATGATAAAGAAGGAATACATGATACAAGTGTAAATGAGTTCTTCCCAGATGAGTAGTTGATGACGGTTCACAGAGCACCCTGGTTTGCAGATATTGCCAATTTCAAGGCAACTTGGGCTTTACCTCTAAAAATCAACAAACATCAAAAAAGAAAGCTCATCAATGACGCGATGTATTTTGTTTGGGATGAACCATATCTATTCAAGAAGTGTTCAGATGGAATCCTTAGAAGATGTGTTTCAGAAGAAGAGGGAAGAGAAGTCCTATGGAACTGCCATGGTGCGTGCTATGGAGGCCATTTTGGAGGGAAAAAACTGTAGTCAAGGTGTTACAAAAGAAATGAGATGCCACAGAATTTCATCCTAGAGCTGGAACTGTTTGATGTATGGGGAATCGATTTCATGGGACCATTTCCAACCTCATATTCAAACAAGTATATCCTAGTAGCAGTGGATTACGTTTCCAAGTGGGTAGAGGCCATTGCAACCCCAAAAAATGATAACAAGGTGGTCATGAACTTCCTCAGAAAGAATATCTTTAGCCGGTTCGGAGTCCCACGAGCGCTCATCAGTGATGGAGGGAGCCATTTTTGTAACAGACCACTAGAAGCTCTTCTCCTACGATACGGGGTAAAGCACAAGGTTGCCACACCTTACCACCCCCAAACAAGTGGGCAAACCGGGATATCTAACAGAGAGTTAAAAAGGATTCTGGAGAAGACTGTAGGAGCATCAAGAAAAGACTGGTCGAAGAAGCTAGATGATGCTCTTTGGGCATACAGAACGGCATTCAAAACACCAATCGGGATGTCCCCATATCAACTGGTGTATGGAAAGGCCTGTCATTTACCATTGGAGCTTGAACACAAAGCTCTCTGGGCTCTCAAGCTACTAAATTTTGATAGCCTTGCTGCTGGTGAAAAAAGAGTCTTGCAGCTGCAGAAAATGGAGGAGTTTAGATCTCAAGCCTATGAAAATGCCAAGATCCATAAAGAAAGGGCAAAGAGAAGACATGACCTCAATCTGACACCCAGAAGCTTCGAAAAAGGACAGCAAGTGCTCCTCTACAACTCCAAATTGAGACTTTTCCCAGGAAAACTCAAATCAAGATGGTCAGGACCCTTTCTCGTCACAAAGGTCTCGCCATATGGACACATAGAAATCATGGAGGAAAGTTCAAAGAGGACTTTCACTGTGAACGGACAAAGGCTCAAGCACTACATGGGCAACATGGGGGAAAACCCCAAAATGAGGTACTATCTCAACTAATGCAGGAATCATCGAGCTAGCGACGCTAAAAGAGTGCTTCGTTGGGAGGCAACCCAACCTAAGGTAGTTTCCTTTTTATGATCATTTCAATAAAAGTATAAGTAGTTTTCCCTGTATTGTGAGGAGCTAAGTTTGGTGTTGCACACCAAAACAATCCAAAAGTGAATGTGTAAATCTAAGTTTGGTATTCCACCAAAGATTCCAATTAGAATCACATTACACCTCTTCAATAGCAAGTTGCTAGCCCCAACCAATCAGGGAAATCACTTAACAATAGTTTAGTTTCTAGTTCATAGTCGTTTTATTAATAAAAGCACATGAGGTTCTCTGCATGTATTCAATCTGTGCATAGGGCAAGGAACTAAGGTTGGTGTTCACACAACAAATTAAGTTCAGAAATTCACAAGCATACATGCATGCTAACTATTTCTCAAGTGCTTTGGGAACAAGCAACTTTCAATAACTTTACAGGGATTCAATCGAACTTCTGGAAAAACAGTACACCACCATCTAAGGAGGCAAAGAAAGATGCAGAAGCTATGGATGATGACAACAAAGAGATAGCTAGAAGGCACAACCAAAAGGTTGTATTGTTACTTGATTCTATATGCTTGGAAATGCTCAAAAATTGGAAGTCTGAATGTGCCCATGATTAATAGTTACTCTTTAGTTTAATTCACTAGAATTTAATGTTTGTTTTCCTTGCTTTTGTCATATGTGTGCTGGTCCAAGTTACCTATTTTCATCTTCACCCTACTTACTTGTATGCTTACCCTTTTAAGTCAAATAAAAAGAGATGTTATGAAAGACCAGAGAGAGGTTCAAATTGTGGAGTAAGTTCTTAATCTTGTGGTGTAGTAATCACTTAGCTAAGTTTGTTCACCAACAAGGTAGGAAGGCAACTATCTGTCCTAAATCATATACTTGAAACAAAACCCATGAGACTAGCTAAATAACAAGATCCTAATAAGAAAAGGGGAAAGAAAAATGAAAGTTGAGAAATAATGAAGAAAAAAGAGTAATAAATAAGGCTAGGCACCAAGGGTTTAAATCTTGAGGGATGTGTCTGTGGTGATCCTGTACCAAGGATCTGCTTAGATGAATAAGTTCTTAGGAGTGCTTCATCACTTGGTAACTTGGGTTAACTAACCCGGAATTATCAACTGAAAATCCACTATCAAGAGCAACCTTGCTACAGAACATTTAGTAACCCAAAGAAGTGCTGGACACCAAGACCTCAAGGAAAGAAAATAACAAACCATGTGCCTGTGGTGTGCATGTATGGGGGAGAGAGACTTGAGGGAGTAAGTCCTTAGGGGTGTTTCAATACCTAGCACCTTGAACCAACTGGTTCGGGAGTGTTGGCTGAAAGCTTATCTTAAAGAGTCGCCCCCTCACAAAGCACCTAGTCTAAGAACACAATTATACCCTGAAAAGATAAAGGGATCAATGAATAAAAGTCTCAAATGGTGCAATCAAGTGAGTATTCCAGGGCATGATAAAAGTCTGAAAGCCAGTGAAGGAATGAACCTAAGTTGCTATGCATGAAACCCCATAAAACCAAGGACATGACTTCCACAATAATGACTCATTTCTCTTGTCATTTCATTCATCATTCTTATGTTCCAGTACTTGCTTAAGGACAAGCAAGCTTTAAGTTTGGTGTTGTGATGCCAGGGCATTTTGGTCAATTTCACTGACCTTTTCTTTACTGTTTTAGGGTAGTTTCATGCATTTTCTTAAGAAATAAGCAAGTTTTGGGTAGATAATCACTTACATCTTGATTCAAGCAAACATTATGAATTTTACATGATCTTATGAGAATTATGCATGAATTGAATGATAAAATAGATGATGCATGATCTCATAACTTGGATTAGAGCTTTGATGCATTTTATTTGCTTGATTTCAGGACAAAGGAAGCAAGGAAGAGCCACGTTAGTAGCCACGTTAATCTAATTAATGTGACCACTAACGTGGAATGGGAATGAACTTACAACGTTAATGAGAAAAGTGATCGCCAATAACGTCTTCGAAGCCATCATAGCCCACGTTAATTGCCACGTTAACTACATTAACGTGGTAGTTAACGTGGAGGAAAAGGGAGCTCCAGTGTTAGTGGTAAAAGTGAATACCACTAACGCTCCAAATTGGCAATTGGCCACGTTAAGAGTCACGTTAACTTAGTTAACGTGAACTCTAACGTGGAAGGGGAAAACAATGCCAACGTTAGTGACACTCACCTTTGTCACTAACGTTGGACTAAGCCGACATTGCCCACGTTAGTGGTCACGTTAAGACTACTAACGTGAAGAATAACGTGGAGCCAAGCATGATGAGCCAACGTTAGTGACACTCACCTTTGTCACTAACGTTGGAGATGGCAAACATCAACACGTTAAGAGTCATGTTAACTAAGTTAACGTGAACTCTAACATGGGGAGGTGAGGCGTTTGGAGCGTTAGTGACAAAGGTAAGTGTCACTAACGCTCTCGAGGCTAAGGCATGCCCACGTTAGGAGTCACGTTAGCTACACTAACGTGAACTCTAACGTAGGGAGGAAAGGCAACAAGCAAACGTTATTGGAAAAGGTGAATGCCAATAACGTTTGCGAAGGACCAAGAGGCAACGTTAGTGGTCACGTTAGTGCCACTAACGTTGAAGTTAACTTGGACCATTTTGGGTTGGAACGTTAGTAAAAAAGGTGATCGTCACTAACGTTCTCGAACCCACATTTTCACTTAACGTTAACACCACTAACGTCCTAGCTAAAGTCCATGCCTACTTCACACTTTCTCTGCAAGTAAAGCTGGGCCCATTGAAGATTCCAAACTGCTTCAACTCAAGATCCAAAGGCCCATACCCAAGACTTGAAGAGCCAACTAGAAGATCAGAAGAGTAGTATATATAGGAGTAGTTTTAAACTAGAGAAGGAGCTTTTGGGGGGGGCATTGGGAGAACTACTCTCTATATAATTTTACTTTCTCTGCAACTTTTAGTTTTACTTTTAGAATGTATTTTCCATCTTTGCTTTCCATTCCCAGAGCTATGAACAACTAAACCCCTTTCATTGGGTTAGGGAGCTCTGTTGTAATTTGATGGATCAATAATAGTTTTCATTATTCTTCTTCTCTCTTTTCTCTTGATTTTACTAGAAAGCTTTCAATCTTCATCCAATTGGGTAGTTGTCTTGGAAAAGAAGCTATTCATACTTGGATCTCTTCGGAACCTTGGAAGAGGAATGAAGAGATCATGCTAGAAATGCTTTCTCATGTTGGACCAAATTGGGGTTTGGATCGATATAGTGACATATAATTCTCCCAACACTTTGATTTGGAAATACATGTGGTATAATCAGTGACCATACTTCATCTCTTCTCATGAGCAATTAGACCAAGGAATTGGCTATTGATCAAGATTTGAGAGATTGAATTACCAAAGAATTGGAATTCAATCACTTAAGATTGCCAAGGAGATTAATGAATGCATTGATTGAGGAAGAGATGGAAATGAACTTGATCCGGAGAATACAACATCTCCTGAGCCCAATGAACTCCCCATTTCTGATCTTACCCATTCTCTTTACTTTCTGCCACTTACTTTTATGCTCATCTCCCCCATTCCCCATTTAAGATTCTACAATTTACTTTACGTCATTTACATTCAGTTCTTTATTTCCAGCAATTACATTTTCTGCCATTTACTTTTCCGCCATTTAATTTCCTGTAATTCTCAAATCAATTTCTGCTTAGCTCAACTAGAACATTCTTGCAATTAAAGTTGCTTGACCAATCAATCCCTGTGGGATTCGACCTCACTCTATTGTGATTTTTTACTTGATGACAATTCGGTATACTTTCCGAGGGAAAATTGTTGAGAGACAAGTTTCCGTGCATCAACTAACAAGAAACAAAAAGATATGATTTTAAAATTTAAAGATTGAGCCTTTCTTACTAGGCAAGTAACAAACTTAAAATTTTTGAATCAATCACATTAATTGTTAGCATTAATTTTGAAAATATGAAATAGAAATAAGAAAAAGATTTTGAAAATAAATTTTGAAAATTTCAAAATTATGAAAGAAAAAATGAAAAAGATTTATTTTTGAAAAAGATTTGAAAAAGATAGAATTTTTAAATTGAAATTTTGACTTGACTCATAAGAAACAACTAAATTTTAAAAAGTTTTGAAAAAGTCAACTCAAATTTTCGAAAATTTATGAGTGAAATAAGGAAAGTAATTTTTTTAATTTTTGAATTTTTAATGAAGAAAGAGAAAAACAACAAAAAGACACAAAACATGAAAATTGTGAATCAAAACACACAATGCATGCAAGAACACTTTGAATGTCAAGATGAACACCAAGAACTTATTTTTGAAAATTTTTAAGAAAAGAAAAATATGCAAGACACCAAACTTAGAAATTTTCAAACTTTAGACACTATTTGAAAATGTATATGAAAAACAAGAAAAGACACAAAACACGAAAATGCAAAAATCAAACAAAGAAGATCATCAAGAACAACTTGAAGATTATAAAGAACACCATGCATGAGTTTCGAAAATTTTAAGAAAAATTTAAAAGATGCAATTGACACCAAACTTAAAAATTGACACTAGACTCAAACAAGAAATATCAAATTTTTGGTTTGTTTATGATTTTATTAATTTTTTTTTGTATTTTTTGAAAATTAATTTGAAAAAGAAAAATAAGGATTTCAAAATTTTTAATGAGAATTCCAGGAATCATGCAATGTCAGTCTAAAGCTCCGGTCCAGGAATTAGACATGGCTTACTAGCCAGCCAAGCTTTCAGTGAAAGCTCCGGTCCAAAACACTAGACATGGCCAATGGCCAGCCAAGCTTTAGCATACAAATCAGGCATACAACAGCTGATTAGATGGGAGTCCACGGACTCTTGTGATGATAAGTTGAAATCTCGGTCCAAAGGATTAGACATGGCTTCGCAGCCAGCCAGACTTCAACAGATCATCGTGAAACTCTAGAATTCATTCTTAAAAATTCTGAAGCCATAGAATAATTTATTTTTGAATTTTTTTTGAATATTTTTCAAAAATAAAAAGAATAAAAACAAAAACTTAAAATTAAAATAAAATTACCTAATCTGAGCAACAAGATGAACCGTCAGTTTTCCAAACTCAAACAATCCCCGGCAACGGCGCCAAAAACTTGGTGCACAAAATCGTGATTGTTCATTCCTTGGTAACGGCGCCAAAAACTTAATACGCACGTTCATAATCTTAGTTCTTTGTCACAACTTCGCACAACTAACCAGCAAGTGCACTGGGTCGTCCAAGTAATAAACCTTACGTGAGTAAGGGTCGATCCCACGGAGATTGTCGGCTTGAAGCAAGCTATGGTCACCTTGTAAATCTCAGTTAGGCAGATTCAAATGGTTATAGAGTTTTAATAATTAAAAGATAAATAAAACTTAAAATAAAGATAGAGATACTTATGTAATTCATTGGTGAGAATTTTAGATAAGCGTATGGAGATGCTATGTTCCTTCTGAATCTCTGCTTTCCTACTGCCTTCATCCAATCCTTCATACTCCTTTCCATGGCAAGTTGTATGTTGGGCATCACCGTTGTCAATGGCTACATCCCGTCCTCTCAGTGAAAATGGTCCAAATGCGCTGTCACCGCACGGCTAATCATCTGTCAGTTCTCGATCATGCTGGAATAGGATCCAGTAATCCTTTTGCGTCTGTCACTACGCCCAGCACTCGCGAGTTTGAAGCTCGTCACAGCCATCCCTTCCCAGATCCTACTCGGAATACCACAGACAAGGTTTAGACTTTCCGGATCTCAAGAATGGCCGCCAATAATTCTAGCCTATACCACGAAGACTCTGATCGTAGATCAGGAGGCTAAGAGATACGCATTCAAGCTTGTTTTCATGTAGAACGGAAGTGGTTGTCAGGCACGCGTTCATAAGTGAGAATGGTGATAAGTGTCACATAATCATCACATTCATCATGTTCTTGTGTGCGAATGAATATCTTAAAATAAGAATAAGAATGAATTGAATAGAATAACAATAGTACTTTGCATTAATACTCGAGGAACAGCAAAGCTCCACACCTTAATCTATGGTGTGTAGAAACTCTACCGTTGAAAATACATAAGAACAAGGTCTAGGCATGACCGAATGGCCAGCCTCCCTAAACGTGATCTCTGAACATAAAATTATCCAAAAGATGTGAAATAATTCACTAAAAGTAGTTTTTATACTAAACTAGTAGCTAGGGTTACAGAAAGTAAGTAAATGATGCATAAATCTATTTCCGGACCCACTTGGTATGTGCTTGGACTGAGCATTGAGCTTTCATGTGTAGAGACTCTTTTTAGAGTTAAACGCCAGGTTGTAGCCTGTTTCTGGCGTTTAACTCTGATTTGCAACCTGTTTCTGGCGTTTAACTCCAGAATAGAGTAGAAAGCTGGCGTTAAACGCCAGTTTGTGTCGTCTAAACTTGGGCAAAATATGGACTATTATATATTTCTGGAAAGCCCTAGATATCTACTTTCCAACACAATTGAGAGCGCGCCATTTGGACTCCTGTAGCTCCAGAAAATATACTTTGAGTGCAGGGAGATCAAAATCCAACAGCATCTGCAGTCCTTCTTCAGCCTCTGAATCAGATTTTTGCTCAAGTCCCTCAATTTCAGGTAGAAATTACCTGAAATCACAGAAAAATACACAAACTCATAGTAAATTCCATAAATTTGATTTTTATTTAAAACTAATAAAAATATATTAAAAACTAACTAAATCATACTAAAAACTATGTAAAAATAATGCCAAAAAGCGTATAAATTATTCGCTCATCAAAATCCTAGGCTAGTTGACTTTAAGATATCGATAAATTGGTATTGTTGATGATAATGCCTTAGTATGAATGTGTGAAATTGAATGATGGTTTAAATGTTGAATAAATTTTTTGCTGGATGTCTTGATTGAGTGAGTTCTATTCTTTGGTATGTGTTGAAGTGTTGTAATTTATTTTTTGAGATTGGAATTCATGTAAATGATACATGAAATTAGATTTGTGATGGTTAATTGTTGATTTAATAAAAATTATATAGGTTTGGTTAATGGAAAGTTAAATGATAATTTAGGTAAAAATTCAATATTGGATGAGTTGTTGAAGGGTGAAAGATGGATTGGTTAGGCTTGGTCTTGGATGAAGTTATTGAGTAATGTTTTTAAAAAGAAAAAGGTTTTGAGCAGTGTGAATTTGGAATGTTGCAAAAAATGTGTAATTTGGTAATTTTTGCCAACTTCGACGGGCCATAACCTACCACTCAGAATGTGGAAATTAAAGAAATTTATCTTGAATAAAAACTGGGAATGTCTACTTTAAGACCGTTGAAGAATGGAGGAAAATATTTTTTTGACAAAACGTTATGGGTATTTGAAAATTGATATTTAAAACTAAATTATGTAGGTTTTGCAACAGGGATACCCGAACCAGGTTCTCCGCGTACGCACAAGCCATGCATACACATCACGTTGGGATCGAACCAAATTCCCCGTGTACACATAGGGCATGTGTACGCACGATAGCCAATTCTTGCGAGACCCGTTTGAGGTTCGTACGTATGCGCGAGCCATGCGTACGAACCATTTCTTATTTTTGCTGAAAATGCGATTTTAAACTATTAAGCCTTTTCGGTGGGCTTGAAACCTCTGTAATCTCCATATGGAGTCTGAGAACCATTTTTAAAATTTTGAATATACTGGGTGAGTATAATGGTTTGGGCGGGGTAATTACCGAATGAAAAATTGTTAAACGGGATATAAATGTTGTAGGGATGGTGGTTCATCCCGTCCACGGTGAGGACAATGGTTTTTTTCCGATCACAGCTTGAGGATAATTATCCTAGTGATAAATATGAATATAAAAAATTATTATTCTAATTTCGATTTTGGTTTTAATTATGATCTTGGTTATGTTTTATTGTAATTATGATTGAGATATGATCACTGAATTGGCAAGGACATGGATTTTGTCCCGCTTGCGTTGTTGATGAGGCACCTGCACCTGGTAAGGTTGGTGGTTTTGTCCCGCTTGCACCTAGTTGCCATGTGATGTGGGATGGTGGTTTCTTTCCACCCGTATTCTCTCTTGTTGCAAGGTGAGAAGGCATTCTCCTTTGTGTGGGATGACACTCTCCATTGTTTTATATGGCATGGCCTCGTAGGGAAAGGTAGTAAGGCATCCTTCCTCGATATATTCCCCATGGTGATACCTCCAAGAGAAGGTGGTAGGGCACACTCTCTCGATTATATTCCTCCTGCGGATGCGCAACAGAGAGACGATATCCGAGTTAGCTACCGGATGTGGCGGGTTCTGGAAGTTTAACCGACATGTGAGCTTACGGCCCTTAGGACAGGCATACATCATGTGCATTTGCTTATAATTATTTAGGTGTGCATAATTATTCTGGTTTGCCTATTTTATATTCTGTTAACTGCTATCTATGCTATTTGTTGTAATTTCTCTCTAACTTTGATTGTTTTGTATTGATTATTATTTGTGTTTGATTTCATTAATGATACTTGGGACTGGGATTAATGATTGATAATTATGAGTGGCTAAGAGAAGGAGAGGTTGAATCTTGACCTCTTTTAATTTACTATCAAACTTGGATTCTGTAAAGTTTTCTTGAATATAACACTAGAGATATTTCGTATTTGTCTCTGAATGAGTTAAGAGATAAAACAAAGATACAAGCAATGTATGATGCAGAGAAGTGTAGAAGGATAGAATAAATCGGAGATTATTTAGTTTTGTCTCCTATTATGCAGAACCAGAAACAGAGAAGAGAAAGAAGAATGACACACAGATGTATCTTAGTTCAACTACTCAGTGTAATATAGCTTACATCCAGTCTCCATCACAACAGTAATAGAATTTCATTATCTTTCAATAGATTACAATCACCAATTCTCCCTAGGATTCTACCCAATCCTATCTGGGACAAGTCCATTTTCAAACCCAAACCGAACTTGACTAGGAACTCACCCTAGCTTTTCAACAGCAAAGTGCTAATCCAACTTGCAAGAGAATACCCTCAGAATCATGACAACAAAATAGAAAAACTTACAAAGAATTTATGAGATAACTATGGCTTTCTCTCCAAGTTTAACTCCCTACCTTTTACCACTCAATGGATTTTACTTACAAACCTCATTAATTTGCCTTTTACTATTGAAACTCAGACAAACTAAACTGAGAAAAAGAAATACATAATGAAAACCATGAAGGAGAAGAATAAACAGCTCAGTAAGCTATGGGAATCCAAACTTTGTGCTCTCACTCCTTACTCCTATCCTTGGCCGTTCACCCCTATTATAGAGGAGTGAAACTTCCAAGGCTTGAAACCTTGCTTCAGTACATGTTGGTTTTTCTTCTCGTGATAAACAAATGCAGCAGCAGCGATCACAGAGGAGAGAGAGGGTAGAAGCAATGACATGCAACCATACCTTCAATCTTCTCTTTCAACCTTTTTTCATCTTTCTTTTCGAATCTGAGCCGTGCGTTCTTGCTTTGGCTCCAAGTTTTGTTTTTTATCGTTGATAAGAAGCAAAGCACTAATAAACCACTATTTTATGGTTTATCTTGTGCTAATTTGAGTGGTTATTTGAGTGGTTTTTGTCAATCCTTTACTCACTTATTCATATAATTTGCATGGTTTTACAATTCCTTCCTTATTCTGTGATATATATGAAAACATGCTTCTTTGATCTTAAATTTGCTATGTTTAATCCTCTTTTATTACCATTCGATGTCGTGATATGTGTGTTAAGTGATTTAAGAGATTACAGAGCATGAATGGCTCAGAGGATGGAAATGAAGCATGCAAAAGTGGAAGGAATACAAGAAGTTGAAGAAATTGCTAAGTTGTCCAGCCTGACCTCTTTGCACTCAAACGGTCATAACTTGAGCTACAGAGGTTCAAATGAGGCAGTTCTAGTTGTGTTGCAAAGCTAACGCCTGGGGCTTCAAAATGATATATAATTTGCTATAGTGACAGTACAGCTAGGCAATGCGAATGCGTACTCCACGCGGACGCGTTGCAGTGACGAAAAACCAGCGTGGCAGATTTCGCCCCCGATAATTTCTGGGCTATTTTTGACCTAATTTTCGGCCCAAAAAACATAGATTAGAGGCTATAAAGTGGGAGAATCTATCCATTCATAAAAAAAAGAATTCATACAACTTTCAACAATTTTTAGGTTTTTAGATATAGCTTTTAGAGAGAGAGGCTCTCTCCTCTCTCTAGGATTTAGGATTCCTACTTTTATGTTGTTGAGTTGGATATTACTACCTCCATTGAAGACTTTATTATTCTAGTTTATTTTCTATTTCCTTGCTCCTTTAATTTCCATTTATCTTATTTTAGTTTTTATCCTATTTCCTTACTCTTTTATATCTTTAATCCTTATTCAGAGTTACAATTGGAAAGCTTTTATGACATTATTAATGCAAAGAGTGTTTTTCTATTTACCTCATTATTTGTTTGATTATCTTCAAGTATTTATTTAGTCATTTATTATGTGAAATTGGCATCCATGTCAATGGAGTAGGCTCCCAACTTGACATGGGGGTTGATTAAGAGGAGACACTTGAAGTGGAATGCTTAAGTAATTAGTTAAATTGGAAGTTGTTGGCTAATTCTGTATTTACTAATGCTAGACCTTCTCAAGGGAGAGGACTAGGATTTGTAAATAAGAGTTAGCTTAATCACTTGACTTTCCTTTATTTAGTAAGGGTTAACTAAGTGAAAATAACAACCTCTTGACACTACACTTGAGAAAATCCATTAAGGATAGAACTTCCAATTAATCACACCACCGGTCAAGGCTTTTTTTAATTAATTATATAAATTCTCTTTTTAATTTCCACTGCTTTAAATTACAATTATTTATTTTTCTGTTCTCAAACTCAAAATCTTCTCAGAAAAACCCATAACCAATAATAAATACACCTCCCTGCAATTCCTTGAGAGACGACCCGAGATTTAAATACTTCGGTTATAAATTTTATTGGATTTTGTTACTTGTGACAACCAAATTTTTTGTACGAAAGGATTCTTTGTTGGTTTAGAAGCTATACTTACAACACGATTATATTTTCATAAAAATTCTTTACCGACATTAAATCTGTTCGTTAAGCACCTTCATATTTACTTTCTTCATTTTCCAATTCGATGCTTGTAGCCTAGTTGATTTTTTCAAAGTTCCTTGATGAAGCACAAATGAAAAAATCTCCTTTTTGTGATTTTTTTCTGATATGATCTTCCTTTTTTGCTCTAGCCCTTTTTACCTTCTCTTTTTTGCTTAAAAATGGAAACTCATTTTTGGTTCTTCAATTTTGCCCTAGCTTCATAGTTTCCTTTTTCTTTCTTCTTGTTTCAGAAAGCTTAAATAATGTGACGTAAAAGAACATAAAAGAGAGACAAGAGAGAATTTTTGTTCGGTGGGTGAAGTGTGTGTTTCAAATGAATTGAAATTTGATTACCTAGTTAGTGACTAAGTGGAGTGAATGGATTTCGGTTTTGATCTACCGATTAGGCTAGTGATGATCTTGGGCCAAGTTTTGTTTTCATTCTTGAGGCTAGATATTTGCTTTTATTTCAGATGAGTGAAGTGATGGAAGCAAATGAATCATGGGCGTTATTTGAGTTTGTGGGCTGGATGCCATTTCTTTTTCATACTTCTTGGGCCAGTGTGATTAATTTAAATTCTGCACACTAAACAAAACACATTACATAAACAATTTGACAATAACCCAATAATGTTTAGTCAACATCTTAATCATAGTTTATTTCTCTAAACTCAACAATCTCTTCCTTGATGACAAACATTACTAAATGAATTTAAATAAAATAAGAGGAGTTTTTAGAGACTTTCCTTTGATGTTTCCTTTGTCATGAAGCTCCCATTTTCTTTTGATCTCCAAGCTCCCCCTGAATGTTTGCTTTTTCATAACCTGATACCAACAAGCTTTTCACAGAAATAATGCCAAACATTCAATAATTATCAAACAGTTATATATCTTAGGGAACCTATTTGATCAAATGCCAAGAGTTCACAAGACTTATTGTCAATTCAAAAAATCATAGGCTAGCCTTGAACCAAGCATAAATCAGAGCTAAAAATAATCAAAAACCATCTATTTAAAAGATTATTCATAACTATATCAATATTTATAAGCTGCAGATTTTAAAACAAAAATAAATCAAATCATAAACATCATAAAAAACAGTAGCTTTAAACATCATCATGATAGATCAAAACCAAACTTCAAACATCTGCATTTTCAAAAATAATATAAAACAGAGACAATAATTTTCAATTCATTTTCTTCTCTCTCCTTTTTGTTATCAAGGAGGGATGAACCTGCACAAAAAAATTAATATGCAACACACAGGTGTAAAGCATATAAGAGTGTTAGTGCTAAAGTTTAAGTCCTAAGAACTATTACAGTCATCCATACTAAAGTGTAATCAAATCCAAAGAGCCAGAAAAGCAATAAAAATGTTTTAACATGATAAGAACCCAGAAATCATAATTCAGAAAAACAATGCTTTAAGCTTCAGCAGTAACATCATAGAGCAGAAACTTGGCATCAGATCCCTCTTCCTCGGTTCCAGCCATAACCTCATCTTCATCGATCATTGCTTGGTCATCATCCAAGAAGTCTAAATATTTAAGCAGTACCTCAACTCAACTTTGAGATTTCCAAAAGAAATTCTCATTTTGAAGAGTCAATTGCCTAGCTTGTTTGCTCGAGTTATTCATCTGTTTTGTGAGGTTGACAAATTCTTGTAAAACATCCTTAACAATACCATTCAAAAGGTACTTATGGGATCAGGATGTCCCGGCTGTGTATGGAGGAGGAAGACTTTCTTCCTCATCTTCCTCAAGAACCGTGTCCTTGGTAGCCTTTGTGTTTTTTTCCTTTGTCTGTTTTACTGCACCACCACCCTTGAGATATGAAAATTTGCCTTCCATGGTCTCACCGCTCATATCAATACCAAAGTACTCAAAGATGCAAGTCAAAAACATTCCATATGGAAGAGAGATATTTTTATCACTTTTTTTGCAGTAAAAAATATGGCGCATCATCAAGTAAGCAAAAGAAATTTTTATTTTATTGATTATGGCAAAGAGAACCAAAGAATCACAGAGGGTGACCCATTGATATGAATCACTTTGTGGTAGAAGAATGTGAGTAATAAGGCGGTGAAGCTGTGCACGGGAAGGACCTAGGGCTCTGTGAGTTGGTGTGACACCATCTATGAGGGAAATATTCTCATATATGTTGGCCAAAATATCTTAGTGAGAAACTCCAAGATTATTGTCCCACTTATCATAGATGTAGGCATTTACTCCTACTTCAGAGTAATCAAGGGATTCACTAATAGCGTATTTGTTTAAGTAAATTTGGCAACCCTTGACATATGAGTGAACAACAACCTCAGAATAGTGCATATTTGCATAGAAATCCCTAATCAAATCTGGGTATATGGGCTTTCGGATTTCAAACAATTTTTTTCACCCCAAAAATCTAAAATTTTCAATGAAATTTATCCCTTTTTTAGCCAAATTATTCAGGTCAGTAACAAAGATAGAGCACAAGGGTCTTTTTGATAAAATATCTCTGTGAAACTCAAAATTCATGCAAGAAGTAAACCGTTGAGGATCAAAATGAGAGTGAAGTTGTTTACCAAAATAGGATTTGAATGCAACTGAATCTAGGTAAACATGTTCTTTAACAAAATGAAGAAAAAGTCTTTTGTTACCTTTAGATGGACGAGAAGAGGGGGCTGAGCGTCCTGGAGGACGAGAAGTTGAGCGAGGAGGAAGAGAAGATGGAGGTTCCTCATCTGTCATGGGTCTTTTGCCTTTTGCCACTTTAGATTTTGAGGAGTCAGCTTCTTGAGGAGCCGATGATGGCCTTGAATTTGTGGTTTTGGTTCTCGTCATTGACTCAGGTGGTTGAGAGGAGTGAGAGGAGGATGAGTATGAGTAGATATGAATATGTGTGTGTGCTTGTGGTCTGGAAGGTGAATTTTGTGGAGGTCTTATGGTACCCGTTCCCGTTCATGTGGAAACTGTCTTTCTCATAGTGAAAGAAATAAAGGGTGTGGAGAAGAAAGAGAATGTGGAAGTGATCAAATAATGGAAGGAGATGAGAGGTCATCAAATCAATAACTGCTTTAAATGCACAAGTAAATTCAAGTAAGATAAATAGCATATAGACATTTAATATGTATAATTAAGCAAACCATGACAAGTAATCAAACCCAAATAAAATCAAACAAGTACAAACGATGCATGCCTGTCCTATAGCTAATGAGCTCATCTGTCAGTTATACAGGCAACCCTACATGTCTGGTAGCTAACCCTGGACAGTCCCATCGTGTGCGCATCTACTAAGAGGAATTTTACATCTTCAAGGAGGAACGTCGAGAAATGTATAAGTGTCCGGCCACATCTTGCGATGAAGGGTCAACAGAATCTCAAGTCTCAATCTGGAGCAAGTGGAGCCAACCCACTGCATCTACCTAGGAAAATTCATGATTCATATAAAATTTTAAATCACAGGTCATTCTCAACCAGGAGCTGGTGGGGACGAACAACTGTATCAACCCTGGGAAACTCAAACCATAGCCCAGAGTAAGTAGAATCACACCACTGCATCTATCCAGGTAAATCATAATTCACCACATCCCAGAGCAAGTGGAATCAGTCCACTGCATCTACCCAGGCAGGTACATCTCAATCAAACTTCATTCTGTTATTGAATTCATTCTAAATCTTACTCCACTTCATTCATAATCATAATCATAATCAATCATCAATATATCTCATTATCATAATCATCCTCGTCATCCTCAATCAAGATCAATCCTCATCACTTCTCAATCTTCTTCAATATCAATTTAACTTTATCAATGTGTTCACACTCTTTTCAAGACCTAAAAACTAGCTATCGGACCTTAAACAGGGGTTACAGAAATTTACAAGCTTGCCGGGAAGGTCAAACAGTTAAAACAGAGTTTTGTGTAGAAAACAGGGCTTGTGCGTACGCATCTTTATTGTGCGGACGCATGCAAGAGCATGACTTCCCTGCGTGTGCGTATGCATCATAGTGTGCGTACGCATAATTAGTAAGATTTCCAGGGTGTGCGTACGCACACCCCCTCGTGCGTACGCACGAGCACTTCCAATCCTCTATTTCATGTGTAGGCACCATATGGTGCGTGGGCACACAAACCAGAAATTATGGTTTTCTGCAGCATCAAAGAGTCTAGTTTTTTTATATCCAACTTCCGACGTTCATAACTTTCTATACAAAGCTCAAATTTCCCTCATCCCTATACCATTTTAAAACTCTCACAACCATCTTCAATTTGAAATAAACTTCACTCAAGTCCAAACTCTAAGGCCAAGTTATGACCCGTCAAAGTTGGTCAAAAATCAATTTTTACCAAATTTACCTAAACATTCCTTTTGACCAATCCACCAATTCACATTAATTCAAACCACTTCCTTTCCATTTTTAAGCCTTCCAAACATTCACTCGTCAACTCCTCACCATTCCAAGCCTAATCAAAATATTTTTGATTCATTTATCACACTCATTATCAAGCAAACCATAACTTTATACTCTGATTCAATTCTCATTAATATTCATTATCAACAATTTCTATAGTCCAACAATTTAATAACAATTTTCATACACTCAATTACACAATCATCAACTAAATTTCAAACCTAATCATTCATTCTAACGATTTCCATCATCATTCAATAACTACCAACCCAACCATAATATCACATCATATTCTCACATTCCAATTCATAACTCATCAATATATCAACTCATCAATTTCATCAATTTCAATTAATAACTCATAAACAATCAATCACCACTCACAATCAAATCCAACAACTCATCAATTACAATATTTTAATTTTAACCAATCGTGTAATTCAATCCTATTCCTAAGAGCATTTAGTCTAGGACTTCATGTCATATTACATGGTATCGAAAACTTAAATGGTACCTTAATAAAGTCAAAAGCAAACTCTCAAATATGAAGTCCACCAAATTCAAATTCTAAGATCACCTCCACCAAGTTCAAGCACCACCAATGATCAACCCAATACTTTCAATATTCAATCTACACTATTTTTTACATAATACACACAATACTCAAACTCTAGGATTTTATAGAACTTCATAAACCAAAAGAAAAAATGGCTCTTACTTTTACCCACTAAAATGGGTGATGAAAACTATCAATAGCTCGTACTAGAGCACCTCTAAACAACTAAAATCACAAGATTTTCTCAAAACCCAAACCAAAATATGAATTAAAAGGAAAAAATGAAACTGAGCAGCGGACCTTGAGATACTCACTACAATACCTAGATAGAATCGAAGATCTTAACAAGAGCTTCGCGTGACCGCAAACGGCTAGTCAATCAGAGCTCCGGAGAGGAAGTTATGGTGGATTGAAGTTCAAGAAGTTAGGATTTGTGTTCTTCTCTCTCACTCTCTTCTCTCAATCCGTGGAACTAATAGAAATGGGGGAAGAAGATGGTGAATTGTGGATTAAGTGAGGCTATATATATGTGGGTTTGGGCTCATTTGGACTCGGTTCACTTGATTTGGCCTCTTGGTCCAATTTTGGGCCAAAATCTTTAAGATTTGTATTTTAATTTGCATTTCAAGTATTTTTACTTTTCCAAATTATAATTTTCACTGTTCTAAAATTTTCTGGCTCATAATTAATTTTTTCACTCATAATACCAGACAGTTTAAATTAATACTGCCGGTTAAATTTTCAATACGCTTCCTTACGCATTTTTTAATAAAAATACATTTTTCTACTCAAAAAAATTTTCAAATCTAAATATATCACATTTAAATTTTTAAATTATGATTTTTAATTTTTTCATCCTGTCGGTCCATATTTAATTATTTATTTATTTAATTTTTGTTTAAGTGGGATTTTACACACGTAAGAGAGGAGGAGCAACCACCTGCAACTTCGACAAATCAAACAAAAACAAAGACGAAGAAGAAGATGATGGCACAAATCACATGATGCACAACACTACAGCAGCAACTTCTAATTTTTTTTTTTTTTTGGGATTTTTAAAATTTTTAGGACCAGCTTTTTTTTTTTTGGAACTTAACTAAGTCAGGGCCTTATAAAAGATGTTGTAGTTTTAGAGTTGTATGTGGGCTAAAATTAAGTTGAAGGATTTAGAATCAGTTGTAGAACTTTGGGCTCAATTGACACTATTAAATTCACGCGTATGTAGTGTATTTTTTTCTCAGATAAACCTTAAACTAGTCATTCTAGATTACTTTAGACTGCAATTATCAGCTTTTTAATTTTTAATTTCCTTTCCTTCTTACGGGATCGCATCGTAATTAATCCTAACAACTATATAAAATGGAGGTCACTAGTGTTAGCAAACATAAATATTTTTCAAAGTAATAGGTTCAACAAATGAATCACACATGCATAGTGGTGGGTCCTATTATGATTGGTATATATGCTACGGCGAATAATTTCAATTCATTCTTTTTTATTTATTTCCAATGACTAAGCAAAATCCGATCTGAACAATTATACTAATACATGTATACTAATTAATAAGATTGTTTTATTTGAAAGGATTGCCAAGTTGACAAGAAAAATTATACTTTATTTATGCTGATGATGCAAACAAAAAAAACTTGAATCACTTAAATAACTGTTCATGTCAACGTTCAAGAGAAACTGAGAAAGTAAAATCTTGTTAGTGTGTGTTTGGATTCACATTGGGCAAATTGGAGTTTGAATGGAAGTGATTTTGTAGAATTGATTTTGATTAAAAGTGAGTTTGTGCTAATATGATTTATGTTTGGCAATTTTTACTAAAATTGATTTTGATAAAATAAATATTGTTTGGATAATATTAGTTAAAATCACTTCTAGATAAATAATTAATTAATTACTAAAAAATATAATATTAAATTATAATATTATTTTTTTAAATATATTTAATTTTTTATATATTTTTTAGTATTTTTATATAATATTTTTTATAGTATTCTATTTTAATATATTATAATTTTTTATTATTATAATAAAAATTAATATTTATTTATAAAATTAAAAATAACATATAAAAATTGACAACTTTTTAAGTATTTTTATAATAAAAATTAATATTTATTTATTAAATTAAAAATAATATATAAAATAATATATTTTAGTACTCTTTTTAAGTACTCTTAATAATCTTATTTTTATTATTATTTTAGGTTCTAATTTTTTACAAGTTATATTTTTATTATTATTTATAATTAATTTTTTATTTAATTTATCATTTTTAATAGGAACAATAATATATATTATAAAAAATTAAAATAGTAAACAATGCACAAAAATTAAAATAATTGTTTTAATATTCTCAATATTTATATAAAAAAAATTATGAAAAAATCAATAATAACTAGCAACAACCTCTAAACGTGCGTTGAGTAAATGCAGAAGCTATGATTTCTTTCTTCTAGTGAACGAGCTTTTGGGATGCAGAATCACGTTAGCGTTCAGAGAAAAAAAGTTGTCAAACATCAAAGAACAGCGTTCAAAGCACTGAAACGCATCTTATCCTCTCCAAGGTGTTTCACAAACACACCCTTAGTGGTACTTAATTTGCCCCGTGGATCAAATGACACAATATCTATTGTTATTTTCATCATTCATCAAATTAATTAAAATGATAGCTCACCAATCCGATGGTTAGTGAAACCAACTTTGTTGGATTTGGAACCGTCCTAAATGATAATTAATCAATATTATTCCTTTCTTATAGGGCTAATGACATCATCCATGTATTAGTTATATTAGTTATTATATATGTGAACAATTTAGCTTAAACAACCATATGATTAGTTTCGACGACTGCTCATTTCTTTGTTAATACTAATACTATTTAACTTTAGTAGCATGTAATTAGTTGAAATAGTAAGTACATTAGCTTAGTATCCAGTAATTTTGAGTTTGAGTTAAATAAAAAAATTTGTTCAACAACCTGGAGACTTTATTAAGTCGAATGTATTTATTTTATCTTTTTAATATTAGAATGATGAACACAAATATTTGTGGTTTAACGACGAACCAAATATAAAAAACACAAAAAAGGCCAGATAGATGGGGTGTTTTGTAAAACAACAATTCTGCGTTGATCACACTTATGATGCTCATCAGCCTCGTGTCATGAAAATTTCTTATGTATTTGGGTGGCAGAAGCACCAGCCTTCATAAGATACACATATCACATTCCTTAGTACTTGTCAAGCAATTACAATCATGTATAATAGGTATGTACAATAATTAAGTACCTATTAAATTTAAGGATAAACAAGATTAGAAAATATAAAATATATGAAAAATGAAATGGTTCAAAGCGTACGAGAACATATGCTGAATCCTGCTTAAACTATTTTATGAAATTAACAAATTTCAAAACCCTATCAATTCTATGAACTTGTGAGTAACAAAACATGTTATAGCATAACTTCAAAAGTTATTTTATGAAGTTATACGGTCCCGCTACGTTACCAACAGTATTTCTGCCAACTTCTACCAACTCTTATTTATAACTGTGTTTAATAAAAGTGTTTTCGTGGATGTATCTAATAAAAATATCTTTTTTATGGCTGTATTTAATAGAAGTATCTTTATAGATATATTTTCTGGATGTGTCTCTTTATATATGTGTTTAAAATATAATAATTAATTATTATTAGTAATAAGTTGGTAGATAATATATTGGTACTCTATACTTTTCCATTTAAAAATTGTTTCTGATATTATCAGATTTTGTAAAACAACTTTTGAGGTGTAGAAAAATTTAGACAATTATTTTGAGAATTTTTAAACAAAAGATAGATAAATATTTGACAATAAAAAGAGATAAGGTTTAGAAGATCAATACATAATACATAGATGTATACTGATTCAGCTATAATGTATATATGTCCAGTTGTCAAAAAATCTTGAGAATTTTACTATTTGAATGAGCATACAAGCAGTTATTCTTTCATCAAATCTCAGGTTAAGTTTTGACTGATACGTGTCATTGATTCAAATTGGATCAAACATTAATCTAAGAACTTTATAAAGTCATCACAAGACTACAACACTTAGATTGGATTAAGCACACCATCCTAAAAACTTTAGAAATTATTTTTGCAGGTCTTCTTATGACTACATGAGACTCAGATTGATCTAAGAACTTCGTTTGAAATCGAAAGTAAAAAAAAATTTCATATTTTGATCATCTCAGTTTAGCCACTAAACCCAAGACTTTTCCTACCAGTGTTGCTTTTGTTTCTCATATGCATCCTCTAACTCTGCTTCCAAGAGTCATAATGTTATACCATCAGTTTGTGCTGCTTTGTCCTTTTCGATCTCAATTTTTCTTTGAGATTTGAGAGGAGTTTTCTTCCATTCAAACTTAGTTTAATTTAGAATTAAAAGTTATACATCAGAGATTCTTCTAGTTCTATTTCCCAAACTTGTTTAATTATGTTTGTGACTTGTATACTATCACAACAACATTCTTGAAACCAAAATCTTTTTCTTTCTTTATTTCAATCGGGTCAAAGTTAACTAATAAAGGGTAGTGATCTAATTTACTACCATGTGAATGTAGGACTGTCCCACTTGGATAGAATTGTCTTTATTGGAAAGTGATTAAGTACTTATGTAATCTCTCTATGATTAATTTTCTATGCTAAATTACAAGTATATCAGATTCTGCTTTCCATACCAAAGCTAATCCTTTTGTATTATGATGAATCTCATTTTCTCTTTACAAAATTGGATTATAAGCTAAGGATTTTTATCAATTTACTTGCATAATTTCTATATAATCAAATGTTTTTATGAATTCTTCGTCCAGTCGTTGAATTAATGTATAAAATGCATACTAAAAATCTACAATTTCTAGGCTGATTGTCATCCTTATTCCACAAAATGCATTGATGTACTTTCTTTAAGTGTTTTAGGACCAACATATAGGAGGATCATTATGGGTCTAAATTAAAAGGATGAATAAAACATGATGCCAGAAAGGAAATTTAAAGAATAAATCAACTTGGTTAGCAAGGATACAATTGCATTTGTGAGCCTTTACCGCATGCGTGACACATGATATTTATGTACTTTAACACCTGTCATATTTATTTTAACACCCTTGCTACCAAAATGTTACGCTTCCGGCTGCACCACTCTGATAGCAAAAAGTATTACGACGACTTCATATACTTATTAATAAAATAGGAGCCTTTGACTCGAAACCATACCGCTGTTTTCTTTGAAAAAAAAAAACAAAAAAATACTTTATCTTAAAAATAAACAAGCATATTCAAATATACATAATTTTTTTCATAAGTAACTTATAAATATAATATACATACACAACATACAATTCCTATCACTCTTACAAGATTATAATAATAAAGGCGAGGGAAAGAAAATAATATCTAAACTAAAACATAACATAAGAAAAACGCAATAAAACTCTTCCGAAACTTCTTCATCTGTTCCTGAAAAGATAAAGTTTTAGGGGGGTAAAAACCTAACCACACAATCTCGCTACGGAGTTTTAGAATTGTTATAAGAGGATATTTAAAGAGAAATCTATTTTCAAACTTAGTGATTATCGTTGCCTTATGAATCTTTTAACCATCCAAAAAAATTCAAAACCTCTTTAAAAGAAATTAGTTAATTATTCAAAAATTCAAACTTACTTTTCATATGAAAGGACCTTAAAAGTTTTCTAACAGTATGAATGGCCAACCTATTCCAAACATAGGTTCATTAAGTCTATGTTGAACCAGTTTAATATTTCATACTTTACTAAATCTTAATCAGAAACTAACCACAAAATCAATCAACAATATCATCAATCCAGCACCAATACTCAATCAGCAAAAATACTACACCAGAATAAACACAGACAAAATAGACAAGAAAAATACAGGTATGGACAACATTTACAGTATATAGTTCAAATAGCAGTTAATAACAGTTAAGCAATTAGGCAAACCAAAATAATTTTAAACTCAAACAAAGCATTACAAGTGCATATGATGCATGTCTGCCCTATGGCTAATGAGCTCATTTGTCGGTTATATAGCCAAACCCGACATGTCCGGTAGCTAACCCGGATACTGTCTCTCTGTTGCGCATTAATATTATTAGAGGGATTACGTGCCCTGTCACCATTAGAGGGATTATGTGCCCTGTCACCATTATTAGAGGGAATATGTGCCTTGTCACCATTAGAGGGAATAGGTGCCCTGTCACCCTTACAATCAGAGAGAAAACACAGTCATACTTGTCATCAATCAACTTTAACCATGTTTCACTTATCACATTCATTCAGTTTCATAATCAAACTCAGTTTTCATCATTCTTCTTCCTCATCCCTTTCTGGGAGCAAGTGTGTAATACCCGGTCCAACCGAAATTTAGCAAATAATAAGTTAAATAGGAGCGAATATGATTGGAAGATTTGGCAATTGGAATTTGATAATTTAAATACGATATTTGGATTCAATGAATTTTTCCGAGTCAGAAAATATAGTTTTCTGCGTAAAAGTGCGCAGTAGAATTTTGACCGGCAGTACCGGCTGAGATCTGTCTGGTACTACAACTGAGGAAATTGATTATGGGTAAATAAGATTAAGAAATGAGGAATTATAATTAGGGAAGGTAGAAATATTTAAAGTGCGATTTAGAGCGCTAATCTTAAAGGTTTTGGCCCAAAATTGGGCCAATGGGCAAAAATAAGTGAACCGGGCCTAAGTGGGCCCAAGACCCAACATATATAAACATTAGTTGTGAGCATTTCAGCTCATTTTACCCTAAAAAGAAGGGTTGGGGCGCTGATTTGAGAAGAGAGAAGAGAAGAGAGAAAACCTAACTCTCTTTGATCTTCAAACCACCATAACTTGAGCTACGGAGCTCCGATTGACGAGCCGTTTGCGGCCACGCGTTGCTCTTCTCATCCTCTACAATTCTATCTAAGTTTGGTGGTGAGTATTTCATTTATCTCTGCCCAGTTTTCAAAATTCCCCACTGTTACACGTTTTTAGGTAGTTAGTGTTGAAATCTTGTGATTTTGGATGTTTAGGGATACTCCAACATGGATTCTAAGTGGGTTCTATCCCTACTTCATATGGGCTGAGGTAAGAAGTGCTCAAACCCTTGTGATTTGTCATTTTTATGAGCCCTAGGTTGATGTATGTATGTGACATTGGTTATGTTAGTGTATTTGGTGATGTTGGTGCACAATTGGGAGATTGGTATTGCTTGAGGAACTTTGGTAAGGCTTGGAGCTAAGGTTGGTGAAGAATTCCAAAGAAGAGGCTCAATTGGTTTGGCTACAAGAGGTACAGTTTAAGTTTCATTTAAGTACTGTGTGTTGTGATGAGAATTCCTAGGCTAGATGCCCCTAGGATTAAGTTTGGATTGTGTAAATGGTTGGTGCTAATATGCATAGTTGATATGTAATGTGAATTAATGATTGGGTTGAGAATTGTGTGACCTTGTATGCTTGGTGTATTGAGAATTTGATGTACTGGGTAATGAGTATTGATTTGTGGTTTATGCATTTAAATTGTGAAAATTGGGCCGGAGGCCGTGAATTTTGGGCCGGAGGCCGGAAAGAGGTAAGAAAGGTAAGTCGATGTGTGCATTGTATGATGGCACAAGTGATTGGATGAATTTCAGATAATGAATATATGAATGATTAGGTTGGTTATTGAATAATAAGGTTTGAGAAGTTGAAGTGTGGAATTTGGTAATTTTGGGTGAAATTATGTAGACGAGGTATGTTTGGTTCGGTTGAGATATATTATGTGATCATATATGTGATTATGATTATTGATGCCTTGATGGTATGATGATGCATTAGAGATATGTATGTTGTGATATATGCTTGGGGAATGATTAAGGTTGATTTGTGGGTGAAATCACGTGATAGTGAGTATGATACTGATTACGTATAATGATGGTTGATTGGAAATGGTATTATTGGAAATTGGGATGAGGAAGGATGTATGACATGATATTGTGTTTGTCCTTTAGCCATTTGATTGAGAAGTGTTAAAATGGTTAGATGTGGTTTTGGGAATTTTTGGTAAAGTGTCAATGTGTGAGTTGAGGATGGCTTGATGTGGATTTTGGTACATTTTGATTGATTTCAAAAAGGGTTGAAATTGGCATGTTTTGGTTGATTTTGAAAAGAGTTGAAAATGGCTTGTTTTGAAAATGGCACCTAGTGGTTTTGTATGAAAATATGGTTTTTGGGCATATTTTGACGGGACATAACTTGGACTACGGATCTCTGTTTTGTGCCAAATCTGTGTAGAAATGAAATTGGATCCGGGATGTCCATGCCGTTTGAAGAACGGGTGAAAAATGATTTAAAATGAGAAAGTTATGTCCGTCAGAAGATTGGGGGTTGAATCTGTAAATTCTGCAGCTTTTAACTTAGAAAATTTTTAGCAGAATGACCCTCCACGCATAGGCGCACTTGGCGCGTACGCGTCGTTCTTCAAGAAGGCACTATCCACGCGTGCGCGTGGTGTGCGCGGGCGCGTCGATGCGCTGCACCAAATGCCCAGCTATTTTCCCGAGAGTTGTGCCAGAGTTGTGCCAGTTTTGTGCCTAGGGCGCAAGAGCACCCACGCGTACGCGTGGCTGACGCTTGCGCGTCGTTTGGCTATTTTTCAACCCGCGCGTCCGCGCGTATGACGCTTGCGCGTCGATGAGTTTTGTGGCCATCCACGCGTGCGCGTGGAGTGCGCGTACGCGTGGCCCTGTTTTCATGCCAAAGTTGATTTTTTAGTTTTAAAAGCCAAATCTCATACTTCTAAGCCTCCGATCTCACCTCTTATGTATTAAATCATTCTGATATGCCTAGCAATGAGCTAGGGGATGTGGTAACTTGCGAGTGAAGCAAGGGGAAAAGTTATGATCAATAATGATCAAAGATAATTATATGAGATATGGAGGATGACGGTGGAAGTACCGTGTATGCCATGAGCCGGAAGGCTATATTTATTGATAAATGGCCCGTTCTTGATTGGACCATGAGCCGGATGGCTGAGTTATTGCCGGGTTACGGCAAAGCCATTATTGTTTATGGCTGAGTATAAATGTATATATGATTAATGAATGAATATGTTAAATGGATAATAATAAAAAAATATTGAAATGTGATGTGCGACCCCGGGTAGTAGGCAGTGGCGTTGTCCACTTGCTCCGGGTATGAGACGGGAAAGGAGGATTATGATAAACGAGTTTAATCGTGGGGTTTTGAATAAATGTGTATTTGTGATACCTGGGTAGTAGCAAGGGTCATGGTTCGTCCCGCTTGCTCCGGGTCATTGTCTAAGGATTGATAATAATGAAGGGTGATTATGAATAAATGTTTATTTGTGATACTTGGGTAGTAGCAAGGGTTGTGGTTCATCCCACTTGCTCTAAGTTAATGTTTGAGATTTGGTAACAATGAATGTTGATAATATGAATTGAGATTGAATGAATATATGTTTGAGATGCCTGGGCAGTAGCAAGGGTTGTGGTTCGTCCCACTTGCTCCGGGCCAATGCTTGAGATACCTGGGTAGTAGCAAGGGTTGTGGTTCGTCCCACTTGCTCCAGGTCAGAGATTGCGACACCTGGGTAGTAGCGGCAGTAGTGGTGAATCCACTCGCTCCAGGTTGAGCTTTTAGACACCCGCCTGGGTAGTAGCCGCAGTAGTGATTATTTCACTGGCTCTGGGTTGAGCGAGCAGTAGCAAGGGGGTTGTAGCTCAAACCTACTTGCTCCGCAAGGGGTGTTTCTGTCCAATGGTTAGCTACCAGGACATGTCGGGTTGGCTATATAACCGACAGATGATATCATCAGCCATAGGGCAGGCATTCATCATTTGCATATGTTTGAATTGTTTGGGTTTGCCATTTGTCTTGGATTTCTACATCATATATGCCATGTTACCTGACTATATGCTACTTGTTCTACTTGTATCATGTTTGTGTATTACTTGCCTGTATTGCTTGTGTTTGTACAACTGAGAGGCCCCTCATGCTGGTGTCAGTGGGTGTGAGGGCAGTTCTTGATGGGATGAATTGATGATGCGATTGCATGATGATGTATTGATATAGAACTGCTGAGGCAGAACAACTGGTGATCGTTTTGCTTATGATTCTGAGTCTGATTCGTGGAAGAGTCAGCGAGTTGGGAAACATGTGAAACATGAATTGAATTTAGCACTCCCTTATGATAGTTGCCTATTCATGGATTAGCGAGAACCTAGGATGAATAATTGGTGAAGAAGTTTAGGATGCTTAGTGAGTTTTTGTTGCAGTACATTGAATTTATTTGGCACTTTTACCGTACTGGGAACCCATGGGCCCGGGGTTCTCATTCCGTATATATCTCTTGTTTTTCAGATACAGGTCCAGGTGCTCAGAAGTGAGTTGTGGGTCGTCTGAGAGACGGCGAAGATCTTTATTTCCTCTACTTTGTGTTTTGATTAGAATCTCTCCACCTTTGTTTTGGAAAGTTTATATTATGTATTGAACTCTTTGAATTTGCCTATAGAGGCTCTCATGTTTCCTTCGGGAGAGATTAGGATATACTGTTGTCAACTAATTTCATAATGTACCCTAGCCGACCTAAACTTCGCGGGTCGCGACTAGTAGCTATTTACTTATGTTATATATATCTATCTATTATCTATCTCTTAATCTCCTCTACGCCTTGTCCGTATATCGTTTTCGGCTTCATGGTTTATCTTTTGTTGTCAAAACGTGAGAGATACGTCTTCGCGATTTTATTTCTACTCTTTTCAGGCTTCTCGATTAATACTCCTTTCGAAATTACCTATATTTATTTATTAAAAATCCACCTGAGAGTCGTACCACCGTAATATCATTGACTTATGACTCGAGCATAAGAATTTGAATATTAGGGTGTTACAAAGTGGACAAACCATTGCCTCTTTCTCAGGGTCTCAACTCTTAATCAAATTCACAAATCATCATTTTAACCACAATTCATTCTTTAATGAATAACTCTAAATCAAATTACAAGATCCTAAATTAAAATCCAAATCCTTCTAATAAGCATTTCAAACGAAACTTTCAGTTTTTATAAAATTTTGACAGTATCTCCTCTAAAACTCGGACTTTGCCACCAATTTCGGGTCCCATCCAAACATTCCTTAACTATTTCCAAATCACAATCATTTTCCAAAATTCAACCAATTCTAGTATCAAATTATTTTAAAATCGAAACAATCCCAATAATAAATCTCTTTCAAAATCAAACCAGCTCTAATATTAATTTATTTATAAAATCAAACTAATTCAAAATCAAACCGCTTCCAAATTCAATTCATTTTCGTATCTCAAATTATTTCCAAAGTCGGTTTATTTACAATATTAAATTAACTCCAAAACAAAAAAAATTACTTTTCATAATATTAAACTAAATAACTTTACGAACCAAATCCTCATCAATAACCACACGCCACTCAAGCAATCAGTAATTTAGTACAGGAAAAAACCACATCTATAAGACAAACATACTCACAGAAATATATTTTTTACATGAATATCTATTTAAAATAACTCTATAATATAAAATAAATTTTATGAAAATCCCCCACCTCGAAGAGTCCAAACCCACAAATTGAACACGACAGCCACCATTTTTTTTCTAATTTCAGCAGTGGTGACAATTCCAATGTAACCGAGACGGCGACAGCAACACCAACTCAACAATTCCAGCAGAACACAACAATAATAAATGGAGATACCAACTAGTAAAATTAAGATAAAAACATAACAGAGAAACAAGGTACTAAACAGAACATAAATGGAAGCATTGCAAGATTACGAACGAAAGATTAGGTGTCAGAATGAAGAGGGTGGTGCAGCCGCTTCCCTCTCTTGGTGACAAGCTCCAACAGTAAGGAGAAATCAAGAGAGTAGGAGAGAAGGCTCGTAATAGGTTTAGAATTATGTTTTAGGTTTGGTTTTTCTAAGAAGAAGCGCTCTTTTCTCTTTAGAATTTTAGTTTTAATTTCTTCAACAGTGTTTTAGTAGTTAGATTGAGTGTACTTCATATTCTTTAATTTTCTTGCAAGATTCAACCTTAACATTCAATTCCTTCAAGCTCTTTTTGGTTTGTACTTTTCTTTCATTCTTAATTTCATTTTGTGTTATGAACATTTATCATTTTTTTATTTGATCATAATGAATAAATTTCTTATGTGTTATTTGAATTTATAATCCTTTATGTCAATTTTACTTCTCTAGCTAAGTTGGTGAATTCAGATTTAGGTTTTATATATATATTGAGTTTTGTTTATGATTTCTAAATGTTTGATGAAATTTCTATAATCATTATGAAGTAGATTTTTTGTCTTGGTTTAAGGGTAAAACCTAAGGAATTTTTGAGTCACATAATTACTCTTAACTATGGTGGTATTGAATTGATCTAATTAACATAAATTTATCTAACTTTCCACGATTTTAATGGTCGATTGGATAGGACTTTGTCAATTAGGTTAAGAAACTCTAATAGACTTATAGTTGATGTTTCTGGTTAATTTATTAGGATATCTTCATCTTAATTGTATGTATATTGATAGGATTGAGTTGAATGAATTTGCTAGGTTAACATAACTCTAGCCAACTAGTTAAGACCTTGTTAATCTAATGTGAGAAACTCTAATAGGTTTACCATTAATGTTTTTGGTTTACTTATTGGAGTAATTCATTCTCTTTGTTGACATAAAAAAAAAAAGCGAAAAGGATAGACAATCCTAAAAAGTTTCTCTAAGCCAAGACTCTTCTACTCCATTAACTAATATTTCTTCACTCATCACCTCTTTTTTATTTACTTACATTTTATCATTATTGCTTTAATTTTAATTTTGATGATTGCTCAAAATCCCGTTACTTTTATGATCAATCTAAATTATCCCTTTTTGAGAGACGAGACGACTCGAATCTAAACTCTCAATATGATTTATATTTGAAGGTTTAAAGAATCCTTTCTTATTTCTAAATTTGATTAGAAAATCATTTTGGAATTACTATAACAACTAAATTTTTACTTCCAACCATTTTTTCACATTATACTACCCTTTGGTTTTACACGATGAATATTTTTTGAACCATATCATTCATATTGAGCCTCAATAATCAAGGATGAGCTTTTGATTTCACAGAAAAATACAACCTTAAAATAATGGAATTTACAATTTCCTTTGATATTGTGAACTATCAGGAATTTTTAACTACGTACTGACAAATCGACATTAGAATCTTCATAGCATTGGGGTGACTTTTTTGAGTTGGCACCTTGTTTTTTTGAGTAAAGATCTACTTAATCATGTTAAAATCTTCTAAAATTACGTCTTCTTTCTTTTGTACTGAGCTTTGTTTTGCCCCTGTAATTTGATTATCAATCACTCTCACCTCCATTCTTCTTGATAGGAGTTTTAGTTTCTATTTCTTGTTAGTATAGTTACTGCAGATAATGTTTATTGGGTTTTGGTCATCTATTTCATGGGTAGGGTAGTAGCTAGGTGATAGGGCTGATTTATTTTAAAAGTTTGAGTCTATGTGATTGAGATTGTTGCTAATTTGGTTCTTAAAAGAAAGTTATGAGTAGCTTTTTAATAGGTTTACATGTGTAGATTTTTTTTTTACTGTGTTAATTCTTCCTATGTTCAGATTGTTGTTTTTCCTTCAATTCTTCTATCCTTTGTCTTACTAATTTTTCTTGGATTTGGATCCTTTAAATTTTGAATTTTACTTTAGAGAATAAAATATGATCTATCACCATTTATTTCATAGGTGAGATCAAGAGAAAACATAAAAGAAAAAACATTTAATGGTGAGAGATCTCACTTTATTTTCTAAAGTAAAAATCTAAAATTTAAAAAATTTAAATTCATTTTTCTTTAGTTTCAATCCCACTTTCTCTTCCTTATTTGCTGATTCACTAAGTCTTTCATATATTTATTAAAATTACTAGTTTTATGACCTACAAATTCATAGTAGTGACCGCAGATCGTTCCTATACGTTCATACTTTAGAAAAATCTTAAGGTGGATGTTACAATACTCCTGGATTGTCTGGGATTTTAAAACTCTTTTATATTATTATTAATATTGTAATGTGAGTTGGCACAATATTCTAAAAAGTGTTCTATTAATGGAGCTTTTATTGTATATTAATAACATTATTAAACAATTAAAGCCAAAAAATTATATTTATTTTAAAAAGTTAGTATTTAAAAAATTAACACTAATTTAAAATTATATTTTTAAATAAAAAATATAAAATAATCATAAAATATTAATTTCTCAGCTTTATTTATTTATTAAGCAACGATTTTTTTTTAAATTTTAATGTTTTATCAGTGTTAATTTTTTAACTGAAATAAAATAAAAAAATTATTTTTTCCATAACAATTTTTTTATTTTTATCTTTTAAGATTTATTTTGTTTTAGAATTTCGTAATGATACGATGCATCGTACTGGTATGTTTTTATTTTTAATTAATCTAATTTTATTCACATAATTTAAAATTTTAAATTATAAAATTTTTAAATTAAAATTTAAATAAATATAATTTAATTAATAACTTAATTTAATTTGATAAAATAAACGTATTCGTATTATTATACTTATATGATTAATTATATTTATTCAATTTAAAAAAAGTAACTATTTAAAACCGTTAATTATAAATTAAAAAATTAATATACTCGTATTATTTTTAATACAACTACATTCACTACAAGAATATGGCCGATTAGTTACCACAAAAAGAGTCGTAAAATCATCGCTAATCTGACGCAAAATATAATTTGTGACGGATTAGCTACTGCCTAACAACTAATGCTTTCCTCGCTAATTACAAGTCGCAGATCAGTGAGGCAAATACAACTATCGCTAATTCATCGAAAAAAATTTTAGCTACCGAATAGATAGTCGCAAATCCATCACTAAAGTAAAAGATAGTTCCGTAGAAGAAATAGACTAAACGGTAGTCGCTAATTAGCGACAAACTCTACTGCAGCAGACTCATTGCTAAATGCAAGCTAACTTCGTAGGCAGAATGGAATGCTTAGTTGACACTAATTAGCGAGAAATTTTTTCGAATCTAACTCGTCCCAAGTTGTCGGCTAATATGGTTGCAACTCTATCACATTTTGTAGCAAATCTATAGCTAATCTTTGATAATCATTAATCGAATTTGTAGGAATTTTGTCGCTAAACTAAAGTTATTCTAAATGAGAAAGTAGAGCTATGAAGTAGTCGCTAACTTGTTAGAAAATAATATGTAGTCAATTAGTTGCAATACTATCGCAAAATGTCAAAGCAAATTCCTTTTAAACTAGTATTGATAGATATCTCACAAATGTTTCAGTCGCAATAAAACCTTTTATTTATCACCATCATCAACGAGTTTAGAATTACCAATTTCGTTGCTATACTAAAATAAACCTCATATTTTTATTTTAGTCATTGAACTAAAAGATTATAACGCATACAAATATAATTAGTTCATCAACATCAAAACTAAAGGCTCGGTTACAATATCATGTAAAAGTAAGTATTCACTCACTTATTTAGAGATGTTTCAATCTAGTTGCACAAATGTGATCCTGCTTTTATAAAATTCATTATACATTATACATCACAGTTTCCTATTGCACATTGAAAATTTAAAAAGAAAAATAAAAAATACAAATAAACACCACCTAAGACTTGGCAGTTCATACAGTAAGGGAAATGTATTAAACTACATACTTGCTTCTTCAAAATTGTAGGTTATCTATATTAGTATCTATGTTCGCAAACATAGTTGGTTGATTTACTGAGATACTTCTGAACAAGGTAGAAATATTGTTTTCTCCATCATCCTCCATTTTATTATTGAGCACAAAATATGAGAAGAATCATCTATTTTAGTAAACCTGGAAGCATGAACAAGAAAATGAAAAGAAGATAAGCCTAAAAAGATTATAAACTACTTAACCAGTCAATATATTCTACCAAAAATAGCAGTTTAAAGGTCACAAAAATCACTTTCAATGAGCAGAAAAAGAAGCAATAAAATTACAATTTCAAGAACAAAATATAAAATACTTACTCTTAAAATAGGAAGAGTCGTATTTCTGTGCATTTGTTGACATATAACAAGGCATCTGAAGAACTCCTATGTAGCTAAATAAATCATCACATGAGCACAAAGTAAGTAAGCAGTTTCTACTTGTAAGTAAAGCATTTTTCCAGAAAAAAGGAAGATACGGTATCAAATAGTACATCATTGAACAAAAGCATCTTCTCTTTGAGCAAATATTAGTATTTAAGACGAAGGATCTAGATTATGCCCGCTAGATAAAAATTAGGCAATATAGACATTACACCTGGTTACTATGCAAAATTAAGGGGCTTGACATTCTTATTCTTATTACCAACTACATAGTATAAACCCAAAGATTATTAACATCCATAAAATTACAGCAAATGAAGATCTCACAATAGACTAGCATATGAGCTTTCATCATCAAATCCAAGTGGATAGACCACTTTCTCAATCTATAACAAAATTTGTCGACAAAGCAATATGCTTTTTTCTGTCGCATGTGTCCATAGTAAGAGTATTCAAAACTATTACATCAGTAACATTGAGCCAAATAAGTGAAGTTGTTCAGAAGATGAGAAGAACTAAGAATCACAAATTCTCTTGTAATAAAATTTATTTCTCAAAGACAAAAAGAAAAGGTAAAGGCCAACTCCTCCAACGCGGAAAGCATGCAAAGTGAAATTTTAGTGTGTAAAGGTTAAAGACGAAACACAGTGCCTATTGAACCTATAAAAACAAAAATTATAGATCATGAGACTAACAAGAAAGACCAATCCCAAATAAATAAGAAGTAACAGATTTCTAAGTTACCCAATTGATCAAATTCAGTTGTATGTTCTCATGACACATGGACACAATTGACAAACTTTGTATAGCTTCTTTTAGAAAAAACACAAACAATAGTTGCCAAATAACATGAGACAAGCAGGTAGAACGATTTATGTAAGAACATTTCTACCTAGCAAAAATCAAACATGAGTTATGAAACAGAAAATTCCAAATTTTTGCCATTACTTCAAAGTCAACCAAAACTATTTACCATGCAGATATCAGGATTAGACTCATTCTTCCATGCTCCTCTCATAATCCTAGTATGATCAAAATTAAAATCTTTCTCTTGCATTGTGTTGGGTGATCTTTTTTCCTGTAATGAAACATAACATATCAGCAATTGTCACAATAGTATATTCTCAAAAACATTTGATAATAATATAGAAATCTTTTTTTAAAATCCATATCTAAGGTTGACACCAAACAACCTCGGCAATCAAATTTCAATTCTGTTTTCAAACTATCAAATAAATTCGGAATTGCACAAACTTCATGTCCAGGCGACCGTCTCAGATTAAGTTTTCTAATAAACAAAAAACCATAATTTTCTGATCGCTCTAGCCTTGAAAATAGAGGGAAAAACTGTAACTGCTCTGCAGTGTTTGAAAACCAGAAAACAGCAGCAATGTTCAATAATCAAAATTTCGTATAAAGTCCAAATTAAATCCGATGGCCTTCAAAATTAATATGGTTTAACTTAACTTATTCAGATTTCTTTTTCAATTGGTTTCAGGTCAATATTATTTCTAATGAAAAAGTTACATAGCTTGGAAGTTGGATAAAAATGAGTCAAAACCTGTTTTAGAAATCAAGAAGCTTGGTATATTTTAACATACATAACTTTTACTACAAAACTTCAAGTAAGCTAAATTTTGGTTTGGAAACTCCTAACTTATCTAGCAACAAGTGTGCCTTGGTTGCAACTCCATCGCTGTTTAATTTTAAGAGTTACAAACATTGGAAGTTGATGCATGACTTGCTGAAAACTAATTCTTTTCATCTTTGACCACCAATTTTCAAAAATTTACAACTCCCAATCCTTAACTCCTAAAATTTTGAAGTTTTAGAGAAATAAACAAAGTTAATCAAATTTCAAAATAAAATTGGTTTCGCTCCAGAACTCAGCTCGCCATAAATTCTATATTTAACGAAAAAAGCTCAAATTTTCCAGTCGAGCTCCACATATTCCCAAGTTTAATCCAGACTTGGTCTCATGCAATTTCGATCATCACAGAATTAGTTATAAATTTTCAAAGTTTCTAACTTCGTTTAAAAGTAATACAGAAAATCATATTTCACAATTTAACTTTGAAAAATCATAACTAATTCTCGAGTTAATACGAAACCTTCAAAATTAAATCTTGACAACTATACTTGTTGTAGTTTATTTAACTTATAATCACACATCAATTCAATCACTATTGAATTACTGGTTTGCTTTCTAAGTTTCCATTTTATCTCAAAAATCAGATTTTCAAACAAAAGTTTAATATTTCACGATTCAACTTTTAACACTTCTCAAAACCAATTCCAAATCAATCACCAATCAAGTTCACCATCACTATAATATATCAATCAACCAGCTTAATGGCAACCAATCCAATGTAATCCACCAAAATTCAGAATTTTCAATAATTATTCATCAAACAATTTACAATCCACATAATCAATCAATATCACTAAACAACAAATTCCAATCACATTTCACCGGCACAATTCAACATCCATATCATTAATTAATCACTCACAACAATTAAACCTATTCGCAATTATTCAATAAACCTTGTGGGCATTCTTAAATTAAAACCATTTAAATTAAACCCCCTATCTTTATTTGTCGAACCCGTAGGAATTAACCGCGATAATCCCCTTTCTTTATCCTTAATTTTCAACAATGGCAGCAACCCCCAATACAGCCAGAGCAGTAGCAGTAGCCTCAACTCCTTCGGGGTAGCAACAACAACGACAACCGTGCCAATTATGATTGTCCCGGAGATGAATTAGCAATTACTAGAGCAAAACACATGCTACTGTAATTAAGGCAGGGATATAGCAGAAGGATAAATTGATAACAGAGCAAGGAAGCTAGAAAGTTACATGTTTCAAAAATTGGAAAAACTGGAATTAGAAAAAGGAGGATGTTCGTCAAATCGAGAAATAGTGGCTGCAGCTGAACGGTGGCAGAATGGTGACTCCAGGGTGGTGTGCGACTCGCCGGCGGCTGTTGCAGTGGCGGAGGTCCCGCTTCTCCTCTCCCATCACATTACCCCTTCTCTTTCTCCCCTGTTCAACAGCGACGGTGATGGCTAGGGCTTCTCCCAGTAGTGGCTCCTCCGACGACAACGGTTCCATCTACGGCAGCGGCGGCAATGATGGTTCTCCGTAAAGACGACCACGGAGCAGAACGTGACGGCGAAGACTGAACACGACATCTCCTCTCTCCTTAGCTGAACTCCCTTGCGTGCATCTCCTTTTCAGTCTCCTCCTCTTGTTCATGACAATAGCGGCAACGGCGACACCCAACCCGCCGGCGCTGTCTCCCTCCTTCCCTCTCCTCTTCTTCCTCCCTCGATACCTTTTGTTCTTTCTCTGTTTTTCCCCCCTTCGAGCTCCCCTTTCCTTAATGTATATATTTTTGTTAGGGTTGAATAATTGCAAAATTAGGGTTTTATTTGGGAACTTTAGGGTTAGGGTAAAATATTAAATATATACGAGTAATATAACAATTTTACAAAATATTTAAGATAGGATAATAATTTTAAAATTCAAATATAATACTGTAAAAATTAATTTTAAAACACATAATTTTATTTATCAATTTATCAATGAGTTTAAATAATTATTTTCTAATTTAAATTATAAACTGAGTGTAACACCCTAATATTCAAATCCTTATGCTCGAGTCATAAGTCAATGATATTACGGTGGTACGACTCTCAGGTGGATTTTTAATACATAAATATAAGTGTAATTGAAAGGGGTATTAATCGAGAAGCCTGAAAAGAGTAAAAATAAAATCGCGAAGTCGTATTACTCATGCATCGACGACTAAAAGATAAAGCGTGAAGTCGAAAGCGTTGTAAGGATAAAGTCATAAAGGAGAATAAGAGAAGGACAGTATAGATATATAACATAAGTAAATAGCCACTAGTCACGACCCGCAAAGTTTAGGCCAACTAGGGTACAGTATGAAAGTAGTTGACAACAGTATCTCCTAATCTCTCCCAAAAGAAACATAAGAGCCTCTATAGGTAAGTTCAAAAGAGTTCAATACATAATATAAGCTTTCCAAAATAAAGGTGGAAAGGTTCTAAGCAAAATATAAAGTAGAGAATATAAAGATCTTCGCCGTCTCTCAGATGAACCACAGCTCACTTCTGAGCACCTGGACTTGTATCTGAAAAACAAGAGATATACACGGAATGAGAACCCTCGACCCATGGGTTCCTAGTACGGTAAAAGTGCCAAATAAATACAATGTATTGTAATAAAAACTCACTAAGCATCCTAACTTCCTTTTACCAGATATTCATCCTATGTTCTCGCTAATCCATAAAAAGGCAACTGTCATAAGGGAATGATAAATCTAATTCCTCTTTCTCATGCTTCCCAACTTTTTAACTCTCCAACAAATCAGAATCAGAATCATAAACCAAACCATCACCAGTTATTTTGTCTCAACAATTCTATATCAATACTTCATATCCTCACCTGGAGCAAGTGAAATCACTTTACTACGTCTACCCAGGGAGCTCAAATTATCTCATTCTCTACCTGGAGCAAGTGAAATCACTTCACTGCGTCTACCCAGGGAACTCAAATTATCTCATTCAATAATCATCATCATTATTCAATTACATCATCAACTCATCTCATCAAGAACATCCCTCAGCGTCCACCGACACCAGCATGAGGGACCTTTCAGTTGTACAAACACAAGCAATACATGCAAGTAATACTCAATTAAAGTACAAGTAGAACAAGTAGCACATAATCAGGTAACATAGCATATATGATATAGCAATCTAAAATAAATAGGCAAACCTAAACAATTCAAACATATGCAAATGATGTATGCCTGCCCTATGGCTGATGAGTCTCATCTGTCGGTTATAAATCCAACCCGACAAGTCCTGGTAGCTAACCATTGGACTGTCCCTCTGTCGTGCATCCCCAACTCGAGTTATTCACAATCATAATCATAATCAAGTGGGGGCTAACTACTGCATCTACCCCAGGAGTTGCAAACCAAACCTAGAGCAAGTGGAATCCATGCCACTGTATCTACCCAAGCAGGTATATCTCACCATATCCCGGAGCAAGTAGATCAATGCCACTGCATCTACCTAGGCGGGTATATCTCACCACATCCTAGAGCAAGTGGATCAATACCACTGCATCTATCCAGGCAGGTATATCTCACCACATCTCGAAGCAAGTGGGGCGAAACCACAACCTTTGCGTCTACCTGGGGAGCCTCTATACTAACCAACTTGGAGCAAGTGGGCGCAACCACAACCCTTGCATCTACCCAGGAGGTACGTTCTCATATGCCCAGGAGGAACCAAGGAGGGGATCCTAACCTTCCACCATCTCGCTGGGGGTGATTTTACAATACCAGGAGGAACAAGGAAGGGGATCCTCACCTTCCTTCATCTCTCTGGGGTCGCACTTTTGAGAAAGAGAGCTCAAGATAAAACAATCATTCAAAGCCATATTTTCATTTCCATCCATAAATCAATATTTATCATAGCCATCCGGCTCATAACATAACCCATAACCAGCCAATAATCATTGTTAAATACAGCCATTTGGCTCACGGCATACACCGCACTTCCATCATCACCCTCAGCAACTCATACAGTCATCATTAATCATAATTCATCATTACTTTCCCTTTACTTCACCCTCAAGCTACCACCCTTCCTAGTCCCTTCTCATTTCTAGGCATACTATGAGGACTTAGGACTAAAAGGGTGAGAATAGAGGCTTAAAAGTCTGAAATTCGGCTTTAAGAAAACTCAAAATCAACTTTTGTTGAAAGCGGGGTCACGCATGCGCGTCGCCCACGCGCACGCGTGGAAAGCGGAAAAAGGAAGTGACACGTGAGTGTCGTCCATGCACACTTATGGGAAGCAGAAAGGTAGCGTAACACGTGCGCCTCAGTCACGCGTATGCGTGGGTGTGTTTTGTGCTCCTCGCACAAAATCAGCACAGTACCGATGCAACTCTCTGGATTTCTTACTGGGCACTCGCATCAATACAGCAACGCGTACGCGTCGGCCAAGCGCATGTGTGAGGGGGGTAAACATCGTAAATGACGCGTGCGCGTCGGAGTACATTTTACCAAAAATTTTTCTAAGTTAAAAAGCTGCAGGATTACATTTTCAAACCTAAACTTCCGACACACATAACTTTTTCTACAAAATTCCTTTTTCAACCATTTCTAGACCGTTAGAAAGATCGTTGAATAAAATTTCATAAAAATCTAGTTTTGAAGAATTCCTAACTCCGAGGACCGAGTTACGAACCATCGAAGTTGGTCAAAAATAAGTTTTATCCAACAACAGAATTTACCAATTTTTCCAATGTTCACAAGCCAAATTCATTTCCACTTATCCAAATGACCACAACCCAATCACATTCACATAATTACACTCAACCAAAATCAAACCTACCTCATCTACACAATTTCACCCAAAACTATCAAATTCCACACCTCAATTCCTCAAACCTTATTATTCAATAATCAAACCAATTATTCATACATTCAACATCTAAAATCCATCCAATCTCTTATATCATCACACAATATACACATCAACTTACCTTCCTTACCTCTTTCCAGCCTCCGGCCCAAGATTCACAGCCTCCGGCCCAAATTCACAATTTAAATGCATATTCCACAAACCAATATTCATTATCCAATTCGTCAAATCCTCAACACATCAAACATACAAATTCACATAATTCTCAATCCAATCATTAATTTACATTACATATCAACTATGCATATTAGTACCAACCATTTACACAATCCAAACTTAATCCTAGGGCATCTAGCCTAGGAATTCTCATCACACCACATGGTATTTAAATGAAACTTAAACCGTACCTCTTGTAGCCAAAATAATTAAGCTTCTTCTTGAAAGTCTCTACCAACCCTTAGCTCCAAGCCTCACCAAATCTCCTCAAGTAACACCAACCTCCCAATTGTGCACCAAAATCACCCAATACTCTAACATAATCAATTTTCACACTTATAATCAACCTAAGGTTCATGAAATTGATAAATTACAAGGATTTGAGTACTTCTTACCTCAGCCTATAAGAAATAGGGATAGAACTCACTTAGAATCCATGTTAGAGTATTTCTAAACAACCAAAATCACAAGATTTTAACACTAACTACCCAAAAATGTATAACAGTGGAGAATTTCGAAACTTGGATAGAGATGAATGAAATACTCACCATAATAACTAGATAGAATCAAAGAGGATGAGAAGAGCGATGCGTGGTCGCAAACAGCTCATCAATCGGAGTTCCGGAGAAAAAGTTATGGTGATTTGAAGTTTGGAAAGCTAGGTTTTCTTTCTCTCTTCTCTCTATTCGCCCCACACCCCCTTCTTTTAGGCTAAATCAGCTCAAATGCTCATAACTAATGTTTATATATGTTGGGTCTTGGGTCCGGTTTACTTGGTTTGGTCCGTTGGTCCAATTTTGGGGCAAAACCTCTAAGATTAGAGTTTTAAATCGTATTTTAAATATTTCTATCTTCCCAAATTATAAATTCTTATTTCTTAAAATTATTCACTTCTAATTAATTTTTTCAGCCACAGTACCCGACAGATTGCAGCCGGTACTGCCGGTCAAATTTTCAGTGCGCATTTTTATTCAAAAAATTATGTTTTTCGACTCAGAAAAATTTACTGAGTCCAAATATCATATTTAAATTATCAAATTTCGATTTCTAGGTCTTCTAACTATATTCGCTCCTATTTAATTTATTATTTAATTAATTACGGTTTAACCGGGTTTTACACTGAGCGTATTAATCACATTTTATATATAAAATACAGTTTTAAACCCAAAATATTAATTATTCAAATTAAATAATATAACTTTTCATTATTTTTCCATCACCATAACTTTAATTTCATTTTATGTAAAATAACTAATTATAATAAAAATTATACAAAAATATTAATTAACTTAAACTTAAAGTATTTATAAAAATCAATTTAATCATTCCTAATAAATTAATCTCTAAGAGCTCAATTTAATAAGATAAACTGTTATTCAATCATAATACAAATTTCTCAAATTAAATTATATAATACTTCTATTACTGAATTTTAATTTCAAATTATATGAAATAATCAATTATAGAAATTACACAAGAATTGTAATTAACTTAACTTAAAATATTAATAAAACTAATTTAATTATTCTTAATTGATCAATTTCTAAAAATAAAGAGTTCATGGTAATAAAATAAGTCATAAATTTTTCATAATAAAAGTTACTCAAATTAGATTGTACATTTTTTTATTTTTCAACTATTAAAATTATACAAAATATTTAATTATAATAAAATTACTTAAGAATATTAATTGATTCAAAATAAAATTATCTCCGAATCTATTTAATTATTTCTAATAGCATAATTTCTAATATTATAAAGTTTAAACTTAATAAGATAAAATTATAATTTATTCATATTTCGATTTTAAAAAATGCGAGATATTACACTATGAGGAAGGGAGAGGAAGAGGAAAGGGTTGCGCCTCCGCAATGGTGCTGTCTGGTGGCGTCAATGGCAAAGAAGAGGGAGGAGTGGAGTTTCGGTGTTTTGAGAGTGTGCGGAAATGAGGAGTTTCGCATTGAGGATTGGAGCACTAGAGAGTAGAGAGTGGAGACTCTGGAGTTAGTGCCTTAGAGTTAGGATTACTAGTGGGTGCGGCTAGGTATATTCGGGGGTGTTGACGAGGAAATTATTAGAAATAATGAGTTTTTTTAAGTTTTTATTTGAAGGGTTCGAAATGACGCTTATACGTGTTTTTAATTTTTGACATTAAACGCTTTTTTAAATTAATATAATTTATTTTATTTTTTGAATTATTATTTTTTTAATTTTTATTTTGATTTTTTTAAAAAGAATTTATGTGAGGCATTGAATGGTTGTAAATTGCTGGAGGCAGCGCGACTTACATAGATATGTGAAAGTTACAATACATTAGAGTTAGGAAACTCTCCTCACCATGCATATGTGAATTGTTTAAACATTTTATTATATATATAAAAGGTTGAGTGCGTAAAACTTTTTTGAGACGTTTAGTAATAATCTTTTATGGTGTTTTATTTGTATTTCTTACTTATGAATTGGGGTTTTGGCTTTATTTTGTTTGGTTAGGGAGAATGGCTTTGATATGGCTTAGGCTTAGTTTGGTAAAATTTTTACTTTTTAAAAGTAGCTTATAAAAGTTAACTTTTAAAAGATGGCTTTTTAAAAGTTGTAGTATTTATGTTTGGTAAATTAAATCAAAAATAGCTTTCAATAAACACAAACAATATCAATTGCGTTTGGTAAAATAGCTTTTAAAATTTAAAAATACTATAAAAGATATAAATGTAAGCATTAAATTTAAAAATTAGTTAACATACGAGGTTTACGAGGTTATATTACACTTTTAAATTTTGAAAAGTACAAGCCAACTTTGAAAAGCTCTAACTTAGGTGCATTCAAAAGTATCCCGGTCTTTTAAAAGCTGCCAGCACATGGTCTTTTTTATTTACCAAACACAAAACGAGGAGTTTAAGCTTTTAAAAAGTACAAACACCTCTCCAGAAAGTTTTACCAAACCAAGCCTTAGCTGATTTTGTCTCATGTAAAAGATAAAGTAAAAAACAGGGTTAAGTACTAAAATCGTCCCTAAGGTTTGGGGTGAAAATCAAAATTGTCCCCGACCTTTTTTTGTTATTAAAATCATCCTCAACGTTACAAAACGTTATAAAATCGTCCTTTTCCACTTCAATTTTATTTTTTACCATATTAACCTTCATTATTAATAAAAATAATTAAAAATAATATTAAAAAATTAAAACAAACTCCCCCCCCCCCAAACCCCTCAACCCTCACCCCTCACCCCTCCCTCACTCCCTCACTCACCCTCCCGTAACCCCCTCAGCCCACTCCCTCACCCTCCACCCCTCATCCCTCACCCCTCACCCCACTCCCAACTCCCGTAACTCCCTCACCCCCTTAGCCCACTCCCTCACCCATCACCCCCTCACCCCACTCCCGTCACCCCACTCCCGTGGTCATCGGAAGGGGGACTCCGCCGGCGCTGCTTCTTCTGTGACTGCCTTTGCTTCTTCTTCTGTGACTGTCTCTGCTTCTTCTTCTGCTCTGCTTGAACTTCTGCTTCTTCTTTAACTTTTGCTTCTGTTTGAGTTTATGCTTCTTCTTCTGTGATTTTTTAATTTTTTTTAATTTCTGTTGTTTTGCTGTTTTTGGATCTGAAAACTGAAATTGTAGTTGATGATTATTGAATTATTGTTTATTGAAATTGATGTGATTATTGAAATTGTTATGCTTCTTCTGCCTCTGATTTTTTTGTTGATTTATTTTATTTTGTGAATGTTGCTGTTAATTTGTTTTGTTATGGGTAATGAATGGCTATGGTGGCAGTGGTGATGGTGGTGAGAAAAGGAAAAGGGAGGAGGTGGAAAGAGATTGGGGAAGAGTGAGAAGAGGAAGGGGAAGAGGGGTGGGTGTCCTCCGACAGTAGTAATTGCCACGGCGAAGGTGAGAAGAAGAGGGTGATGGTAAAGAGTAGAAGGAAGGGGTTTGGGGGAGGGGTAGGGGGAGAGACTGAAGAGATGCTGGAGAGTGAGTGGGGTGGTGTTTTGCTCTTTTTTTTAAAATATTATTTTTATTAATAATGAAGAGTAATATGGTAAAAAAAATTGAAGTGGAAAAGGACAATTTTATAACGTTAAAGATGATTTTAATAACAAAAAAAGGTCGAGGACGAATTTGATTTTCGCCCCAGACCTTAGGGACGATTTCAGTACTTAACCCTAAAAAACAAGATAAACATAAGATCAATATATAATATAATGATATAAAGGTTACTTTCAGTAGTCAACATATTATAAAATTTTTCAAATTCTACTAAAAAAAGATAATATTATATAAAAAAAATTATATGGATAAAGGTTTTAGATAAGTGATAGATATTTAATAAAAAATTTTGCATAAATCTCACAAAAACTGCTGTTATCTATAGTGATTTTTGCATTATCTCCATCCTTCAGAAACTATTACTGTCTATAGCAATTTCTGCTTGCACCTCTTTCACGTAAACTGTAGTTGCCATAGTTTGTGAATTAATTGAGAATTTTTTTTAATTGGAAAAAAAAATTTTTAAAGAAAAATTTTTTATTTGAGTTGTTTGTAAAATTTTTGAGAATTGACGTCTTACTAAAATATTGTAATTATTATTTATTAAAAATTAGCTAGCTAATTATTAGTCACGACTTTGGGACTTTAATTATTCTTTCGTTTAAAATTGCTTTAGATTAGTGACAAAATTGTGACAAATTATATTAGCGTGGTTGGCAAAATTGTGTCAAACTTTTCATGAATTTTCCATGGAGTTATATAGAAGTTAGTGATTAGTAGCAACATGAAATAAGGGCAAAATAAGACAACCGTTTTTTTCTGACAAATTAGTAGCAAAATGAAATAAACGAGAAAATTCTATCAGTTGTTAAATGGTCGCTAATTCCTCACTAAATAAGCTTTTGATTAGTGACTCAATTGCGACCAGTTACTTCTAAAATTTTCTCGATTGGCTTTGAATTTGTTATAACTCTGCGACGAATTTTTAACGAGATTAGCGAGTAATTTGCTACAAAATAGCTAAGATATAGCTTTTGCTTTGCGACAAGATTGCAGTTGTCAAGTCGCTCGCTAAATTAAACTTGCGACAACTTAGCGACAAATGTATTTCTCTCGCTAATCAGTGACTTGAAATCAGCAAACGAAGTGTGTCAGTTGTTAAACGGTCACAAATTTCTCACTACTTAGGTCCTAGGCGTTCAATATCCATATTTCCACTTTAGCGACTAATTAGCAAGGAACACTTCCCTAGCTGGATGATTTATCTGTTGCGACGAATTAGCGACGAATATTTTCTGTCACTACCCTAATTTTGATTTTTACAATATTATGCGACAAATTAGCGAGAAACTAGTTGCTCGCTAAAAAATAAAAACTTTGGTGACAAATTAGCTAGGAAATTGTCCATCGCAAAATGCATTTCAAATCTTTGTGACAGATTAGCGAGGAACTAGTGTGTGAATTGTTTCTCATTAATTGTATATAAAAAATTTGCGACAGAACAGTGACAATAGTATCCCTCGCTACTTTACTTTTATTCGATTGAACCACTAAGTGACTGATTTGCTAGAACATTATCACTCGCTAATTAATTTGTGACAAATTAGCAAGGAAATGTTTCCCACTCTTTTTTTAGCTACAAAAGTCAATTTGCGAGAAATAAACTTACTCGTGAATCTCTCGCTAATCAGTCGCTTTTCTAAAGTTCGGATATTTTGTGACCGCTCATTATTTTTGTCATTAGTTCGTCACTAATTCCTCGCAAGTTAGTGACGACTTAGTGACAAAAAATATTTCTCGCAAAAATTCGTTGCTAATTTGTCAAATTCTTGTAGTAATTTACAATACTTCCTAATATTTTGGTGAATCAACCGTCTATAAAGTCTTTAATTATTTAATGAATCAATACTCCATATATTTTTATTTTTAAATATTTTTAAATTAATTTTTTTCAGTTAAAATTTTTATTATTTTTTTATATTTATTTTACCTCTTCTGCTTTATAAAAAACCCTTTATATTTATTTTTCCTCATAGATCTCTTTCTCAAATCTCACTTTTAACCAAATCCATCACTGTCATTCACCACCGTCATCGGTATCTCCTTCAACGTCACATCTCCTTTATCATTTCTATCGTCGCGTCACCGTCTCGGGGCCACTTCGCCTCACTGGCTTAGTGTCCCGTAGGCCGCAATCGTACTCTCGTCGTAGCTGTCTTCTCTTCACTGTGGTTACTCGCCGCTAACTTCTCCCCTGTTGTGTGAGTGGTGATGCTGTCGTACTCCTCTGTTCTCGGCGCCTTCAGCATCCTCCATTCTCGTCCTGTTGTGCTTCTCTACTGCCCTTCTGCTTCTACTTTTTTGTTGTCGTTCCATTCACCTGAGTCATGTTCCCTTCTTTTGGTTATTCTGTTTAGTCTATCTTGAATCTATTCATGTATTTTGGATATGTTCTTTTATTCTAGAGATGTTCTTGTTCCTATTCTTCAAATTTTTGTTTCAAATAGAATGTTTTTAGGATATTTTATAATTTTTATCCCCTATTTTAATTTTTCTGTTCTTCTATTTTGGATAAGTTCCCAAATTGACTTCAATTTTTGCCCCTATTTTAATTGTTCTAATCTTCTATTTTTGCTCCTATTTTAGTGTTTTAAATTAAAATTCAAAATTTTACTTTCTAGCTCATTTAAGTAATCTAATCCTAAAAATATATCTTAATATTTAAACTTAATACTAAATAATATATTTGGTTCTATTAATTAAATTCAAATTCACATTCTCGTGTTGTTTTTTTTAGTTACCAAAAAAAAATTCAAATTCAATTTTTTAATTTAATAAAATAACTTTAATTATTTAAAGAGTATTTTTATCTTTTAAAATTATATGAAAAGTACATTTTAGTTTTTTAAAATCAAATTTAAATTTTAACATTATAAATTTATCAAATGATATCAATCCAAATTAGAATTAGATTTTTAAATAAAAGAAAATATTTTTTACAACGAAAAAAAATATGAATAAAAAAAGATGAATGATAATTAAAGTGAGTTAGGGTTAGATAAAAGTTATATAATTTGTTGTCGGATTGGTTGTTCGAGCTTCTAAGTCAATCGTTAATTTTTATAAGAGCATTTTTATTTTTATAAAATTATCTATAAGAGTATTTGATAAATTAAAATTTAAAATTATGTTTTTTAATTCATTTAAACAAATTTAATTCTAAAATAATTTTTTTGTTTAAATTTCTAGTTTTTGGAAGCATGTAAACAACCTCAATACCAAAAAGATATTTTTGCCTTTTTATTAATATTTGAATAAATATTTTATAATTTTTAAATTAATCTTTAAAAAAGATAATTTTATCTTTTTAAAATTAAATTTTTAATTCAAATTAAATAATTTTAATTTTAAAAAATATTTTAGCCATTTAAAATTAATACCAAAAAATATGTTTGACTTTTCAATTTTTTAAACTTTTCATAATAATGTTATAATAATCTTTTAAAAAAAATGTTATAATAATTTAATATGAGTAATATTAATCTAAAAATATAATGGGTTTGAAATAGCTCAAATTGAAATAATAATCTTAGTCCAAACAAATTTTAAATAAAAAAATAAAAAATAAATATAAGTGTTAATTTTTGTTTAACTCTTTAAAAAGAGTTTACGTTTAAATCTTCAAGGGAGCATTAAATCAGGCGCCGGCTATTTGTGTTGATTGATTGCCTTAAAATTTTTTTTCATTTCATACTTAATTTGATGACTTTCATGATATGAAACCTTTTTGTTCATAGTAAAAGTATCGGTGGCAATGTGGCATTTACGTTGGTCCTTATAATCTTTGTCTAACATAATTAATTTTTTTTTTACAAAAATATCCTTAGTTTATTATTATAATATCAGTACTATATCTTTTTTTATTACAAAAATAATTTAATATTATTTATTTACCATTATATTCCTACTCTTTTATTGTCATTTAAAATTATATTAATGATTAATTTAAATATTAAATAAAATAATTAATCTTCTAAATAATAAAACAACAAAAATCTAAGACCTCTTAAGATTCATATGGAGCACGCAGATTTTACTAGAGACAGCAATAACAATTTAAATGGTGGCACAAGAAAAGTGTGATCATCAGTAAGTCCTTTCTAATGAATATTGCATTTTATTACATAGTTTCTTTTTCCTTTCACATTAATAGTTATGTGTGGTTTTCTATTCATTTTTTCATAGATTTAAATATATTTCTTGCACATAGTTAGTCGCTATTTTTTGTTTGGACATTAATGTTTCTTCTTCCTTTTATTTTTTTAATTGATATTGGGTTTGATAGTATAAGGAAGATTGTTTTCTACCGTTTCAAAGCTTTCTTCTATTTTACGTATTTTAGAATTTAATAAATTTAAAAAAATATATAGAACCAGAACATTATTATTATTTTCATGTTAGTAATCTCTGCACTTTAATTTATTAGAATACTATTTGTTTTATATTTTTTGTTACAAATAAAATTGTTGAGTAGGATTTTGAAGTGGATGATAAAATGAAAGAAAGAGTAATTTTTTTAAGATGAGCAAGAAAAGCAAGTTGGTGCTGAAGTTCGGATGGTATTTTCCTAAGAATCCACAAAATTGTAGATTTAAGGGTCGTCCAGGTGAGATGGTAAACAAAAACTATTTGTCGCATGAAAGGGTACAATAAAAAATCTTGTCCATTAATAAAAGACATTCAGCAGACCAATGCAACTTCTCCTGACATAAATGGAAGCCCTTTTGAAGAAGGTTTAGATGCAGATGCAAAAATGATAAGAGTTGAGATTAATGATTTGGTTTAATGATTTTCGTACCACAACATGTTAATAATATAATTTTTATTAATAAAAGTGGATATTGATCAATATTTTTATTGAAGGTATCTTGGGCATGTGATATTGAAGAAGATTATATAGAATAAGAATTTTGGGCAGGAGGTTCTGAAGCAAGTGCCGACATGGATAATATTATATGAATTTTTATTATGTGCTAATTGAATAAAACTTGGGTAGTAGAACTTTGTGTATGAATTTTTATGATGAATTTGGTAATTCAATAAAACTTGGTGAATGAAATTCTGAATTTGTTTTGGTGAATAAAATTTGGGAAATAGATTTTTGGGCATCATCTTCTGCAAAGATTTTCTTTTCTTTTCTTTTCTTTTGTTTCTTCTTTTTTGATTTTCTGTCTCAAGTGTGAAGTATGTGTCTCTGTGTATGTATGTGTGACAGCTTCGATGAAAAAATCTCCTCCTCGAAGAACACCACATGACGAGAAGAACACAAATTTTAGAGGTAGGGTGGGCAGGGTGCGAAATAGTCTCAATTCAGGCTCTGACAGTTGCATGCATTCATGTGTAGTCTCGATTCAGACCCTGCCAGTTGCTGCTAGCGCTGGTTTTCATTGTGGTGGTGAAGAAGAAGAGACCCCATCTGCAAAACAAATAATAATAATAAGAAGAAGAAGAACGAAATTATTTGTAAAAATATTAAATATTAGGGAGCATTTAATAAAATTAAACATATAAATTTGTATTTAATCTACATTATTAGATATAATAATAAAATGATATAACAGTTTAAATTAAAAGTCAGACTAAAGGACTAACGTTAGTCCCAAAGATAGTTGGGACCATTACTTTTGTAATCTTTTCCAATTTTTCTTCAACCTTTCTTGTAGCCTCTTTTTTTATTACAAAATTTGAGTAAATTATTAAAATAGTACTTAAAATATACATTGCTAATGAAATAATTTTAAAAAAATTAACAATAGATAAGTCTTTAAAAATTTAAAAATATTACAAAAAGAATTAGATATTAAATATTCTACAAAAAGATAATAGAAATAATATTTTAAAGCAATTTTTATAAAATGTTATTAGAAAAATAAGATCTTTTTATTTTTAAAATTTTGTAATTTTATGTCAAGTGCATTAACAATCTGGCCACTTACTTATGCATATTTTTGAAAGACCTTAAGAATATTTTTCCAACTCTGTTAATCGGTTTTGCTGAATAAAATGAAATCATCAACAAAGAAAATATAGTTAATAGTGGAACACTTTCGATTCAGCTTAAGACCTGTCAAGTCATTATTCATTTTTTTTTGTGTGGAGCATATGGAAAAATTCTTCTGTACATAGAAAAAATAGATAGGAACAGTAGGAATCACCTTATCGTAATTTTTTATATGGTTTAAAGTAACTATGAGATTGTCTTTTCACAATAACAGAATATGAGACTGTCATAATGCATTTTTTAATCCAATCTAGCCATCTTATACAAAATTCAAATTTCTCCATAACTGTTCAAACAAATTTCTATTACACCCGATCGTAGGCTTTGCTTGTATCAATTTTAAGGCCTGCTCTTGATCACCATACCTCTTACTTTTCAAAAAATGCATTAAAATCCTTTATAAGGAAAATTTAAAAAATGTTTACTCTGTAAGTTTTTTATAAAACCAAGTTTTGGATTGAGATTTTGGGAGAATTGGGGAAGAAGAGAGAGAGAGAGAGAATAGTTTGAAAAGAGAAGAAGAGAGAGAGAATAGTTTCTGTATATTGATTCAAAAAGAAAAAATTAAGTAAAATAAGTTACAGATTGCCTACTATTTATATTACTAACTTATCCCTAATTCCTAATTTAATTTAAAGCAATTAATCAATTAAGATAATGATACGCTGACTTAGCAACACTAATTTCTAACAGAATTTGTTATACAAATTTTGTTATACAATCAATTTCAACTTGCCATCATAACTGAATGTATTTTCATCTCCATCATCCTCCCTCAAGTTAGAAGTATTTGAAACCTGTCCAGAGTTGAAAACATTATCATCTTCATCATCCTCCCTTAAACTTATGGCTACATTTAAAATCTGTTCAGATCCTCCCTCAAGTGGGGTATGCAAATCCAGCATGCCCAACTTGGAAGTGAGTGCTTGAAAAGGACCGGGTGCCAAAGCTTTGGTGAGAAGATCAGCTGTTTGATTAGCTGAGTTAATGGGCAGCAACTTCAATATGTCAGCTTGTGCCTTTTCTCTTATAATGTGACAATCCACTTCAATATGTTTGGTGCACTCATGAAACACTAGATTGGTAGCAATGTACATGGCTGATTGATTATCACAATAGAAATTAATAGGTTGCGGATGAGGAAGTTGGTAATCCTGTAGCAAATACAATAACCATTGACCCTCTTTTGTTGCCTGAGCCATGGCTTGATACTCTGCTTCCGAAGAAGAACAAGCCACAGTCGTTTGCTTCTTACTCTTCCAAGAAATGAGAGAAGATCCCAAGAAAAAATAATAACCTGTCACTGATTTTCTAGAATCAGCACAGGTTGCCTAATCCGAATCAACAAAACCAAAGAGACGAAGAGTATTTTGGCATGAGAAAAACAACCCTTTCGCAGGAGCTTGCTTGATGTAACGAAGGATATGTAGAGTAGCCTTGTAGTGTTCATCAGTAGCACAATCAAGAAATTGGCTAAGCTTTCTCACAGAAAATGCAATATCTGGCCGTGTACTAGTCAAATATAGTAACCTTCCAAGTAACCTCCGAAAACATGTTAGGTCCACAAGTTTCGTGCCATTCTCTTTAGAAATTTTACCATTATAAAGCATAGGAACACTGGCTGGTTTTGCCTCTAACATCCCATACTCCTCAAGTAAGTCAAGTGTGTACTTACGTTGATATAAGGCAATGCCTTGGGAACTACGTGCCACTTCCATACCAAGAAAAAATTTTAGCTTTCCCAAGTCTTTGATGCTAAACTCAGCATCCAATGCTTTTTTGATAGTCTCAATTTCAACCATATTGTCTCCAAATAAAATTAAATCATCCACATATACAAGAATTACAGCCAGACCATTATTAGTGTGTTTGGTGAAGAAAGAATGATCATGGCTTGATTTGATGAAGTCATGTTGTTGAAGAAAGCCACTGAGACGCAAATTCCACTGCCGACTAGCCTGTTTGAGACCATACAAAGACTTGTCAAGCCGACAAACTGCACTATTGGGAACAACAAGGCCTTGTGGAGGAAGCATATATACTTCTTGTAACTCACCATGCAAAAAGGTGGTATTCACATCCAGCTGGTGTAATTCCCATCCTTTTGCTGCTACCAAAGTGAGTAGAAGTCTCAATGTAGTGAGCTTTACAACCGGACTAAATGTATCAAAGTAATCATAGCCAGCTTGTTGACTAAAACCTCGAGCCACAAGTCGAGCTTTATGCCTTTCAACACTTCCATCGGGATTGAATTTAACCTTGAAGACCCACTTGCAACCAATGGCACGCTTTCCCGGAGGCAAAGAAGTAATTTTCCAAGTTTTGTTCTTCTCAAGAGCGAGTAACTCCGCACTAATTGTATTTCTCCAACACTCGTGCACAACAGCTTGTTCATAAGTCTTCGGCTCAACTGTAGTAGTTATAGCAAGGGAAAATGCTCTATGGATGGGGGAGAGCCACCCATAATCCACCATTTGAGATAGTCCATATTTCCTTGAACATGATTGGATATTTGAGCAACCTGTGTCAACCAACATGCAATGATAGTCTTGTAGGTAATTAGGTGGCTTTCTAATGCGGGTGGATCTTCTAGGCTGAATATAATGGGATGAACTAGGTTGAGATGCATGATGATGTGAAATTGGTGTACTATGAGATGCATTTGTGGGCTCATGATGTATATGTTGAGACCTTAAGTCATGAAATTGTAGCGGACAAGATGTAGAGGAATGTAATGGGGATGAAGGATAATGCAAATTTAATGAATTATCAACAAAAGGATCAATGTCATCAAAATTATAAGTAACGTTATGCTTGGGAGCAAAATCAGCTTGACTTTTTTGAGGAATTGTTTGAGTGAATTTATATGGAAAACAAGCTCATAAAATTCTACATTTCTAGACAAATATGTTTCCCTAGTGTGAAGATCAAATAGAACATACCCTTTAATGCTGATTTGATAACCAAGAAATACACTTTTTTGTGCCCTTGAGTCAAATTTTTTTCTTCCTTGTGAAATGGTGGATGCATAAGCCAAACAACCAAAAATTTTAATATGATTTATGTCAGCATTTTTGTTAAATAAAACTGCAAAGAGGGTTTGATTCTTCAAAACTGGACTTGGTAATCTATTTATTAAATGTACAGCTTGACTAATGGCATAATTCCAAAAACACTTTGGTAAACCAGATTGAAAAAACAATGCCTTGCAACATTTAGTATGTGTTGATGTTTTCTCTCAACAATACCATTTTGTTGGGGCGTTTCAACACAAGAAGTTTGATGAATGATGCCATGTAAATTGTAAAAAGAAGTGATTTTAAACTCAGGATCATTATCCGAGCGAATGGTCTTAACTTGGGTTTGAAACTGAGTTTTAACATAGGTTATAAAATTTTGTATCAAAGTGCTTGCCTCTGATTTTAACTTCATGAAATAAACCCAAACAAATCTTATTTTATCATCCACAATTGTTAAAAAATATTTAAAACCTTGTAAAAAACTGATGCTATAGGATCTCAAATATCCATATGCAAAAGATCAAAATTATTTTGGCTTCTTGATTCACTAAGAGGAAATGGCATATGCTTTTGCTTTGCAAAATGACAAGAGTCACAAGGTATATCAAAATCAATTTTATTGCACTGTATAGAAGGATAAATTTGTTTTATTATTTCTAATTTGCTTTGTGGTACATGGCCTAGCCTATAATGCCACAAATCATTATTTGAAAAATTTGAAAAATATTGATTTTGTGCAATTGTATCTGCAAACCTAGTTTTCAAGCTAAGTGCTATACTTTTGCTGCAATTTCCTGAATTTACTGTATGCAATACAAACAACAACAAAGCCTTGTCCCACTAAGTGGGGTCGGCTACATGAATCAAACGACGCCATTGTGCTCTGTCATGTATCATGTCTACAGAGAGACTGTTTACATGTAGATCTCGTTTGACCACCTCATGGATGGTCTTCTTAGGTCTTCCTCTGCCTTTCGCCCTTTATCCATCTTCCATCTCATCCACCCTCCTGACTGGATGTTCTATCGGTCTTCTTCTCACATGTCCAAACCACTTGAGACGCGATTCAACCATTTTTTCCACAATGGGTGCTACTCCAACTCTCTCCCTTATATCTTCATTCCTTATTTTATCCAATCGCGTATGACCACTCATCCATCTCAACATCTTCATCTCTGCCACACTCAGCTTATGTTCGTGCTCCCCTTTAGCCGCCCAAAACTCCGTACCATACAGCATAGCCGGTCTTATAGCGGTGCGATAGAATTTACCTTTAAGTTTTAAAGGCACTTTTTTGTCGCATATAAAACCAGATGCACTCCGCCATTTTGACCAACCTGCTTGGATCCTATGATTTACATCCTGTTCAATCTCTCCATTATCCTGTATGATGCACCCAAGATACTTAAAACTTTTAACTTTTCGTAGGATGTTTTCTCCAATCTTCACCTCTATAATGGGGTTTTCCCTTCTCCGACTGAACTTACATTCCATATATTCCGTCTTGCTATGGCTTATGCGCAAACCATACACTTCTAGAGCTTCTCTCCATAACTCCAACTTCTTATTTAGGTCTTTCCTTGACTCTCCCATAAGGACGATATCATCGGCAAAAAGCATGCACCATGGCATAGGCTCTTGGATGTGCTCTGTGAGTACTTCCAAGACTAATGTGAAAAGGTATGAACTTAAGGATGATCCCTGGTGTAATCCTATACCAATAGGAAATTCCTCTATCACACCACCTTGAGTCTTCACACTAGTTGTGGCCTCATCATACATGTCTTTAATTGCCCGAATATATGCGATCCTTACTCTCCTCTTTTCTAAAACCTTCCATAAGACCTCCCTTGGTACCATATCATACGCTTTTTCCAAATCAATAAACACCATATGTAGATCCTTTTTATTACTATGATACCTCTCCATCATCCTTCTTAATAAGTATATCGCTTCAGTGGTAGATCTGCCTGGCATAAATCCAAATTGGTTCTCTGTTACTTGTGTCTCTTTTCTCAACCTCCGTTCTATCACTCTTTCCCAGAACTTCATAGTATGACTCATAAGCTTAATCCCTCTATAGTTTTCGCAACTTTGTATATCCCCCTTATTCTTGTAGATAGGTACCAAGGTGCTCTTTCTCCACTCATCAGGTATCTTCTTTGACCTTAAAATCTCATTAAAAAGCATGGTTAACCAGTTGATGCCTTTTTCTCCAAGACCCTTCCAAACCTCAATCGGGATATTATCAAATCCTGCTGCCCTGCCATTTTTCATCTGCTTTAGAGCCTCTTTTACCTCGAAGTCTCGAATCCTTCGATAGTAGTCAAAGTTTTGATCTTCTTCCCTTGTGCATAATCGACCAAGGCTCGGAAGAGTCTTCTGTCCCTCATTAAATAACTCGTAGAAGTAGCTATTCCACCTTTCATTAATCTTCTCCTCTTGAGCCAATACCTCTCCATCCTTATCCTTTATGCACTTAACCTGATCCAAATCTCTCGTTCTTCTTTCCCGGCTCTTTGCGATTTTATATATACCTTTTTCTCCTTCTTTCATGCCCAAAGACTGGTAGAGACCCTCATATGCTCTTGTTCTTGCTTCACTTACAGCTACTTTTGTCTCTTTCTTAGCCGCCTTATATTTTTCCCAATTATCTGCATTGCGGCATAAAGACCACTCTTTAAAGCATTCCCTTTTTATCTTTATCTTTTCTTGTATACTCGTATTCCACCACCAGGACTCCTTGTCTCTTGGTCCTATTCCTTTAGATTCACCAAAACTTTCTTTTGCTGTTCTTCTAATAACTTCTGCCATCTCCCTCTACATCTTTTCCGCGCTTCCATTCCCATCCCACTTTGCCTCTTCTCCTACCTGTCTTAGGAAGCTTCTTTGTTCCTCACCTTTCATCCGCCACCACCTCGTCCTTGGGTTCTTCGTATGATGTCTTTTCCTCAACTTTTGCTCAACGCAAAAATCCATGACGAGCACCCTATGTTGTGTTGTCAAACTCTCTCCCGGGATAATTTTACAGTTAATGCAAAATTTTCGATCGACTCTCCTCAACAAGAAGTAGTCAATTTGAGAGCTTGTCATGCCACTCTTATAGGTTATAAGATGTTCGTCTCTCTTTTTAAAACATGTATTTGCGATGAGAAGATTAAAGGTTGAGGAAAAGTCCAAAATAGTTTTACCCTCGGCATTGATCACCCCGAAACCATGGCCTCCGTGAATACTCCCATATCCAGTCACTTCTCTCCCAACATGGCCATTTAAATCTCCTCCTAAGAAAATTTTATCTCTCAAAGGTATGCCTTGAACCAAACTCTCAAGATCCTCCCAAAACCTTATCTTGTGTTGTTTGTCCGAACCCACTTGCGGTGCATAGGCGCTAATCACATGGAAAGCACCTCCCTCCACCACAAGTTTGATAGAGATGATCCGATCTCCCACCCTCTTGACATCCACTACGTCCTTCTTCCACTGCTTATCCACAATTATTCCAACCCCATTCCTATTCTTCACCTTTCCAGTATACCAAAGTTTGAAACCAAAAGTATCCAACTCCCTAGCCTTTGCACCAACCCATTTCGTTTCTTGTAGGCACATAATGTTAATCTTCCTCCTTGTCATGGTGTTCACCACCTTCATGGATTTTTCTGTTAGAGTGCCTATGTTCCATGTCCCAAATCTCAACCTTCTGTCGCTTCGACCTTTACCTTTTACTTTGTGAACTAGCTTATTTACCCTCGTCCGTTCACGAAAACGCGAGAACCCTTGCTCATTTAACACTACATCCGGGCACTGATGCAGCGGCTCTTGCTTTGACACCGTACTCGACCCATACGGCGCGTTGCTTCCGGGCAACGACCTAGATTTAGCGCAATAATGTCTTTGATTCATGTCATGGGGGTTCGGCTATATTTTTATGTTAGTTGCCGAAGACCTAACACAACCATCCTCCTTTATCCGGGCTTGGGACCGGCTATGTACTGCAAGTGTAACATAGGCAGAGTTATTTACTGTATGCAATGAATGTCCTAAATGCTTTGTATCTGCTGTCTCCAATGTTGGAATGCCTAATTGAGATGGTGAATGCATCATGTACAACCCTCTTTTTGCTCTAACTGTGCCAATCATCTTCAAGGAATTCTGGCTCTGTATCTCACAATATTGGTTAGTAAAAACACATTGACAATGCAAGCTTTTTGTAATTTTGGATATGGAAATTAAATTAAAGTTGAAACTTGGTATATACAGCACATCATTGAGATAAAATGTGTTTGAAAATACCATAGTTCCACTTATTCGTGCTATTGTTTGTGTCCCATTTGGTAACTTGACCAGAATTGGCCTAATATGCCTAAAAGTAGTAAAAAAATGCATTGAGTGTGACACATGATCTGTGGCACCTATGTCTAGCACCCAAGAGTTTGAAAAAAAAGTTTTTACTGACAATAAATGTGCAATATGGGAGCTCATGCAAAGTGTATAAGTCTCTAAAATTATACCTCTCTTTTCTGCATTGGTGTGGCAGGTTTCTCTCATATTTGATCATTGACAAGGCTGTGTACACTCCTGTTGAAGAAAAGTAAGCAGTGCGTTTCTCAAATTTTGATTAGACAAAGATTGAACATCACTCTCCTTCTCTTCTTTCTCTGTACAACCACTATTTCCTTCAATTTCAGTAGCTATCTGATTTGTCACAGCTGCATTGTTCACTTTTCGTGATAATTTTTGTCTTTGGAGGTGGGGTGAGAACCCATGTTTGTGGTAACAAGTATCCATAAGGTGTCCTACCTTATGACAATATGAACATGTCTTAGATGAGCTCCTTCCACCACCTCTTCCAGTTCTCCCTGCTCGTCCTCCTCGTCCTCATCCTCTAGGAACATAGTTGTTAAAATTGTGCACTGAATTGGCCACTGTAGCAAATTTCTAACCTCCTAATATGGACCATGAAGCTACCTTTCTTGTTGAGTAAGCAAAGAGAACACTTCATTGATAGTAGGAAGAGGTCTCATAAGCATTATTTGGGATCTCACAATCCCATATTGCTCATTCAAGCCTCTCAAGAATCTTACCGCATAATTCTCTCTTCTGTAATTCCTCATTATTTGAAGACCACAATCACACTCTTTATTGCAATCCTTGCATTTAGGAACTGGCTGGAAACTTTCAATTTCTTCCCAAACTGCCTTCATCTTCGTGTAGTATCCTGTGATGGTTAGATCTCCCAGATTCATTGTGTATAATTTTTCTTCTAACTCAGCAATCTTAAACAAATCTCCATGATAATACCTGTGCTTTAAATCAACCCACAGATCTACAGCAATCTCATTCCAAGCTACACTCTGTGCAATTTCAGTACTCAATGACAAATTAATCCAGGCTACAACATATGTGTTGCATTTATCCCAAGCTATAAAAGTTGGATCATTCTTATTCGATTTTTGTATAGTTTCATCAATGAATCCTAGTTTGTTCTTTGATTTCAAGGCTAACCTCATAGCTCTAGACCAGGAATTATAGTTCTGAGTGTTCAAAGTAATAGTAACAATAGAGATTCCTAGATTCTCACCTGGATGTAAGTAATAAACACTTGATGGATCTGATAAGAAATTAGCACTTGATTTTGCTCTTGATAGTTGCATATTTGAGAGTTTGCTCAAAATCCGTGCTAAGCTTTGAAGTTCCACTGGAGAAAACTCTGAATCTGGAGTTTGATTTATCTCAGGATCTGAACTGGGGTTGTTTGCCATTGTGACCAAACCACAGTTCCAATTGCATCAACGACACCCTTTCTTCAATCTCGATTTTTCATGCTCACCGCACCATGATAAAACCAAGTTCTGGATCGAGATTTTGGGAGAAGAATTGGGGAAGAAGAGAGAGAGAGAGAGAGAGAATAGTTTGAGAAGAGAAGAAGAAGAGAGAGAATAGTTTCTGTATATTGATTCAGAAAGAAAAAATTAAGTAAAATAAGTTACAGATTGCCTACTATTTATATTACTAACTTATCCCTAATTCCTAACTTAATTTAAAGCAATTAATCAATTAAGATAATGATATGCTGACTTAGCAACACTAATTTCTAACAGAATTTGTTATACAAATTTTGTTATACAATCAATTTCAATTTGTCATCATAACTGAATGCATTTCTATCTCCATCAGTTTTAACAAGCAATTTTTTTGGATGGTTCCATATTGCACCAAAGGTAGTCTCCATTGTTCCACCTCTAAATCTCTATTTGCCATAAGTCTCCCGATTAGACTTCTGTGGCAGTTTTCTAATAAATCACATTCACATCCACCTCTTTAAGAAAAACAATATCCTCTTTCTCAAAACTTATTAGATTAGAATTTTGAGTTTTTCTTAATTACTTCTTTCAATGCCATTCGTTGCTTCTTGTTGTTTGATTCCGGTTTCTCTATAAAGGTCCTGGCGGAACAAAGGTTTCAAATCACTCAGGGCACAATAGTAGAGTACAATACTCTCTTTAAATTAGCTTAACCATTCTTAAAAATTCAAATTATTTGACCATACCTACCATATTTTCAGAATTAAAATACAGTGATACATGGTAGCGAGAACCCACTAATAACATAATCCCCAATATAATTACACGTCACACATATGTGGTTAATCTTCCATATGTTTCTCCTATCTAATTGGAAAATGTTAGTTGTACAATAAAATTCAGCCTTTATTAAGCCTTTAAATCTAATATTTTATTATTTTAAGTTTTTAATTAATCATATTTTCTATTTTTAAGGAATTACTTTTATTTTTAATACTTATCACCGTAAAATTTGTAACCACTTGCAATACATTGATTTTTTGCAAAGCAAACCATAAAACTTGTAACAATTTTTCGTATACTAATTTTTAAAAAATCAGTGAAGTTTTCAAAATCAATTAAACTCACTTCAAATTTTTTTTATTCAAAACATTCAAAACTCATGTCAAAAACACATCTAAAATTAAATAAGCGATATAAACACATTTAAAATTATGTATTAACACATTGTTATTGTAGTTCTAAATTACATATTGAACACAGACAAAATTAAACTCAAATACACATCCAAAATTATAAGAATGTACTCTAAATATTTTATTAACACATCCAAAATTCATGTAAAAAAACTTATATATGTACATAAGAACATGATAAACAACATAAACACATCTAATATTATAAGAATGCACTCTAAATATGTTATCAACACATTCAAAATTCATGTAAAAAAATTTATATATATACATAAGAACATAATAAACAACATAAACACATCCAAAATTAAGTATTGACACATCTAAATTAAGTTAACATTACAAGTCCCAAATCAAATATATCAGTGAAAAAAATTAAAATCACAAACACATTTAAAAAAAATAAAACACAAACATATGCAATATTATACATAAATTGAAAAAAATAGAACCTTTTATTAAATGAAAAAAGAGATAACATATCTCCATGAATGAACTTAACCAAATTTTTTTAGAATTTTGCAAGCAGAACTACCAGAAACAGAGAAGAAGTGCGGAGGAAGAGGCGGTTGTGCGTGGTGCGAGGGAGGATACTATGGACGGGGAGGAGCCCATCGATGGAGGAGGTGTGGGGATGTGCGTGCGTCGCGAGGGAGGTGCGCGTCGCGAGGAGGAATGCGTCGTCGAAGGAGGAGATCGTCGCAGAGGAGGTGTGCAACGCGGGAGAAGACGGAAGCGGTCACATATGAGGAGGGGGAAGCGCTGCAGTTCTAGATCTTTACGGAAGGAAGATTTTAGTAGTGATAAAAATTTGATTTGGGATATTTAGGATCTTATTTGGGATTTGTTAGGATTTAAAAGTTTTAAATTTAAATTTTGAATTTGAATTTTAGTTAATCTGTTTGTGTAGATTTGTATTTAAATTAAAAAAAATAATAAATCTATTTTGACGTGTTTGTTTTAATTTTTTTTAAATTAATGTAATAAAAAGGCTGAATGAAGGACTAATTTAAAGGACACCTAGTTAAATTGTATCTAATTTTACTAGGAACCAACTTGAAGTATAACTAATTATAGTCAACTAGTTAAAAAACATACTAGTTACATAAAAAAAATAAAAATAAAAATAACTTCCCATTACTTCTATTTTCTGAAATTTTAAAATTAGAAACAAAAAAAGTTAACTGAATTGAGTTGGATTATATCACTACAAGACTTTAATATATTTGTGGGTATTTTTTAAAGGGGAGTTTTGAAAACCTCCACAGTACGTTTTATATGTGACATTTTAATAAACCTCCACAGATTAACAATAAACTCCACTGTTATAATTACCACATAATTAAAACTCCTTAAAAATCCAATGAAACACTGACGAGAGGGAACGGAAGAGTGAGAGCTCAGAGAATCCCTAAGCTCGCTATAGGCATCTCCATCGCCATCTCTGCCGCCGCCTCCGCCGCTATTGCCGTCATCGCTGCCGCTAGAGTTCATCTCTTTTCTGCTTCTACCATAAAGCTACTGAGATCGAGCCAAGGCTCCTCCTTCATCAGCGCGTTTACAGATCTAATCATAACAAGCATTTGAGATCAAGAGAAAGTGCCTCTTCGGTCAACTTTTCTCCGCCAATGACGCTCGTGTTCTCCATCGGCATTCTATCCCTTTTGTACACTCTTCTTTCCACTCATTCTCAATTTGATGGTTCTCCTTCTCTTTTTCCTTGTTTTTTTGTTTTTCATTCGCAGATTTTGAATGCTTTGTTATGTGATATAACATTCGATGAGTTTTATTATCTCTTAATGGATAACATTGTTTCAAATTCTCAAGCATTCCAAGTGTTTGATGAATTGTTTATTCTCTTAATTGAAATCCTGATAAATTAATTTGCTAATTTTTTAAATTTGATTTTGTGACACTCTTTTATTTTGATACATTTGAAATCCTGATATATTGATTTTATTTAGAAATAGCTATGTTGCATGAGGTGTTTGTTAAATCTCAAATTGGCTATTTCTATGATCACATAAACTGCACCTCCTCTGCTGAATGAAGATAATTATCACATGATGCTTAGGTTTTTCCCCAAGACAACTGTGGATGTTTTTGCATTGGTGCTGGAATTTGGAGGCAGTAAGCTTTCATTTCATAATGTATTTCTGCTTAGAAATAGCTATGTACTACTTTTCTTTCTAATCCTGCTCATACTCATCAATTGCAAAACATTTTATATATGAATATGGATATTATAAAGTATGGTCTCCTTTTTTTTTATTACTTTTAATCATTTGTTTCTGAGGTTGGTTGTTGCTTCTTAAACTGTAGTCTAGTATTTTAGTGTCTGTAATTTTGGTCAAAATTAGTATGCGTTCAAACTTCAAAAGTCTCTCTTAAGTTGAGTATCATGTATTTTGCATTTTTAGACAAAATATATTATTATGCCCGTCATAGTAACAATCAATCACTATAATAATCAACACTACAGAAGAAAGAAAAAAAATATAATGTGCTTCAATATTGTATGCTTTTTTGGTGAGCTTCCTTGAAAGTTGGGCTTTCCATTTTGATGCTTGCAGAGTCTAAGCCAGGCTGAAGAATCATTTTGTTTCAGCAATGGCATGTCCTTTATTTTTACTTCAGCTACATGTTTGTAGTAATTTATTGAATCTTCTTGTGCCATTTTATATAAACACAATGAACAACACATTTATCATTATATAATATATATCGTGTTTGTGTTTTCATTTATTATTCCATTTCCAAACAGAAATTTAATTTCATGGCACCAGATGCATTGACAGAAGATCAAGTTGCTGAATTCCGAGAAGCTTTTAGCTTCATTGACAAGGACCATGATGGTGTGTATATTTTTCTTTTTTATCCCAAACTCTTTCTTGGATTAAAGAGTTTCATTTGTTTTTTAAACTGATTTGAATGAAAGTGTATGTATATAGGATTTATTAGCGTGGATGAATTGGCAACCATTATTAAATCATTGGAAGGTAATGCAACAAAAGAAGAAATCCAACATATGATTAGTGAAGTTGATATTGACGGAAGTGGGAGCATAGATTTTGAAGAGTTCATCAATATCATGGCTACAAAAATGAAGGTAAACATGCCTAATCTGTCTTGGAATTTGGAAACTAAAATTGGTTACTTAATGTTGGATGGATTTGGCAGGAAAATTTGGCTGAGGAGCTAAAAGAAGAATTCTATTTAAATTTTATAAATAACTATTTGCTCCTCGTCAAGAAGGATCAACAGGGACACAGGGAAGCAAGTTTAATGAAAATGAGGCTCTCCATAGAACGGTTCAAGTTTAGCTTTTATAGAGCAAGTCAGCAAGGAAAGATCATTATTTTACACACTTCATGAACTTACAGCAAATTCCAAATTAAAGCACTACCACAGGTCCTAAATAAGTGTCCAAATCCAAAATTTCACCTTAAACAGAACCTAGAAAAGTACTGTAAAGCAGCTATTAATTATTCTGGCCTCCTTCTCCTGCATATACAAGGCCAAGAAGGTAGAACATCCTAATTCATAACGTAAATAGTTGATCAATTATGAAGTGCATGTAGAAGTCAATTTCCCCAAGTCTTTTGGTTTTTAAGTTACAACTATCATTCTGATGTAGTTTGCTTAAAAAATAAGCTGATCCAAAATCTTTATCGACCACAGAAAATCAACTCAGTTATTATAGTAATGTGATCTTTTTTCTTTTTCATCAGTCTCAGACACTGAATCCCTCAGAACAGAGGCACTGTTTATGAGCCTCGATCCTTCGAACCAATTTTTTTTTCTTTTTCTTTTTCTGTATCCTGATATTTGAATTTTATTGCATGCAGGCGGGTGCGAAAGTAAATATTAGTGCTGGTGGAACAACTCCTTTACACATTGCAGCTGATTATATTACAATGCTATAATTAAAAGTTTGATTGGTAAGATTTGTCATTGTTAGTTGGTTTGATATTATGCCTGTGTTTGGATTAGCTTATTTTGTGTTCATAACGGTTTATAAGCAAAGTTTTACTAGAGATTTGGGTGAAGAATATTGTTGCACAACTAAAATTATCTGCCAGAAATTTTATCACAACTAAAATTTTATCTTTTTTTTAAGGGTTTGAAGACAAAGGGTGTGGAGTAAGTCCTGTCTCATACCTAAGGCTGCGTTTGTTTTTAGAGACAGGACAGAACATGACACTGAAACGGAGACAATAGAACGGAGACACTAAAAATTATCTTTTGTGTATTGTGTTTGGATACGATGAACAAGACACTAATGTAATGTCTAGTATTATGTTTGGATACACATGGACAAGACTAAAATATTATATGAAATGACTAAAATAGTCCTGTGATTCCAAATTTTCTACATCAATACAAATTAATTTAATAAAAAATAAGAGTACGTAGGAGTACAGACGGAACTTGAAAAAAAATATTTGAAGAGGCAAAAAATTTTAATAAAAAAATATATTAGTATTTATATTAAAATAAAATTTATAAATATAATTATTTTATTTTAAAATTTATTATTAATATGTAGGAATACATATGGTTAAGATTAACAAAAAAAATAAATTTGAGTTTGATTAATAAAAAAATTTGTTTAAGTTAATAAGCCAAATTAATTTTAAATAAAAAATTAATTTTTAAAAAAAATCCATTTTTACATGAAAAAACAATTAGTTTTTACATATAAAAATCTATTTTTATTTAAAAAAATTATTTTTTTATTTAAAACTGATTTTTCTTTATAAAAAACTGATTTTTCTTTAAATTATATAAAATCAATTACAATTTATAAATTATTTTTTAGCATTTTAAAAGATCAATTTTACTTTTGCTAATATTTATCTTTCAAAAGTTTCAAGATTAATTATTTTTGTTATTATTTTTATTACAAATCAAATAATATAATATAAGGTTAAAATGATATTGAAGTAAAACGATAAAAAGAAAAGAATTATCTACCCCCAAAAAAAATTATACAGAAAGGAGAGAGTACCTGGAAAAGAAAGTGATAGAGGAAGAACAAGAAGAAAAAAGTATCTCTGAACAACGCAATAGGAAAATAAGAAGGGGTAACAGTGGAAAAAAAGGAAAACAAAATTTATAAAATTGTTCGTGTCCACTCTTTCAAATTTTGTGTTCATCATTGTCCTTCGTAAAAGAATGGACACAAAAGTATAAAACTGTCTCGGAGACAATATGTCCACTGTCCATGTCTCTGCTTCCAAACACTTTTTAAACAAGTGTTGTCTATGTCTCCGTGTCCTGCCCTCGAAAACAAACGCTACCTAAGAGTCGACTTTGTAGAACCCAATGCATTGTTTGTGTTGGCAAGTATCTGAGTCAATTGTTGCTTGATTTTAATAATTTCATAATGCAGAAATTTCATAATGCAGAAAATTGAACTTGCTTTTGTTTGGGATGAAGCTGAAGAAGAAGAAAAGGAATTGGCATTAGTGAAGCAAAAGATTAAGAGCAGTCATGATGTCTTGAATGATCCTTGTCTTTTGAAGGAAGAAACTCCCAACAATGAAATGGTAATATGACCTTTGCTTCCGTTTTCGTTTTTCTTCTCAAGTAGAAGTATTGGTTGATAAATTCCACATATTAATAAGTTACTGAATATTGTTTTATTTGTTTATACTTTATGGAACTACTTATGGAACTAAAATCTGTACTGCATCGTTATACGAATAATCTCACCTGAAAGTCTATATTTTTACAAAAACCTAATGGTGTAAATGCTATATCAAATAACCATAAATATAATATTAGTTATTTTTATGTTGCAGAGTAAAGCAAGGGATTTGCAGTTAACTGTAAGAGATGCACTTAAAACCAAAAAGGAAGAGTCTCGGAAAGAGTTAGAAACTCCTTTACACATTGTGCTAAAACACTGTTGGACTCTCCTTGTAGTGTATTTGTTGGAATAAATGAAGTCTCAGCTCAAAGTTGCTGTCGTTGTTGCTATTAGCTAGCTCTGGATTCAGCACTTATTTCATGGTTAGTGCCACCATTGACATTTATACATTTGTTTAGTTTAGTATTATAACTACTTGTAGAGCAATTGGTAATTGACTCTGATTGATATCACTACACTAGAAGGATAACTTAATATTAATGATATTTAAGCATTTTTATTTGATATAGTAAGAAGTGTATTGTTTTAGTGATTACTAGAGACTTTTATATAATTAGATGATATTGAAATTGTTGTTTTATTTAATTTTTAAAGAAAAATAGTAATAGTTGTGTAGAACAATACCATATGCAATTATGTTTGGAACTATTGACATTGAGAATTTTTTTTATATATAGAGTTATGTCTTATATTGAGAAATTATTATAAAAGATTTAATTTTTAAATTTTGATATTAAAAAATAAATTTTTAATTTGATAGTATGTAAATGAGATGAGATTAATGAATGATGTGAAATTAAAAATAAATAAATAATTACAGAATTTGTGGGGGTTTGAAAATCTCACAAAATAGTTAATTTCTTTATTTAAAAAATTAATTTGTAGGGATTTTTAACTGCCACAAAAGTGATTTAAAATCGCCACAAAAATTCAATATTAAACTCCCACTAAACACACACAAAACCTCTACTGAATAGATTGTGGAGGTTTTTAAAAACCCCATAAAAGATCTCGTGGCACCTCAAATTTTGGGAGTTTCAAAAACCTCCACAAATCATTCGGTGAGGATTATAAACCTCCACAAATAAAAAAAAAAAAAAACTGTCACAAATAAACAAATACCTTATAATGGAGTATAGTTAGTTCTCTAAAATTTTTCATATCTATATTAGTCTCACATAAATGTCAATCATAAAATGTTCTCTCTCCCATTTATTTTTTCCGTTAACTTCTAACATTTAGCATATAGACCCAAATGGTTTTACTTAAATTTTCACAAAATCTATATATTATAAAATAAATAGTCAAATTAATCCTTAAAATATTATTCGTCTTTTAAATTGGTCTTCAAAATCTTTTTAATCAAATTTATTTTTTAAAAATTTTAAATTAGTCATGTTAGTTCTTTCGTCATTTTGTTTGTTGATGGCGTCAAAATTTGCTAATGTAACACGTTAAGTGACATCCCAATACACATCTAAGATTTTTAATTAACTATCAATATAATAAGTTTATAAAATTAGATCAAATCAAAACTTAATTGGGGAGAGAACTTGAGACATTGAAATTCTTCAATTTAGAGTTAATTTGTTCTAATTTTATAAACTAATCATATTAATACTCAATTAAAATTTTTAGGTGTGTTGGGATGTCACTCAACGTGTTATATTAATAAATTTTCACACGACAAAATGACAAAAAGACTAACATAATAACATAATTAATTTAAAATTTTTAAACAATAAATTTTATTAAAAAAATCTTCCAGACCAATTTAAAGAACAAATAATAACCGTTTACTCATATATTATAATAATGTTGGACTGTAGAGTAGGACCCTTAAAAGAAGGTGGAAAAAAAATCACTCGTCAAGCAACAAAACTAAAGTCCAACAAAAATGATGATGATGAAGCACAAGCTTCCACATCCCCCTTTATATTCCTCCCCTCCTGCTCCCGACGCCAACACTATTATCACCCTTGTCGGCCCCCTTTTAAACCCCTCCCCCCTCTCTCCTCTTTTCTCTCGTTCTCTGATCTCTCTCTCTTCGTTAGAAGCTTCAATCACACTCTTCCTAACCAACACCTTTCTTTCCCAAAAAACTCAATACCTTCATTCTCTTTAGAACTTCAACCTTCTCCATTTCCATAACAAACTAAAGTAATTAACAGTCACGTATACATCATGAGAAAACAAGAACAAAACCTCATCCTCCAAATAAGCACCAGCACCATCACCACAAGATTAACAAGCACCAGAAGAATAACCCCTTCCAACCACCACGCCCTCTTCCGCCTCTCCGACCCCGACGACGTTGCCGAAAAGCTCCTCGTACGGCGAGGTTCCTCCTGTTAGGATTTGGTTGAATTAGTCCTACATTGCTTAGGATAGCAAATGGAGTGGGTGGCCTAGGCTATAAATATGAGGCTAAGTTCTTCATTTGTTTTTGCACCAGTCAGAAACACTTTAAGCTTGTATCTGATTTTTCTTTTCCTCTGTACTCTTTGATTAGAGAGTGTTGTGAGGTGTAGTTAGATATTTGCTTTGAAAGAGTGTGGGTGTACTGGGGTGCCGGTGAGAGAAAGAAGTCTATGTGTTGTAACAATTTTCACATAGTGATATTCTCTGGTTGTCATTTGACAACGGCCGTGGTTTTTTCTCCGGTAATTGGAGTTTCCACGTTAAATTCTTGTGTTGTGATTGTGTCTATTTTATTTCTCTGTCAAAGGTGTTTTCTCAAGGGGGAATTGTGTCTTATTCCCAACAAGTGGTATCAGAGCTTCGGTTCGGTGGGATTTATTCTTAGTATGCTCTGTGGTTGCAGCCTAGTCTGACCTTCCACATCAGAAAAGAATTTTGTCCTGTGGCTTGAGGTTGATCTTTGGTTGCTGTTGTTGTTGCTGGAAGGCAGTGTGACTCTGTGAGAGTGCAATTTGGAAAAGGTTCTGGCTAAGGAAAGACTTGGTATTTAAGTGTGTCCATTGTGACCCACCTCTCTTTCCTGGGGACCCTTCCTAGTGCACGGTCTACAGTTGAGTTATAATATTCCAGTATACGGTTGCAACAATGTCAGGATATTCAAGTGCTGTGAAGCTTGAAATAGAGAAATTTGATGGAAGAATCAATTTTGGCTTGTGGCAAGTACAAGTCAAGGATGTGTTGATACAATCAGGTTTGCACAAGGCGTTGAAGGAGAAGATCTCTGGTTGCTCTCTCTATGAGAGAAGATGATGTTCTCTAGAAGACAAGAAGTATCCTCATGGTATTACTGCACTGCCATGGATAAGGATGAGTTGTGGCAATCAGGTCCACAATTGCACACGGGCATTGGTTGGCGTTGAGATGCAAGGTGTGTGGCGGAGTTAGGTCGATGGCTGAAGAACTTCCAGGAAAAGCCAATTTGGAAGTTGCACCATGAATTTTCAGCAAGGTTTCGATCTGTACCAAGGCGAAATTCTTGGAGTGGTCTAATTCCAAGTGAGTATACTTTCATGGTGGAGTATGATAGTTCTCTGAACTATGATTGTCGGTATAGACAATGGCAGCAAAGAATTGTCGGTGTTGACAATGGAAGCTGAAGATGTGTGACTATTTCAATCAAGGTGGAGATTGTTAGGATTTGGTTGAATTAGTCCTACATTGCTTAGGATAGCAAATGGAGTGGGTGGCCTAGGCTATAAATATGAGGCTAAGTTCTTCATTTGTTTTTGCACCAGTCAGAAACACTTTAAGCTTGTATCTGATTTTTCTTTTCCTCTGTACTCTTTGATTAGAGAGTGTTGTGAGGTGTAGTTAGATATTTGCTTTGAAAGAGTGTGGGTGTACTGGGGTGCCGGTGAGAGAAAGAAGTCTATGTGTTGTAACAATTTTCACATAGTGATATTCTCTGGTTGTCATTTGACAACGGCCGTGGTTTTTTCTCCGGTAATTGGAGTTTCCACGTTAAATTCTTGTGTTGTGATTGTGTCTATTTTATTTCTCTGTCAAAGGTGTTTTCTCAAGGGGGAATTGTGTCTTATTCCCAACACCTCCCCCTCCATCTCCTCCTCCTCCTCCTTCAAGAATAACCAATCATCACCACCACCAACAACAAGAACAAGAACCAACAACAACAACAAACTCTCAGTTCTAATGCGCTCTTTCCTGTGCATCTTCACCTTCCCTACAATGATCCCAGCATGCAAATTTTTCACTATACCTTCCAACTTCTCCATAACCCCTTCCACTGGTCGAAAAGTCACCGGAACACTCTTCGGCCACCGCCGCGGCCACATCTCCTTCGCCGTCCAGCTCGACCCGCGGGAGGAGCCTCTCCTCCTCCTCGAGCTCGCCATCTCCACCACCTCTCTCGTCAAGGAGATGTCCTCCGGCCTCGTCCGCATCGCGCTCGAGTGCGAGAAGGTCCACGCCGCCGCCTCTCACGGCGGCCGGCACAGGAAGCTCTTCCAGGAGCCGGCCTGGACTATGTACTGCAACGGTAGGAAGTGCGGTTACGCGGTGTCGCGCACGTGCGGGGAGCGTGAGTGGCACGTGCTGAGAACCGTTCAGAGTGTGTCCGTTGGCGCGGGCGTAATACCGCTGCTGGAAGACGGGGAGAAAGAGAGCAACGGCGGGTCAGAGGGCGAGTTGATGTACATGAGAGCGAGGTTTGAACGAGTCGTTGGAAGCCGTGACTCGGAAGCTTTTTACATGTTGAATCCTGATGGTAGTGGAGGACCTGAACTCAGTATTTTTCTTTTGAGAATATGATCATCTTAAATATGAAAATAAAAACTGTTATAATTGTTTTTTTTTTTTTTTTTTTTATTATAATAGTTAACCAAAGTTTAGGTGCATCGTTACATATAAGAGGACCGAAAGTTACATTCTTTTCAGTGTGTTCTGAACCTTTATAATCCGTGTCTGTTTTCTTCTTAGGCATAGGTTTTGTTTGTTGATATGTAGTTTCAAGCGATAAAAAAAAAGGGAGAAAAGGGGGGGGGGGGGGGGGGATGAGCATGGAGAAAGTCTAAGATTGATGTATTGTTAATTACTTAATTGCTGTTTAGGGATCATGACTTGTTTTTTCTTTTATTGTTGATTTTAATTGTTCATATATAAAGATAAGACCCTATAACATTGAAGATTGATTTGATTTATTTTCACGCCAAGCATATATAAAAGGAGTTGGAATTGTTCAGAATTTATTATTTTTAATATTTTCTATTTTTTAATTCAATTTTTTGTTAATAATTTAATAATATATTTTTAAATATTGATGGTTAATTATCGTCTATAAACAATTAATTTTATTGACATTCTAATATTTTTTAAGGTAATTGTTATAATGGTAGAAATTTAGTACAATTAATTTCATATGAAGTTGATAATTGAGAGCCACAATTTAGTTAAATTTATCAAATTATTTAATAGATTCTCAATTATTAATTTCATAGGATTTTTTATTTAAATAAATAAAATAAAAGTAATAATTACTGAAATAAATATTTTTAAAAATATTTTTCGATTTACGTTCCTTAGTCATATTTCGTTTACATTGTAAACAAGATGACATTGCATGTATCTCGTTTACAGTGTAAACGAGATATGATACGCCAGCTGCAACGTGGCTATCTCGTTTACACTGTAAACGAGATAAAGCGAACAGCGTCTATAAGTATAAGTCGTTTACATGCTGTTCTTGGACCCGATTTTGATTTAGTCAAACTCTTTCTCCCTTCTTTTTACCATTTCCTACCATATTTGAGTCCGATACGGTGATGGCACGCCAGGCGGGAAACGATGGGACATCAATACACTAAACGAGACATCGCATTATGCCGAGGCAGCCGACTTCGAGGTTAGTTGCATTATATTTGGTTAATCTAAGTATGTAGATATTGTTAGGGTAGTCTGATAGTGACAAGCACTGAGTAAAATGCTTTAGGGATTGGACTGTAGGATTAATTTGGAACAATATTTGCTTCTGTAAGATTGGTATGACTTAATTAAGATTAGCTTACCGACATAAGTAATTTAGAGACATCTGTAGAGTAGACACATGGTAGTATGTTCCTAAGTAGTAGTAGTACTTTGTTCTTAAGTAGGCTACAAAAATTTATTATTATCTCTTTATAGGTTAAAAATCTTTTTTTTCCGTTCCGCAGAAGCCTCGCCTTCTACTGCCCCGACGAGTTAGCCATACCCTTCCTCCACCGGACGCCATCGTCCTGTATCTGGTTGAGGCCGGATTCGGCGACACAGTGCCCCTCAGGGAGTTCACATTTGACAATTCCCTGATTTCGGCACTCGTGGAGTGATGGCGTCCTAAGACGCACACGTTTCATCTCCCGTGGGGTGAGGTCACTATCACCCTGCAGGACGTGGCGTACCACCTAGGCTTACGTGCACACGGGAACCCCGTTGGGGGATGCCTTCGTGACTTTGGTAGGTGGTACGACATGGAGACGTGGGCCATGGTTGAGCAGCTGCTTGGTGACAGGCCTCCGGTGGCGGCACACCAGGCTGTGCAGAGGAAGGAGTCGTTCACGCTGAAGCTGGTTTGGTTGCATGTTCGTGTCCGCCAGATGCCCCCGACCGACGATCCCGAGACCCTCCGACATTATGTCCGATGCTATATTATGTTATTGATCGGAGGGTATCTGTTGACAGAAAAGTCCAACAACTTGGTTCACGTACTGTGGCTACCACTTCTCCGGGACTTCGCGGAGTATAGGGTGTTATCTTGGAGCTCTGCTGTGCTGGCCTGGACTTACCAGTCACTCTGTTTGGCGGCACAGCAGGGCGTCACGAGTATCGCCGGTTGCCCTCCGCTGCTAATGAGTTGGATTTACTAGAGATTTCCTTAGTGGTGTCCACCAGATAGAGGAGTCTACCAGTATCCGCTAGCTGCGAGGTAACCAAATATTACTTTTTCATTTCGCGTTAAACAATATTGTTAATTCGCATGGTTTGTTAATTAATGAATTGTATATATCTCTGTTACTGTCAGGTTGGTTAGACTGCAGCAGCAGAGTACGGATCAGCATCAGGCCAGTGTCATGTACTGGAGGGTATCGATTGACCGGCTATGGTTTGATGAGGTTAGTCATGTAATTAAATATTTTTTTATTTTAAATACTTGCTGTGTTGTAATACTTGTTATTTTGTTACATAAATTTTTATTCAGTTTGCATGGAGAGTATACGATGACCCTGTGCTGCAGGCCCTGTGCCCGCACTGGTTCCATGAGGAGGAGGAGTGGGGTACATGGTTGTCGGCCGTTCCACTGGTGTGCTTCAACATTGTCCGGTTTCATCACGTTGATTGGGTGAAACGGCAGTTCAACGGGGAGCAGTCAGTGCCAGGCATTCCGGTGAACCTTGACAGGTATGAATAGTGGTTAATTTCTTCAAAGTTATACGTTTGTAGTTGTTTGTTATTCTGATAGTGATACTACTTTATTTACGTAATATGTTTAACAATAGGTATCTGACCACCACTGGACGTGGTGAGGACGTCTGGTGGCCGGAGCGACTCCAACAGTGGTACGACGGTTGGAGGCAGAAGTTCGAGCCCGATCGCAGCATTACCGTCCACCATATGTTTGACACTAGGCCTACCAGTGAGTACTACGATTGGTGGTGTGTGGCTTGCCGTGTGAGGCATCTATCGGGGCAGGAGGTTTTGGAGGACCCCAAGCTGGTAGAGTTGCCCCCCGACGTCCAGCCCACTGCCAGCCAGCCGAGAGACGATCGGACTCTTCCGAGGGGCATGCCAGATCGGAGGAGACGTGCGAGGGAGTGACACTGTCGGAGGAGCCAGCTAGCCCACTGTCGCAGTGAGTGACACGCATCTTCGGTATCCCTTCTCTGTTCTTCTCAATGGCGGCCAAGAGTCTCTGTGAGAATCGGCATCCAGCAGCCAACTGTGATTGTGCCTTTCTCTCCTTCGTCACGAACAAATTCTGTAATCTCTCGTACGTGATGTGCACAATGGCAGAAATCGGCAAGTACTGGGTGCCCTTCAACACTGCATTGATACACTCGGACAGATTTGTCGTTGATAAACCTCCGATTTTGTGGTTTATCTTGTGCTTAATTTGGGGGATTTTATCAACTTTTCTCACATTTATTCAATGAAATAGCATGGTTTTGCAATTCTCCCTTGATTTGTGTCTAAATGTGAAAACATGCCTTTTAGGTCTTAAAATAGCTAAATTTAGCTCACTTTAATTCCATTTGATGCCTTGATGTATTTGTTGAGTGATTTCAGATTCATAAGGCAAGTATTGGATGGAAGAAGTGAGGAGAAAAGCATGCAAAGTGGGAAAACTCATGAAGAAATGAAGGAATCGTAAAGTTGTCAAGCCTGACCTCTTTGCACTCAATCGACCATAACTTGAGCTACAGAGGTCCAAATGAGGCGGTTCTAGTTGCATTGGAAAGCTAACATCCGGGGATTCGAAATGATATAAAATTTGCCATATGTTTTTTCACGTATAGGGGCACGCACGCGCCATGTACGCGTGCCCGCCGATGCTGCTCGTGGCCCACTAAAGTGAAATTGCCCCCAGCGATTTCTGAAGCACTTTGGGCCCAACCCAACTCATTTCTAATGCTATTTCATGCAGAATTCAAGCTTGGGCAGGGGGGGAGAAATTGTTTGGTAGTATAGCATCATGTAGGTTAGTTTCTAAAGAGAGAAGCTCCCTCTTCTCTCTAGAATTAGGTTAGGTTAATTTCTTCTAGATTTTGGTTCAATTACATGTTTTCATCTTGTTTCCTTTATGATTTCTTGCTTCTACTCTTTCATTCTCAAGATTTTTAGTGTTAATTTTACTTTTATACCTTTTTTATGTTCATGAACTCTTGTTGGAATTGGATATTTTCTTTTATGAAATTTATGTTTGATGTTTTTTTAATTGTTGATTTGAGTTGTGAATTTACTTTCCTTGCAATTAGTAGTTGGTAGATTTATTATTCTTGCACTTTTACCATGCTTTCTTTTTATGCCTTCCAAGTATTTGATGAAATGTTTGGTTGGATTTTAGTGTAGATTTTGTTCCTCTTGGCCTAAGTGGAGTAATTAGTGACGCTTGAGTTATCTAATTCCTTTAATTGATTGACAATTGAAAGTTGCTAATTAATTTGGATACCACTAACGCTAGCCTTTCCCTTGGGAGTTGGCTAGGACTTGTGGAATCAAGTTGATTCATCCACTTGACTTTTCTCCATGGTTAGAGGTTAACTAAGTAGTAGCAGTGGACAATTTGTGGTCACAATTGAGGAGGATAACTAGGATGTGACTTCTAGTTCTCATATCTAGCCAAGAGCTTTTCTAGTTGTTAGTTTATTTTCATTGATATTTACATTTCATGTCTCTTATCCCAAAAACCCCAAAATATCTCATAGCCAATAATTGATCACTTCATTGCAATTCCTTGTGAGACGACCTGGAGTTTAAATACTTCGGTTAATTCTTATTTGGGGTTTGTTAATTGTGACAACCAAAATTTTTGATTGGGAGGATTGTTTGTTGGTGTAGAACTATACTTGCAACGAGAATTCATTTTGTGTGAAATTCTATACCGACATGACAATTTTCATTAAATCAGTCGTCATGTGGCCAAACCAACGCCCGCTATCGCAATGTTGTAGCCAAATCTCCTTCCTGAAATGACCAGCCTAGTCAACCATCGCCGGCGAGACTCCTCTCAACGCATCCATGTACCACTCGTAATCGGCCCTGCTTGGACTATAAGCAGCGTTAATGAGGTATCTCTTGCCCTCGCTGACTTGAACCGAGTCATGAAATTTGTAGCCATGTATCTTATGCAGTAAGCATGGTAGGCTCTTAGAGGATGCCACCCATTGTCATTGGAGCTAAGCGCGGCCTTTATAGCCTGAGATCTGTTAGAGATTTCCAGAAGGCCGTCTTGTGGGATGACGTGGCGTCTCAGATTAGTTAGGAAGAACGACCATGACTCGGTGCTCTCGGATCCTACAATGGCAAAAGCAATCGGCAGGATGTTGTTATTCCCATCTTGCGCCACCGCAATAAGCAACACACCACCATACCTGCCATACAGATGCATACCATCTACATAGACAAAGGACTTGCAATGCTTGAAGGCTTCGACACATGACGAGAAAGACCAAAATACATTGTCGAACATACTGCAGTCACGTACCAGGAGGTGTCCATCGTAGAATGGTTTGACACGTAGGTCACAAATGGTACCAGGAAAACAGCTCTGCAGTGCCTGAAGCAACTTCGAAGCCTTATTGTACGACTCTTCCCAATCTACATAGATTTGTACAATTTCCTTCTGCTTGGCCGTCCACACCTTTCTATAGGATGGTTTAAAGTGATAGCTTGCTCGGACCACACCTTGCAAAACCGGAATGCTTACAGAGGGGTTCGACTGAATCAACGGCAAGATGACTCTGCAAATCAGACTGCTGTCTAATTGACGATGGTCTTGAGACATGGTGGTTGCTAGACAACTATGCACTCCACCCACCCTCCGAACTTCCCTGGACACAATAAAACAGGATTACTTCAGCTATGTCGTACACCTACTTATTAGTATATCGTATAGAAGTAATGAAAAGCACAAGTAAACTTAAGCTTACCAGTATCCGAGGTTCCGCTGAAGGGCTACACGGAGGCTCCATTGACACCCATTCTTAGCTTGGCGGCACTGCACGTAGTACTTTAACAGGTCCGATTGGTATGCAAAATCGTGATCGTTCATTCCTTGGTAACGGCGTCAAAAACTTTATACGCACGTTCATAATCTTAATTCTTTGTCACAACTTCGCACAACTAACCAGCAAGTGCACTGGGTCGTCCAAGTAATAAACCTTACGTGAGTAAGGGTCGATCCCACGGAAATTGTCGGCTTGAAGCAAGCTATGGTCACCTTGTAAATCTCAGTCAGGCGGATTCAAATGGTTATAGAGTTTTAATAATTAAAAGATAAATAAAACGTAAAATAAGATAGAAATACTTATGTAATTCATTGGTGAGAATTTCAGATAAGAGTATGGAGATGCTTTTGTTCCTCCTGAACTTCTGCTTTCCTGCTATCTTCATCCAATCATTCCTACTCCTTTCCATGACAAGCGTTATATAGGGCATCACCGTCGTCAATGGCTACATCCCATCCTCACAGTAAAAATGGTCCAAAATGCGCTGTCACCGCACGGCTATTCATCTGTCGGTTCTCAATCATACTGGAATAGGATTCAGTAATCCTTTTGCGTCTGTCACTATGCCAGCACTCGTGAGTTTGAAGCTCGTCACAGCCATCCCTTCCCAGATCCTACTCGGAATACCACAGACAAGGTTTAGACTTTTCGGATCTCAAGAATGGCCACCAATAATTCTAGCCTATACCACGAAGACTCTGATCTCATGGAATGGAAGGCTCAATTGTCAGGCGAGGCAACCATGCATCATGAACCAGGAGGCTAAGAGATATGCACTTAAGCGATTGCAAGTAGAACGGAAGTGGTTGTCAGGCACACGTTCATAGGTGAGAATGATGATGAGTGTCACAGATCATCACCTTCCTCAACTTGAAGAACAAGTGTATATCTTATATAAGAAATAGGCTTGAATTGAATAGAAAAACAATAGTACTTCGCATTAATTCATGAGGAACAGCAGAGCTCCACACCTTAATCTATGGTGTGTAGAAACTCTACCGTTGAAAATACATAAGTGATAATGGTCCGGGCATGGCTGAATGGCCAGCCCCCATAAAGGTCTAAGATAGCATAAAACTGATCAAAGATGTCTAATACAATAGTAAAAGGTCCTATTTATATCAGACTAGTTACTAGGGTTTACAGAAATGAGTAAATGATGCAGAAATCCACTTCCGGGGCCCACTTCGTGTGTGCTTGGGCTGAACATTGAGCTTTACACGTGTAGAGGCTTCTCTTGGAGTTGAACGCCAGTTTGTAACCTGTTTCTGGCGTTTAACTCTGCTTTGCAACCTGTTTCTGGCGTTTAACTCCAGAATAAGGCAAAAAGCTGGTGTTGAACGCCAGTTTGAGTCATCTAAACTCGGGCAAAGTATGGACTATTATATATTGCTGGAAAGCCCTGGATGTCTACTTTCCAACGCAATTGAGAGCGCGCCATTTGGACTCATGTAGCTCCAGAAAATCCACTTGAGTGCAGGGAGGTCAGAATCCAACAGCATCTGCACTCCTTCTTCAGCCTCTGAATAAGATTTTTGCTCAAGTTCCTCAATTTCAGCCAAAAAATACCTAAAATCACAAAAAAATACACAAACTCATAGTAAAATCCAGAAATGTGATTTTTATTTAAAAACTAATAAAAAAACATACTAAAAACTAACTAAATCATACTAAAAACTATGTAAAAATAATGCCAAAAGCGTATAGATTATCCGCTCATCACAACACCAAACTTAAATTGTTGCTTGTCCCCAAGCAACTGAAAATCAAATAGGATAAAAAGAAGAGAATATACTATAAATTCCAAAATATCAATGAAACTTAGCTCTAATTAGATGAGCGGGACTAGTAGCTTTTTGCCTCTGAACAGTTTTGGCATCTCACTTAATCCATTGAAGTTCAGAATGATTGGCATCTATAGGAACTTAGAATTTAGATAGTGTTATTGATTCTCCTAGTTCAGTATGTTGATTCTTGAACACATCTACTTTATGAGTCTTGGCCGTGGCCCTAAGCACTTTGTTTTCCAGTATTACCACCGGATACATAAATGCCACAGACACATAACTTGGTGAACCTTTTCAGATTGTGACTCAGCTTTGCTAGAGTCCCCAATTAGAGGTGTCCAGGGTTCTTAAGCACACTCTTCTTTTTGCTTTGGACCTCGACTTTAACCGCTCAGTCTCAAGTTTTCGCTTGACACCTTCACGCCACAAGTACATGGTTAGGGACAGCTTGGTTTAGCCGCTTAGGCCAGCATTTTATTCCTTTGGGCCCTCCTATCCACTGATGCTCAATGCCTTGGATCCTTTTTATTACCCTTGCCTTTTGGTTTAAAGGGTTACTGGCTTTTTGCTCTTGCCTTTTGGTTTAAAGAGCTCTTGGCTTTTTCTGCTTGCTTTTTCTTTTTCTTTTTATTTTTTTTACCAATTTTCTTTTCTTTTTTTTATCAAGCTTTTGTATTCACTGCTTTTTCTTGCTTCAAGAATCAATTTTATGATTTTTCAGATTATCAATAACATTTCTCCTTTTTCGTCATTCTTTCAAGAGCCAACATATTTAACATTCATAAACCACAATATCAAAAGACATATGCATTGTTCAAGCATTCATTCAGAAAACAAAAAGTATTGTCACCATATCAAAATAATTAGACTAGTTTCAAGGATGAATTTGAAACCATGTACTTCTTGTTCTTTTGTTTTTAGAACAGTTTTCGTTTAAGAGAGGTGATGGAGTCATAGGACATTCATAGCTTTAAGACATAGACACTTAAACACTAATGATCATATAGTAAAGACACAAACATAAATAAAACATAAAGCATAATAAACGAAAAATAGAAAATAAGAACAAGGAGATTAAGGAACGGGTCCACCTTAGTAAGGGTGGCGTCTTCCTCTTCTTGAAGAACCAATGGTGATTTTGAGCTCCTCTATGTCTCTTCCTTGCCTTTGTTACTCCTCCCTCATAGCTCTTTGATCTTCTCTAATCTCATGGAGAATGATGGAGTGCTCTTGGTGTTCCATCCTTAGTTGTCCCATGTTAGAGCTTAATTCTTCTAGGGAGGTGTTGATTTGCTCCTAATAGTTTTGTGGAGGAAAGTGCATCCCCTGAGGCATCTCAAGGATTTCATGGTGAGGGAATTCCTCATGCTCTTGTTGAGGTCCATAATTTCTTGTTTTGCAGTCAAATGCTCTACTACTGAGCTATGGACCCTTGAGATGAATCTCTCCATCTCCCATGACTTGGAGGTGGAAGCTTTTGTCTTCCCTTTCCTCTTTCTAGAGGTTTCTCCGGCCTTAGGTTCCATAAATGGTTATGAAAAAACAAAAAGTAATACTTTTACCACACCAAACTTAGAGGGTTTGCTCGTCCTCGAGCAAAAGAAGAAAGAAAGAAGGAGAAGAGGAAGAAAATGGAGGAGATGGAGGGAGAAGGTGCATTCGGTCAAGGGGAAAAAGAGAGGGTTGTGTTGTGTGAAAATGAAGAAGGAATGAGGGGTTTATATAGGAGTGGGAGGAAGTTTAGGGTTCGTCCATTAGGGTTGGGTTTGGGAGGAAAAATGGTTTGAATTTTGGAGGTAGGTGGAGTTTATGGGGAAGAGAGTTATGAAAAGGTGTGAAGAGGAGAGAAGAAAATGTGGGGATCCTGTGGGGTCCACAGATCCTGAGGGGATCCTGTGGGATCCACAGATCCAGTGGGGTCAATGACTTAACATCCCTGTTCCAATTAGGCGTGTAAAACGCCCTTAGCATGCATGTTTTGGCATTAAACGCCAGCTTGCTGCCTGTTTTTGGCGTTAAACGCTCAAATGTTGCCTGTTTCTGGCGTTTAACGCCAGGTAGATGTTTGTTTCTGGCGTTAAACGCCAGCTTGGTGCTTGTTTCTGGCGTTTATCCAGGCTGTGCTGTTTTTAATGCTATTTTTTTGTTTTGTTTTTGATTTTTTTTTTTGTAGTTTTTTTGACTCCATATGATCATCAACCTAATAAAACACGAAATAGAGATAAAAATAAAATAAATATAGTTAAATAACATTGGGTTGCCTCCCAACAAGCGCTTCTTTAATGTCAATAGCTTGATAGTGAGCTCTCATGGAGCCTCACAGATGTTCAGAGCATTTTTGGGACCTCCCAACACCAAACATAGAGTTTGAATGTGGGGGTTCAACACCAAACTTAGAGTTTGACTGTGGGGGCTTTGGTTGACTCTGCAGTGAGAGAAGCTTTTCATGCTTCCTCTCCATGGGTACAGAAGGAGATCCTTGAGTTTTAAACACAAGGTTGTCCTCATTCAGTTGAAGGACCAATTCTCCTCTGTCCACATCAATCACAGCTCTTGCTATGGCTAGGAAGGGTCTTCCAAGGATGATGGATTCATCCTCATCCTTCCCAGTGTCAAGGATTATGAAATCAGCAGGGATGTAAAGGCCTTCAACCTTTACTAACACGTCCTCTACTTGTCCATAAGCCTGTTTTCTTGAGTTGTCTGTCATCTCTAAAGAGATTCTGGCAGCTTGCACCTCAAAGATCCCAAGTTTCTCCACTACAGATAGTGGCATTAAGTTTATTCCTGACCCCAGGTCACACAGAGCCTTCTCAAAGGTCATGGTGCCTATGTTACAGGGAATTAGGAATTTACCAGGATCCTGTTTCTTTTGAGGTATTTTCTGCCTATCCAATGCATTTAGTTCATTGGTGAGCAAGGGAGTTTCATCTTTCCAAGTCTCATTACCAAATAATTTGGCATTCAGCTTCATGATTGTACCAAGGTACTTAGCAACTTGCTCTTCAGTAATGTCTTCATCCTCTTCAGAGGATGAATACTCATCAGAGCTCATGAAGGGCAGAATGAGGTTCAATGGAATCTCTATGGTCTCTAGATGAGCTTCAGATTCCTTTGGTTCCTCAGAGGGAAACTCCTTATTGGTTACTGAGCATCCCAGGAGGTCTTCCTCACTAGGATTCACGTCCTCCTCCTCCATTTTGGGTTCGGCCATACCAAGTAAGGTAATGGCCTTGTACTCTCTTTTTGGATTCTCTTCTGTATTGCTTAGGAGAGTACTAGGAGGAGTTTCAGTGACCCTTTTACTCAGCTGGCCCACTTGTGCCTCCAAATTTCTAATGGAGGACCTTGTTTCATTCATGAAACTTAGAGTGGCCTTAGATAGATCAGAGACTATATTTGCTAAGCTAGATGTATTCTGCTCAGAATTCTCTATCTGTTGCTGAGTGGATGATGGAAAAGGCTTGCTATTGCTAAACCTGTTTCTTCCACCATTATTAAAGCCTTGTTGAGGCTTTTGTTGATCCTTCCATGAGAAATTTGGATGATTTCTCCATGAGGGATTATAGGTATTTCCATAGGATTCCCCCATATAATTCACCTCTGCTATTCCAGGGTTCTCAGGATCATAAGCTTCTTCTTCAGAAGATGCCTTTTGAGTACTGTTGGATGCATCTTGCAATCCATTAAGACTCTGAGAAATCATATTGACTTGCTGAGTCAATATTTTATTCTGAGCCAATATGGCATTCAGAGTATCAATTTCAAGAACTCCCTTCCTCTGAGGCGTCCCATTACTCACAGGATTCCTTTCAGAAGTGTACATGAATTGGTTATTTGCAACCATGTCAATGAGTTCTTAAGCTTCTGCAGGCGTTTTCTTTAGGTGAATGGATCCACCTGCAGAATGGTCCAATGACATCTTTGATAATTCAGACAGACCATCATAGAATATATCCAGGATGGTCCATTCTGAAAGCATGTCAGAAGGACACTTTTTGGTCAGTTGCTTATATCTCTCCCAAGCTTTATAGAGGGATTCACCTTCTTTCTGTTTGAAGGTTTGGACATCCACTCTAAGCTTGATAAGCTTTTGAGGAGGAAAAACTTGGCTAAGAAAGCCGTGACCAGCTTATCCCAAGAGTTCAGGCTATCTTTAGGTTGAGAGTCCAACCATATTCTAGCTCTGTCTCTTATAGCAAACGGGAAAAGAATAAGCTTGTAGACCTCGGAGTCAACCCCATTGGTCTTAACAGTATCATAGATCTGCAAGAATTCAGTTAAGAACTAAAAAGGATCTTCTGATGGAAGTCCATGAAACTTGCAGTTCTGTTGCATCAGAGAAACTAATTGAGGCTTTAGCTCAAAATTGTTTGCTCCAATGGCAGGGATTGAGATGCTTCTTCCATATAAATTGGAATTTGGTGCAGTAAAGTCACCAAGCATCTTCCTTGCATTGTTATTATTTTCGGCCATGTCTCCTTCTTTTTCAAAAATTTTTGTCAGATTTTCTCTAGAGAGTTGTGTTTTAGCTTCCCTTAGCTTCCTCTTCAGAGTCCTTTCAGGTTCAGGATCAGCCTCAACAAGAATGTTCTTGTCCTTGTTCCTGCTCATATGAAAAAGAAGAAAACAGAAAAGAAAATATGGAATCCTCTATGTCACAGTATAGAGATTCCTTTATGTGAGTAGAAGAAGAAAAGAATAGAAGAAGAGAAATTCGAACACCAAGGAGAAGAGAGGGTTCGAATTTTTGAGATGAAGAGAAGTGTTAGTGAATAAATAAATAATTAGAAGGAGATGAGAGAGAGAAAAATTTCGAAAATAATTGAAAAGAAAAGAAGAATATTTTTGTTTTTAATTTAAATTTAAAGTTGAAATTCAAAAATAAAAAAGAAAAATAAAATTAAATTAAATTAAAATTCAAAATAATTAGTTAATTAAAAAGGAATTTTGAAAAAGAGGAAGGTGATTTTCGAAAATTAGAGAGAGAGAGAATTAGTTAGGTAGTTTTGAAAAAGATAAGAATCAAACAAAAAGATAGGATTAATTTGAAAAAGATTTGAAAATCAATTTGAAAAGATAAGAGGTTAGAAAAGATTTTGAGATTGATTTTGAAAAAGATGTGATTGAAACTTATTTTGAAAAAGATTTGAAAAAGAAATTTTAAGATATTTGATTTTGAAAATTAAAGTTGATTACTTGACTAACAAGAAACAAAAAGATATGAATTTAAAATTTAAAGATTGAACCTTTCTTAATAGGCAAGTAACAAACTTAAAAATTTTAGAATCAATCACATTAATTGTTAGTAAAGATTTTGAAATTATGAAATGAAATTAAGAAAAATATTTTGAAAATCATTTTAAAATTTTCGAAAATCATAAAAGCAAAATGAAAAATATTTGATTTTTGAAAAAGATAGAATTTTTAAATTGAAAATTTGATTTGACTCATAAGAAACAACTAAATTTTGAAAATTTTTTGAAAAAGTCAACTCAAATTTTCGAAAGATTATGAGTGAATAAGGGAAAGATATATTTTTTTTATTTTTGAATTTTTAATGATGAAAGAGAAAAACACAAAAAAGACACAAGACATATAAATCATGAATCAAAACAACTAATGCATGCAAGAACACTTTGAATGTCAAGATGAACACCAAGAACACTTTGAATGTCAAGATGGACACCAAGAACTTATTTTTGAAAATTTTTAAGAAAAGAAAAACATGCAAGACACCAAACTTAAAAATTTTTAATGTTAAGACACTAACAAATTGAAAATGCATATGAGAAACAAGAAAAGATGCACAACAAGAAAATGCAAAGATCAAAACAAGAAAAATCATCAAGAACAATTTAAAGATCCATGAAGAACACATGATGAATTTTTGAAAATTAAAGAAAATTATAAAAGCATGCAATTGACACCAAACTTAAAAACTGACACAAGACTCAAACAAGAAACATAATTTTTTTTTTGGTTTTATGATTTTATTAATTTTTTTTTTGTATATTTTTCGAAAATTATTTTGAAAAGGAAAATAAGGATTTCAAAATTTTTAATAGGAATTCCAGGAATCTTGTAATGTTAGTCTAAAAGTCCGGTCCAGGAATTAGACATGGCTCACTAGCCAGCCAAGCTTTCAGTGAAAGCTCCGGTCCAGAATACTAGACATGACCAATGGCCAGCCAAGCTTTAGCAGATACCAATCAGACATACAACAGCTGATACTTCATTCAACTTGCTTCTGTGCTAATGAGTGGAAGCCTCGATCCAAAAGAGTTAGACATGGCTTTACAGCCAGTCAGGCTTCAATATGTTTCATGAAACTCTAAAATTCATTCTTAAAAATTCTGAAGCCATAGAATAATTTATTTTTTGAAGAATTTTTTTTGGTATTTTTTGAAAATAAGAAATAAAAAGCTTAAAATTAAAATAAAATTACCTAATCTGAGCAACAAGATGAACCTTCAGTTGTCCAAACTCGAACAATCCCCGGCAACGGCGCCAAAAACTTGGTATGCAAAATCGTGATCGTTCATTCCTTGGTAACGGCGTCAAAAACTTTATACGCACGTTCATAATCTTAATTCTTTGTCACAACTTTGCACAACTAACCAGCAAGTGCACTGGGTCGTCCAAGTAATAAACCTTACGTGAGTAAGGGTCGATCCCACGGAGATTGTCGGCTTGAAGCAAGCTATGGTCACCTTGTAAATCTCAGTCAGGCAGATTCAAATGGTTATAGAGTTTTAATAATTAAAAGATAAATAAAACATAAAATAAGATAGAAATACTTATGTAATTCATTGGTGAGAATTTCAGATAAGCGTATGGAGATGCTTTTGTTCCTCCTGAACCTCTGCTTTCCTGCTGTCTTCATCCAATCATTCCTACTCCTTTCCATGGCAAGCGTTATGTAGCGCATCACAATCGTCAATGGCTACATCCCATCCTCACAGTGAAAATGGTCCAAAATGCGCTGTCACCGCACGGCTATTCATCTGTCGGTTCTCGATCATACTGGAATAGGATTCAGTAATCCTTTTGCGTCTATCACTACGCCCAGCACTCGCGAGTTTGAAGCTCGTCACAGCCATCCCTTCCCAGATCCTACTCGGAATACCACAGACAAGGTTTAGACTTTTCGGATCTCAAGAATGGCCGCCAATAATTCTAGCCTATACCACGAAGACTCTGATCTCATGGAATGGAAGGCTCGGTTGTCAGGCGAGGCAACCATGCGTCATGAACCATGAGGCTAAGAGATATGCACTTAAGCGATTGCAAGTAGAACGGTAGTGGTTGTCAGGCACGCGTTCATAGGTGAGAATGATGATGAGTGTCATAGATCATCACCTTCCTCAAGTTGAAGAACAAGTGTATAGAAAAACAATAGTACTTCGCATTAATTCATGAGGAATAGCAGAGCTCCACACCTTAATCTATGGTGTGTAGAAACTCTACCGTTGAAAATACATAAGTGATAATGGTCCAGGCATGGCCGAATGGCCAGCCCCCATAAAGGTCTAAGATAGCATAAAACTGATCAAAGATGTCTAATACAATAGTAAAAGGTCCTATTTATATCAGACTAGTTACTAGGGTTTACAGAAATGAGTAAATGATACAGAAATCCATTTCCGGGGCCCACTTAGTGTGTGCTTGGGCTGAGCATTGAGTTTTACACGTGTAGAGGCTTCTCTTGGAGTTGAACGCCAGTTTGTAACCTATTTCTGGTGTTTAACTCTGCTTTGCAACCTGTTTCTGGCGTTTAACTCCAGAATATGGCAGAAAGCTGGCGTTGAATGCCAGTTTACTTCATCTAAACTCGGGAAAAGTATGGACTATTATATATTGCTGGAAAGCCCTGGATGTCTACTTTCCAACGCAATTGAGAGCGCGCCATTTGGACTCCTGTAGCTCCAGAAAATCCACTTTGGATGTCTCCAGAACACACTTATCTTCATCCCCACTATCAAACAAGTCGCTGTCACCACTGTTCCTCACGCAATCCTCGTCCGACTCCTCCTCGCCCTCCTCTGCCTCATCCACTGGAATGGCGACATGAATGGGCGGTGGTGCGAGGGATCGGTCGTCCTGCACATAGGTCGAGTGTATAGAAGGACCACCGCCACCGTGTCCCACCTCTGCAAAAAGATCCATTACTTGCTCCACCATGATCCTCCCATGGATGTCGAACATCACTTGCACATGCTCGTCCCCTAGAAGTTGGAATAGTCGAAACCGGAAGACTCCGTTACCCATGGGTGCCAGCAACCTATATGCCACCCTTCCGATTTCCCTCGTTTCTGTACCACCGAGTTTGCTCAATATCAAACTCCTCAAATCGGACAACGTCTCCACACACTGAGTGCGAAACAATATCGGATCCTCACTGATGAGCGGATAATTTATACGCTTTTTGGCATTGTTTTTAGTAGGATCTAGTTACTTTTAAGGATATTTATATTAGTTTTTATGTTAAATTCACATTTCTGGACTTTACTATGAGTTTGTGTGTTTTTCTGTGATTTCAGATATTTTCTGGCTGAAATTGAGAGACTTGAGCAAAAATCAGATTCAGAGGTTGAAGAAGGACTGCTGATGCTGTTGGATTCTGACCTCCCTGCACTCAAAGTGGATTTTCTGGAGCTACAGAACTTCAAATGGCGCGCTTCCAATTGCGTTGGAAAGTAGACATCCAGGACTTTTCAGAAATATATAATAGTCCATACTTTGCCCGAGTTTAGATGACGCAAAAGGGCGTTGAACGCCAGTTCTACACTGCAGTCTGGAGTTAAACGCTAGAAACACGTCACGAACCAAAGTTGAACGCCAAAAACACGTTACAACTTGGCGTTCAACTCCAAAAGAAGCCTCTGCACGTGTAAACTTCAAGCTCAGCCCAAGCACACACCAAGTGGGCCCCGGAAGTGGATTTATGCATCAATTACTTACTTTTGTAAACCCTAGTAACTAGTTTAGTATAAATAGGACTTTTTACTATTGTATTTACATCTTTGGATCATCTTTGATCAGTTTTATGCTATCATAGACTTTCATGGGGGCTGGCAATTCGGCCATGCATGGACCATTATCACTTATGTATTTTCAAACGGTAGAGTTTCTGCACTCCATAGATTAAGGTGTGGAGCTCTGCTATTCCTCATGATTTAATGCAAAATACTACTATTTTCTATTCAATTCAACTTATTCCGCTTCTAAGATATCCATTCGCACCCAAGAACATGATGAATGTGATGATTATGTGACGCTCATCATCATTCTCACTTATGAACGCGTGCCTGACAAACACTTCCGTTCTAGATGCAACCAAGCTAGAATGAGTATCTCTTAGATATCTAATACAGGGGACCGAGTCCGAGTTATTAGTATCTTCGTGGTATAAGTTAGAACCCATGGATGGCCATTCCTGAGATCCGAAAAGTCTAAACCTTTTCTGTGGTATTCCGAGTAGGATCTGGGAAGGGATGACTGTGACGAACTTCAAACTCGCGAGTGCTGGGCGTAGTGACAGATGCAAAAGGATAGTAAATCCTATTCCAGTATGATCGAGAACCTCCAGATGATTAGCCATGCCGTGACAGAGTATTTGGACCATTTTCACAGAGAGGATGGGATGTAGCCATTGACAACGGTGATGCCCTTACAGAAAGCTTGCCATGGAAAGGAGTAAGACTGATTGAATGAAGACAGCGGAAAAGCAGAGATTCAGAGGAACGAAAGCATCTCTATACGCTTATCTGAAATTCTCACCAATGATTTACATAAGTCTTTTTATCTTTATTTTCTGTTTATTTATTATTATTATTCGAAAATACTATAACCATTTGATATCCGCCTGACTGAGATTTACAAAGTGGCCATAGCTTGCTTCATACCAACAATCTCCGTGGGATCGACCCTTACTCACGTAAGGTTTTATTACTTGGACGACCCAATGCACTTGCTGGTTAGTTGTGCGAAGTTGTGAAGTTATGTTTGGACCATGGTATTGTGCACCAGTTATTGGCGCCATTGCCAGGGAGAGAACGAACAACAAATTTTACAACCTCAGAGTAACAATTTCGCATAACAAGTTTTTGGCACCGTTGCCGGGGTTTGTTCGAGTTTGGACAACTGACGGTTCATCGTGTTGCCCAGATTGGGTAATTTTCTTCTTATTTTCAAAAAATTTTCAAAAATTTTTCAAAAATATTTTCTTCTTTTTCGTTTTTCCCAATTAATATTCGAAAAAAAAATATTTCTTCAAAAATTTTTCAAAAATCTTTCAAAAATTTCTCATCTATTTTCAAAAAATTATTCTAAATTTTTAAGAATGAATTCTAGTGTTTCATGAAGCATGTTGAAGCCTGGCTGGCTGTAAAGCCATGTCTAATTCTTTTGGACTGTGGCTTCCAACCATCAGCATAGAGGCAAGTTAATTGGAATATCAGCTGTTGCATGCCTGATTTATATCCTAAAGCTGGCTGGCTATTAAGCCATGCCCAACCCATGGATTGGATCTTTAGGCCAACATTGAAAGATTCCTGGGATTCTTATTAAAAATTTTGAATTTCTTATTTTCTTTTTCCTATATGTTTTTTGAAAAAAAAATCTAAAAGAAAATACAAAAAATTTATAAAATCATAAAAATAAAAAATATTGTGTTTCTTGTTTGAGTCTTGAGTCAATTTTTAAGTTTGGTGTCAATTGCATTTTTTTCTAAAAAATTTATGCATTTTTCGAAAATTCATGCATTCATAGTGTTCTTCACGATCTTCAAGTTGTTCTTGGCCAGTCTTCTTGTTTGATCTTCATATTTTCGTGTTTTGTGTCTTTTCTTGTTTTTCATATGCATTCTTGCATTTATAGTGTCTATACATGAAAATTTTCTAAGTTTGGTGTCTTGCATATTTTCTTTTCTTGAAAATTTTTCAAAAATAAGTTCTTGATGTTCATCTTGACATTCAAAGTGTTCTTGGTGTTCATCTTGACATTCATAGTGTTCTTGCATGCATCACATGTTTTGATCTAAAATTTTCATGCATTGCATCATTTTTCATGTTTTTCTCTCTCATCATTAAAAATTCAAAAATAAAAAAATATCTTTCCTTTTTTCTCTCATAAATTTCGAAAATTTGGATTGACTTTTTCAAAAATTTTTAAAATTCAATTGTTTCTTATGAGTCAAATCAAATTTTCAATTTAAAAATCTTATCTTTCTAAAAATCATTTTCAAAAATCAAATCTTTTTCATTTTTCTTATTTATTTTCAAAAATTTTAAAAATATTTTTCAAAAAAAATCTTTTTCTTAATTTTATCTCATAATTTTCGAAAATATCATCAACAATTAATGTTTTGATTCAAAAATTTCAAGTTTGTTACTTACTTGTTAAGAAAGATTCAAGCTTTAAGTTCTAGAATCATATCTTGTGATTTCTTGTGAATCAAGTCGTTAATTGTGATTTTAAAAATCAAATGTTTTTCAAAACTAATTTCAATCATATCTTTTCAAAAATATCTTTTTATCTTATCTTTTTCAAATATCTTTTCTAACTTCTTATCTTCTTATCTTCTAAAAATTGATTTTCAAATTTGTTTCAACTAACTAATTAACTTTTTGTTTGTTTCTTATCTCTTTCAAAACTACCTAACTAACTACGCCTCTCTAATTTTTGAAAATACCTCCCTCTTTTTCAAAAATTCTTTTTAATTAATTAATTGTTTAAATTTTAATTTTAATTTCAATTTTTCTTTAATTTTCGAAAATCATTAACTATTTTTCAAAATCAATTTTCGAAATTCCCTCTCTCCCATCTCCTTCTATTTATTCATTACTTACTTATACTTCTCTTCATCTCATATCTCTGTTATCCTCACCCTTGTGTTTGGATTCTCCTCCCTTCTCTTTCCTTACATTACATTCTTTCCTTCTTCTACTCACCCAAAAGAATCTCTATATTGTGACATAGAGGATTCCATATTTTCTTCGTTATCCCCTTCTTTGTCAATTGAGCAGGAGCAAGGACAAGAACATTCTTGTTGAAGCAGATCCTGAACCTAAAAGGACTCTGAAAAAGAAACTAAGAGAAGCTAAAATACAACAATCCAGAGACAACCTTACAGGAATTTTCGAATAAGAAGAGGAGATGGCAGCCGAAAATAATAATAATGCAAGGAGGATGCTTGGTGACTTTACTGCACCTAATTCTAATTTACATGGAAGAAGCATCTCCATCCCCACCATTGGAGCAAATAATTTTGAGCTTAAAACTCAATTAGTTTCTCTGACAACAAAACTGCAAGTTTCATGGACTTTCATCTGAAGATCCCTTTCAGTTCTTAACTGAATTCTTGCAGATATATGATACTGTTAAGACTAATAGAGTAGATCTTGAAGTCTACAGGCTCATGCTTTTCCCTTTTGCTGTGAGAGACAAAGCTAGAATATAGTTGGACTCTCAACCTAAGGATAGCTTGAACTCTTGGGATAAGCTGGTTAAGACTTTCTTAGCCAAGTTCTTTCCTCCTCAAAAGCTGAGTAAGCTTAGAGTGGATGTTCAAACCTTCAGACAGAAAGAAGGTGAATCCCTCTATAAAGTTTGGGAGAGATACAAGGAACTGACCAAAAAGTGTCCTTCTGACATGCTTTCAGAATGGACCATCCTGGATATATTCTATGATGGTCTGTCTGAATTAGCTAAGATGTCATTGGATACTTCTGCAGGTGGATCCATTCACCTAAAGAAAACGCCAGCAGAAGCTCAAGAACTCATTGACATGGTTGCTAACAACCAGTTCATGTACACTTCTGAGAGGAATCCTGTGAATAATGGGACGCCTCAGAAGAAGGGAGTTCTTGAAATTGATACTCTGAATGCTATATTGGCTCAGAATAAAATATTGACTCAGCAAGTCAATATGATTTCTCAGAGTCTGAATGGAATGCAAGCTGCATCCAACAGTACTAAAGAGGCATCTTCTGAAGAAGAAGCTTATGATCCTGAGAACCCTGCAATATCAGAGGCAAATTATATGGGTGAACCTTATGGAAACACCTATAACCCCTCATGGAGAAATCACCCAAATTTCTCATGGAAGGATCAACAAAAGCCTCAACAAGGCTTTAATAATGGTGGAAGAAACAGGTTTAGCAATAGCAAGCCTTTTCTATCATCCACTCAGCAACAGACAGAAAACTCTGAGCAAAATACCTCTAATTTAGCAAACTTAGTCTCTGATCTATCTAAGGCCACTCTGAGTTTCATGATTGAAACAAGGTCATCCATTAGAAATTTGGAGGCACAAGTAGGCTAGCTGAGTAAGAAGATCACTGAAATCCCTCCTAGTACTCTCCCAAGCAATACAGAAGAAAATCCAAAAGGAAAGTGCAAGGCCATTGATATAACCATCATGGCCGAATCCAAGGAGGAAGGGGAGGACGTGAATCCCAAGGAGGAAGACCTTCTGGGACGTCCAGTGATCAACAAGGAGTTTCCCTCTGAGGAACCAAAGGAATCTGAGACTCATCTAGAGATCATAGAGATTCCATTGAACCTCCTTATGCCCTTCATGAGCTCTGATGAGTATTCTTCTTCTGAAAAGAATGAGGATGTTACTAAAGAGCAAGTTGCCAAGTTCCTTGGTGCAATCATGAAGCTGAATGCCAATTTATTTGGTAATAAAACTTGGGGAGATGAACCTCCCCTGTTCACCAATGAACTAAATGCATTGGATCAACTAAGATTGCCTCAGAAGAAACAGGATCTTGGAAAGTTCCTAATACCTTGCACCATAGGCACCATAACCTTTGAGAAGGCTCTATGTGACCTTGGATCAGGAAGAAACCTCATGCCACTCTCTGTAATGGAGAAACTGGGAATCTTTGAGGTGCAAGCTACTAAAATCTCATTAGAGATGGCAGACAACTCAAGAAAGGAGGCTTATGGACAAGTAGAGGACGTGTTAGTAAAGGTTGAAGGCCTTTACATTCCTGCTGATTTCATAATCCTGGATACTGGGAAGGATGAGGATGAATCCGTCATTCTTGGAAGACCCTTCCTAGCCACAGCAAGAGTTGTGATTGATGTTGACAGAGGTGAACTAGTCCTTCAATTGAACGAGGACTCCCTTGTGTTTAAAACTCAAGGTCATCCTTCTGTAAACATGGAAAAGAGGCACAGTAAGCTTCTCTCAGTACAGAGTCATACAGAGCCCCCACAATCAAACTCTAAGTTTGGTGTTGGGAGGCCACAACCAAACTCTAAGTTTGGTTTTGAACTCCCATATCCAAACTCTAAGTTTGGTGTTGGGAGTCTATAAAATTGACCTGATCACCTGTGTGGCTCCATGAGAGCCCACTGTCAAGCTATTGACATTAAAGAAGCGCTTGTTGGGAGGCAACTCAATTTTTATTTATCTAATTTTATTTTTATTTTTATTGTTCTTTCATGTTTTATTAGGTTCATGATCATGTGGAGTCACAAAATAAATAGAAAAATAAAAAACAGAATCAAAAACAGCAGAAGAAAAATCACACCCTGGAGGAAGGACTTACTGGCGTTTAAACGCCAGTAAGGAGCATCTGGCTGGCGTTCAACGCCAGAACAGAGCATGGATATGGCGTTGAACGCCCAAAACAAGCAGCATCCTGGCGTTCAGACGCTAGGAATGCACACTGAGGAAAGCTGGCGCTGAACGCCAGAAACAAGCATAGAACTGGCGTTCAACGCCAGAAACATGCTGCCTCTGGGCGCTGAACGCCCAGAACAAGCATCAGTTCGGCGTTTAAATGCCAGAATTGCATGCAAAGGTGTTTTACATGCCTAATTGGTGCAGGGATGCAAATCCTTGACACGTCAGGATCTGTGGACCCCACAGGATCCCCACATACCTCCACTCACCTTACCTCCTCATAATCCTATATCACCCTTTCCCAAGAACCCTTCACCACTCACATCCATTACTCCCCTAAAACCATCATACAACCCACCTACACCCACCCACTCAAATTCAAACCATCAACTCACCTCCATATCTTCTTCTTCTTCTACTATTCTTTCTTCTTTTGCTCGAGGGCGAGCAAACATTCTAAGTTTGGTGTGGAAAAAGCATTGCTTTTTTTATTTTTCCATAACCACTGATGGCACCTAAAGCCAGAGAAACCTCTAGAAAGAGGAAAGGGAAGACAAAAGCTTCCATCAAGGGTCTATAGCTCAGTGGTAGAACATTTGACTGCAAATCAAGAGATCCCTGAGACACCTCAGGGGATACATTTTCCTCCACACAATTATTGGGAGCAACTAAGGGTGGAACATCAAGGGCACTCCATCATCCTCCATGAAATTAGAGAAGATCAAAGAGCTATGAGGGAGGAGCAACAAAGACAAGGAAGAGACATAGAAGAGCTCAAGGACATCATTGGTTCCTCAAGAAGAAAACACCACCATCACTAAGGTGGACTCATTCCTTGTTCTCAAATTTTCTGTTTTTCATTTTCTTTCTATTAAATGTTTATCTATGTTTGTGTCTTTATTACATGATCATTAGTGTCTAAGTGTCTATGCCTTAAAGTAGTGAATATGAATCCATCACCTCTCTTAAATGAAAAATGTTTTTAATTCAAAAGAACAAGAAGTACATGAGTTTCGAATTTATCCTTGAACTTAGTTTAATTATTTTGATGTGGAGACAATACTTTTTGTTTTCTGAATGAATACTTGAACAGTGCATATGTCTTTTGAAGTTGATGTTTTAGAATGTTAAATATGTTGGCTCTTGAAAGAATGATGAACAGGAGACATGTTATTTGATAATCTAAAAAATCATAAAAATGATTCTTGAAGCAAGAAAAAGCAGTGAATACAAAAGCTTGCAGAAAAAAAAAATGGCAAAAAAAAGAAAAAAAAAAGCAAGCAGAAAAAACCAAAAGCTCTTAAAACCAAAAGGCAAGAGCAAAAAGCCAATAACCCTTAAAACCAAAAGGCAAGGATAAATAAAAAGGATCCCAAGGCTTTGAGTATCAGTGGATAGGAGGGCCTAAAGGAATAAAATCCTGGCCTAAGCGGCTAAACCAAGCTGTCCCTAACCATGTGCTTGTGGCGTGAAGGTGTCAAGTGAAAACTTGAGACTGAGCGGTTAAAGTCAAGGTCCAAAGCAAAAGAAGAGTGTGCTTAAGAACCCTGGACACCTCTAATTGGGGACTTTAGCAAAGCTGAGTCACAATCTGAAAAGGTTCACTCAATTATGTGTCTGTGGCATTTATGTATCCGGTGGTACTATTGGAAAACAAAGTGCTTAGGGCCACGGCCAAGACTCATAAAGTAGCTGTGTTCAAGAATCAACATACTGAACTAGGAGAATCAATAACACTATCTGAACTATGAGTTCCTATAGATGCCAATCATTCTGAACCTCAATGGATAAAGTGAGATGCCAAAACTATTCAAGAGGCAAAAAGCTACAAGTCCCGCTCATCTGATTGGAGCTATGTTTCATTGATATTTTGGAATTTATAGTATATTCTCTTCTTTTTTATCCTATTTGATTTTCAGTTGCTTGGGGACAAGCAACAATTTAAGTTTGGTGTTGTGATGAGCCGATAATTTATACGCTTTTTGGCATTGTTTTTAGTATGTTTTTAGTAGGATCTAGTTACTTTTAGGGATGTTTTTATTAGTTTTTATGTTAAATTCACATTTCTGGACTTTACTATGAGTTTGTGTATTTTTCTGTGATTTCAGGTATTTTCTGGCTGAAATTGAGGGACTTGAGCAAAAATCAGATTCAGAGGTTGAAGAAAGACTGCTGATGCTGTTGGATTCTAACCTCCCTGCACTCAAAGTGGATTTTCTAGAGCTACAGAACTCCAAATGGCGCGCTTCCAATTGCGTTGGAAAGTAGACATCCCGAGCTTTCCAGAAATGAATAATAGTCTATACTTTGCCCGAGTTTAGATGACGCAAAAGGGCGTTGAACGCCAGTTCTACGCTGCAGTCTGGAGTTAAACGGCAGAAACACGTCACGAACCAGAGTTGAACGCCAAAAACACGTTACAACTTGGCGTTCAACTCCAAAAGAAGCCTCTGCACGTGTAAACTTCAAGCTCAGCCCAAGCACACACCAAGTGGGCCCCGGAAGTGGATTTATGCATCAATTACTTACTTCTGTAAACCCTAGTAACTAGTTTAGTATAAATAGGACTTTTTACTATTGTATTTACATCTTTGGATCATCTTTGATCAGTTTTATGCTATCATAGACTTTCATGGGGCTGGCCATTCGGCCATGCCTGGACCATTATCACTTATGTATTTTCAAACGGTAGAGTTTATGCACTCCATAGATTAAGGTGTGGAGCTCTGCTATTCCTCATGATTTAATGCAAAATACTACTATTTTCTATTCAATTCAACTTATTCCGCTTCTAAGATATCCATTCGCACCCAAGAACATGATGAATGTGATGATTATGTGATGCTCATCATCATTCTCACTTATGAACGCGTGCCTGACAAACACTTCCGTTCTACATGCAACCAAGCTAGAATGAGTATCTCTTAGATATCTAATACAGGGGACCGAGTCCAAGTTATTAGTATCTTCGTGGTATAAGTTAGAACCCATGGATGGCCATTCCTGAGATCCGGAAAGTCTAAACCTTGTCTGTGGTATTTCGAGTAGGATCTGGGAAGGGATGGCTGTGACGAACTTCAAACTCGCGAGTGCTGGGCATAGTGACAGATGCAAAAGGATAGTAAATCCTATTCCAGCATGATCGAGAACCTCCAGATGATTAGCCATGCCGTGACAGAGCATTTGGACCATTTTCACAGAGAGGATGGGATGTAGCCATTGACAACGGTGATGCCCTTACAGAAAGCTTGTCATGGAAAGGAGTAAGACTGATTGAATGAAGACAGCGGGAAAGCAGAGATTCAGAGGAACGAAAGCATCTCTATACGCTTATCTGAAATTCTCACCAATGATTTACATAAGTCTTTTTATCTTTATTTTCTGTTTATTTATTATTATTATTCGAAAATACTATAACCATTTGATATCCACCTGACTGAGATTTACAAGGTGACCATAGCTTGCTTCATACCAACAATCTCCGTGGGATCGACCCTTACTCACGTAAGGTTTTATTACTTGGATGACCCATTGCACTTACTGGTTAGTTGTGCGAAGTTGTGAAGTTATGTTTGGACCATGGTATTGTGCACCAGTTATTGGCGCCATTGCCAGGGAGAGAACGAACAACAAATGTTACAACCTCAGAGTAACAATTTCGCATATCACTCACACTCAAATGTCACCCGTTGTCGCCGTTTCTCAACGATAGTTGGGATAAACAAGCACAACTATGTATGGACTACTGGCCATTAATGACTTATATTTGTGAGAAATAAGAGACACAAAAAGAAAAAAAAAAGTTTGTGAAGAATACCAAAGGTTACACATCCTTTTATAGCTGTTGGGATAACACTCCATGTATCTTGTTTACACTGTAAACGAAATGGACATTACATGTATCTCATTTACAGTGTAAACGAAATAGCCATGTTACAGCTGATGTGTCATATCTTATTTATACTGTAAACGAGATACATCTCGTTTACAGTATAAATGAGATATGACTGGAAAATGCAAATCGATAAATATTTTTAAAAATATTTATTTCGAAAATTATTAATTTTATTTTATTTATTTAAATAAAAAATCCTAATTTCATATGAAGAGTTTTTACATGTTTTAATTCTTAAAAAAGTGGTGTCTATCCTATAAAAAAGATTGAAAATTAATATTTAATGTAAAATATAAAATAAATAATTATTAAATATTTAAAATTTTATTATAACAGATAAGTTAATCAAAAATTAGGAAATTTTTTTTATTTAAATGAATTCAATATGTTATTTACTAAAATTCGTAATACACATAATATTTATTGATGTACATAATTTTATATATATGGAGTACTGTATCTAAATTACATTAAACAATTTATCTTGGGTACTTAGTCACCGCAGTTGTGCATAAAACGAATACTCAATAATCGAGATATAACCAAAATGCATTTAATGTTAGTGTAGTCCGGATACGTATTTTATTTAGCGATTTAACTATAATATTATGTATTTGTGTTATTCTACTTGTATGATTAATTAAATATTTAATTTAAAAATATAATTTAAAAGTATAAAAATTTAATTTATAAAAATAATATAAATTAATAATTTTATTTAGACCAATTTAAAAAATAAAAGTGGATATATTTTGTTACTATTATTTAATAATACGTATGCAATTTTAAATCACTAATTTTAAATTAGTGGTGGGACACAATTTCACCTAAATTTTAGGAAAATTTATATAAATAAATTGTTTGGCTCCCAAATTTACACAATTACAACTTTACAAAGAATAAGACACAAATATATTTTTACAGAGATACGTAATCCGCTACAGGTATCCGCGGATTACATTGTTGGAGTGACCGCTAGAGGCAGTAGCGACTTTTGTTGAAGGTCGCTTGTGCATAAACCGCTACTGGTAATAACGGTTTGTGTGTGTGGGGATGCGTGTGTAAATCGCTGGAGGCAGCAGCGGTTTACGTTGAGCGTGGTTGCCTATATAAACTGTGGAAGGCAACCGTGGATTCCTCATTTGGAGTGGATCTTGCGTTTGGCTAGAGAGAGTAAATTCTAGAGCTTCGGCAGAGCAATTTGAGAGTGAGTCCGAGGTATCTGAGTGTGACCTCTAGCTGGATATCATGGCAGAAGAACGGAGCTTGTACCGACTGAACGGTGTTGCCCATATTGCCGGTGCCATTGCCGATGAGGTCAGTTATATTTTATTTTATTTTTTTAAAATTATCATTTATTAATTAGAAAAATGGTATGTAGGGTAGAGGAATTAGAATTTATAATTTAACCGTTATAGTTTGAAATTAGACCTTGCATGTTAGGATGTAGAATGTAGTGGGGCTGTACTTGAGAATCGGTTTGAATCGCAATTTTTGTTCCGTTAATTTCCGAATGTTAACTTTTATAAGAATTTTTTTTACATTCTTTTTGGGTTAAATCGATTTTCGTGAAAGGCTTCTTTAAAAGCAACCGATTTTGGGGACCGGAAACTGCTAATCTAATTGTGCAACCTGTTTTTGTATTAGTCCAAAAAAAGATGTTTTTCGCAATTTGATTTGACGATTGACTAATAGGTTAATAGTTTAATTGTTTAATTGTTTAATTTGTTTCCTTGTTTGGTGATGGTATAAGCAATTTGTTGTTATTAGATAGGGGGATTTGTTATAGATAGTAGAATTTAATTGTTTCGTGTATATCTTTCATATTGTGTGCAGCCAACTAGGTGTATCTATAGTGTGAGACGGCAACAAAATATGTCCATGCATCACAGGATCATCCTGTATTTAGAGAGGGCTGGATTGTACCACTTGGCCAGGTTAAACAGTCACTGGTTCTTGTTGGACGAGTCCTTGGTCAGTGCATTCATTGAGAGGTGGCGCCCTGAGACGCACACCTTTAATATGCCTTTTGGAGAGTGCATAGTGACATTGCAAGATGTGGTGTTTCAGATTGGGTTACCTGTCGATGGGGAGGCCTTGAGTGGTTGCCTTGGAGAGTTTGAGAAATTCATAGAGGGTGGCCGACCAGCGCAGGAGTGGTTTCAGGATCTATTCGGTGAGCTTCCACCATCGAATAAGGTCAAGCAGATGACAGTCCACTTTATATTGTTCCATGAGAGGTTTAGAATGTTACCAGCAGATGCGACCGAGGACACTGTTCGTATTTACGCACGTGCCTACATCATGATGCTGTTATCCACTCAGTTATTTGGGGACAAGAGTGCGAACCGGGTACATATACAGTGGTTGCCATATTTGGTGAATCTTGATGACATGGGGAGGTATAGCTGGGGGTCGGCCGCTTTGGAAAGGTTGTATCGATGCATTCTCAACTCGATCCGGTCCAGCCTCAAATTCAAAATCAGGAACACCAGGAGGCACATCAACATGGACAACCGCACACGTTGAGGATCAAGAATCAGAACTGTCGCTGCTACCACAGGCATCGATGTCGAGGCACCACCGATCATCGTCGACTGAGGATTCGGCGCCGATGCCTCGGAGCTGTCGACACCATCTTCCAACTTCACAAGCAGCTCGGGTATTCTGACCTCGGAAAAACTCCGCACGTAGTGAAACAAGACCTGCAAGTCTTCATCAGACCCTATCACAAAGGTCTCATATCTCACACCAGCTGACATAACGACAATGAAAATTTTGTAATACAACTTTTTTACCCACTTCGTCCCACACGCACCGAGCTTCCATAATATGCTGAGCTTAATCTCTGCCAACGTACTCGACGACCGGATAAAAATACTAAGCGGTTCTCTATCCGTAAATTTTACACCATGCCTTTTGCTCTTCTGAATTTTTCCAGAGCGATGCACTAGAGCCACAAAACTTTTCTCACCATCCATTTGTGAGAAATAACACTCTTCCTCCACCTCAATGCATTTGAGGGGTTTATATAGGCAGCCACGCTCACACATACTCAACGTAAACCGCTGCTGCCTCCAGCGGTTTACGCACGCATCCCCACACACATAAACCGCTACTGCCTCTAGCAGTTTCTGTATTGTACTCTAACCACGTAATCTGCGGCTACCTGTAGCGGATTACGTATCTCTGTAAACCGCTACTGCCGGTTTACGCACGCATCTCACACACACAAATCGCTACTGCCTCTACCGGTTTCTGTATTGCACTCCAACCACATAATCTGCGGCTACCTGTAGCGGATTACATATCTCTGTAAACCGCTACTGCCAGTAGTAATTTCTATAGAGATATGAAAAAATGTATTTGCGTCTTCTTCTTTATAAAGTTGTAATTGTGTAAATTTAGGAGCCAAACAATTTATTTATGTAAATTACCTTAAATTTTAAATTAGACCAAATACAAAAATAATTTTAAATTGATATTTTTGAATAAAAATTAATTAAATTGATAAATAAAATTAAATGAATACTATTTAAATCATAATAAATTATATTAATTTTAAAAATATTAAAATTAATAGACAGTTAAAATTTGAATTGGTTTAGTATTAACGAATTCTACTCCAAACCGTTAGCACTTAGAATTAAGGTGAAATTGATAACGCCTTTTTCTAATTCCAATTATCCACTACTTTTCAACGTGTACACTTTTAACTCATGTTAGGAACGTAAGTCAGTCAGATAAAATAAAAGGTTCTGATGATTCATAAGTAGTAATAGAAAAAAATTACAGATAAATCGATCTATTTCAATATAAATAATAATAAATTATACCAATTTTTATTTTATAAATTGATCTAAATTATTTATAAATATTTTTTTATTTTGGGATTAAATATTTTATATTTATAAATACCATTATATCGATGTAAATTGTGTCTTCCACTAATTTAAAATTAGTGATTTCAAATCACGCACATACTAACAATTAACAAAATATATTAATTTTTATTTTTAAATCAATTCAAATAAAATTATTAATTTTTTATTATTTTAAAAATTATATTTTTATACTTACAAACTATATTTTTAAATTAAATATTAAATTAATCGTACGAGTAGAATAATATGAGTACGTAATATTGTAGTTAAATTATTAAATAATATACGTATCTTGAGTACACTGTCCTTACTACAAGAAAAATGCTGAGTACCGTTGGAGTTACCATCGGATTTAGCGGCAATGATTACTGGCGGATTTAGCGTCAGGTTTTGCGTCGGATACAAGGCAGGTTGGATTTCCCAAAATGTTTATTTACCATCGAATTTTATATTCTAACGCTAAATCCGACGGTGATTAGTGGCACGAAATATAATTTTTTGGTGCCAACTTTACCGTCGAATATTTTTGACAGTAAATCGCTTTAGTAAAATACTGCGTTTGACTAATTTACCGTCAGAGTATTCTAACGACAAGACTGGTTTAAAATTCAAACGCGAACCTTCCACCCTTACTTGTCCGAGTTGACTCTCTCTCCTCTCGTGTTTTCTTGTTGGAGGAGGTACTGTCAGCATTGCCATCACTTGCCAAAGCCTCTAGTGCCGCCGCCACTAGACGTTTTCGCCGCTGGAGCTGTTGGTCACTTTTGGGAAAGTTGGGAACGCCACCGCTGTTTTCGGTGGCCATTGCCATCGGTGTCACAGTCACTACGAGTACCACCACGCTTCCAGCATCCTGCAGCCACTATCAAAGATAATTTTAACATAGTTTTTTAATTTTATTAATATTTTTATGTGAGTTTAGAGTTCTTGCTAAATAGTTTATAAAATTATTGATTAAATTAGTGTAATGAAGTTTGTGATTATAATTTGAAATATTTTTTTTTTACTATTTTTCAGATTTTTTGTGTGACTTTAGGGTTTGGTTAGGTATTTTACGAAATTATTGATTATATTATGGTAATGGAGTTTGTGATTAGGGTTTGGATTGTGATTTTTATTTTTTTCAAATTCTTTTTGTGAGTCTAGGATTTTGTTTTGTAATTTATTATCAAATTATTGATTAAAATAGGGTAATGAAGTTTGTGATTAGGATTTCTTATGTTAATTTATCATAAATAGACATTATAATTAAGTTAATGTAGGTTAAGTAGGATGAGATTAAGGGTGGTCGACATTGTTGGTGGATGACTTTGTGTAGTTTGTTGAAGTAGTTAGTTTCACTTTGTGAGTTTAATAAATTTTCTTTTTTATTAGGACGGTGGTATTTCTCTGAGATTAATTAGATTTTGCTTCTTTCGTATTCTATGCATCTGTGTTTCAGGTAAGTTTTCTATCTCTAATTATAATTAATTGTCTAAGTTTTATGTTCGACTTACTTTTTCTAGAATAGTATTTTAAGACAGAAGTGGGAGAAGATTGCGTAGAGGCGCCTTCTCGAAACCCTTGTTTGTTGGAAAATTGTGGTTATAACGGGTTGCACACTATAATGGTTAGGATTTGATATGTTATTGAATTTATGTTTGTTCTAATATATCCTTGCAGTTGTTTTTACCGTGAAAATTATTATATTTATTTGATGGATGTCTCTGAATTAAGAAAAAGTTCTGCCAAAATTTTGTGTGATTTATTTTAAAACTTTCTTGGTTTACAGAAGATTCTAATTATAGGGTATGCTCTACTATATTTTGTAAAAAATGTAATAATTTTGTCTTGTTCGTCAAATTCTAGGGTGTATGATTCAATATGATTCAAAGTCATCGTCTATGTATGTATGATAGGGATTACAGTGGACCGGGGGGGATTAAAACTTGAATTGGTTGAAGGCGTTGACATGTTTGTTGAACATGTATTTAGCATGGAACCGTTTAGGTCTGAAGGGGGTATCTAGGTGTCCATGTGAAAAGTGTTGGCTGACTAAGTGGTTAGAACCTGCGGATATTATGCTTTACCTTTACCGTAATGGGTACAATGATGAGTATTGGATGTGGACAGAGCATGGAGAGGTGGATGAACAAGGAATTAATAGGTCTGCCTCGAATTTGAATAGGTCCGGCTATCGATCAACGAGAGTTCGGGTAGAAAGAGAACTAAACATGGAAGACATGACTTGGGAGGATAACCAAGAGAGATACAACATGATGGTATTTTATGCAACAAGTGTTACGGAATTAGAAAAGTCTAAACAAGAGCTTAACCCGAAGGCAAATATATTTTTATCATCCGTTAGAATCTGCTATGAGACCGTTGTTTGAGGGTTGCGTTCATTCGCAGTTGTTTGCATGTGTTAAAATAATGACTATTAAGTCAGAGACAAATTATTTGCAAGAGTCTTTTGATAAGTGGGCCACCCTCTGCAACGAACTAGTATCTGTCGGGACCTTTGGCATCCCTCGCAACCACTACACAGCAAAGAAGTTAGTTTTAAAATTAGGTCTGAATTTGTTGAAAATTGATTGTTGTTTGAATGGATGTATGCTGAATTACAAGAGGGATGCAGACCTAACTGAATATAGATTTTGTAAATCACTAAGGTTCCAAGTCGAGAAAGAACAGATTAGTAAATGCTGACTAAAGAGAGTTTTAATAAAACAGATGCACTACTTGTCCTTGATCTCTAGGATGAAATGATTGTATGCATCAATGAGTTAGGCCCCTCACATGACCTGGCATAGTAACAAGAAAGATGAAGAAATCGTGATGTACCCATCTCACAAACAAGCCTGGAAGCATTTTGATCAGGTCCATCCTACATTTACGAGCGAGCCGAGAAATGTTAGACAAGTTTTGTGCTCTGACGGGTTCGCACTGAGTTTCAATTTCGGCAACGCGTACTCTTGTGACACCGTATAACATGAGTCCCAAAATATGCATAAAGGATTGTAAATGTTCTTAACTTGTATCATACTTGGTCCCAACAATCCAAAGGCCAAAATAGATATCTTTTTGCAGCATTTGGTGGATGAGTTAAAGGACATATGGATCCATGGTGTCAAAATATTTGATATTTCGACAAAGACAAACTTCCAACTGTGTGTTGCGTTGATGTGGACCATTAACAATTTTTTTGCGTACGGGATGTTGTCAGGTTAGTCCACTCAGGGCAGACTGGCATGTCCCATTTGTATGGAGAATACAAAGGCATTTTGGTTGTCGAATGGTGGTAAGAATTCATAGTTTGATTACCATCGAAGATTCCTCGACATGGATCATCCTTTTTGGCACAACAAGGACTTGTTCAAAAAGAATATAACTGAACACCAAGAGGCACCTGCAAAGTTGAGTGGTAGGAAAGTTTGGCATCGTATCAGTAGAATCCCAAAGATCGTCGAAAACAGGGCAGGTCTGAGACCTTCCGGATATGGCAAGGAGCATAATTGGACTAAACAGAGTATATTTTGGGAGTTCCCTTATTGGAGAGATAACTTGGTTCGACATTGTCTTGATGTGATGCACATTGAGGAACACGTGTTCGATAATATCATACACATAGTAATGGATGATGAGGAACAAAGGATAATGATAAGACACGGTTAGACTTGATGGATATTTACAGGCGGCCATATCTAAACTTAAAAGAGACTTAATAACAGGCGGTGGGCTAAATTAAAGGCGGTGTTTGCTCTAACAAATGATCAAAGGCAAAATGTTTGTAGGTGGATTAGGAGATTGAGGTTTCCTAATAGTTATGCCTCTAACTTGAGCAAGTGTGTAAACGTGTCACAAGATAGGCTTGTTGGGTTTAAGAGTCATGATTGTCACATTTTCATGGAGCCTTTGCTTCCGGTCATGTTCAGAGAATTTTCAACCAACATTCAGAAACCCAACACAGAAATAAGTGAGTTCTTTAGAGAGTTATGTGCTACCAAACTTAGCATTAATGATCTCACAGTCTTGGATAAGAACATTTCCATCATACTTTGTAAGCTAGAAAAGATATTCCCTCCATCCTTTTTTGATGTTTTGGAACACTTAACAATCCACCTATTATTCAAAGCACTACTGTGTGGGCCGGTCCAATTTCAGTGGATGTACCCATTTGAGAGGATGATTGATTCATTCAAGTGCATTGTGAAGAACATGACTCGAATTGAGGGCAGTATCTGCAAATTGGCATTCCTAGTTAAGGAAACATCCGCATTTTGCTCATTCTATTTCAGCCTTATGTTGAGTCACGTAGAACAAGGGTTGCAAGGAACAATGAGAGGGAAAAATCATTGTCGGGTGGAACATACCCAATCTTTGCTCCGAAAGGAGCTGTAATTGATGTGGACAGTGACTACTGGTTTGAGCAAAAGGAAGTCGATACTGCACATATGCATGTGTTGCTTAACTGTGACTAGATTTTACCATACCTCATGTGAGTTTATTAAGTCCTCGTAAATATTGTAATCAATAACATTATAACTTCTTAATCTAACCAAAATTTCTTTATCCTATTCTATCATATAGGTTATTTCAAGAGGCAAATCCTGATACCTCATCGAACAACTTTCCACATTGGATAAGAGAATACGTTAGCGTGCATTTATCAGACACAACAGATTCAGAACTAGGTGCACTTAGTTGGGGCTCAATGAATAAGGGCACTAGCTACCCGATATTAACAGATATCAGTTCCATACCTTACAGTGGTCGATATTGAAGAAAACATACAATACTAGAGTTTGGGTTCGTAGGAAGTCAGGTGGTGGTCATTCTAATTGGTTTGGTGTGTTGTACAACATAATTAAATTAGAATATTTCTTTCGCACTACGTACAAGGTGTGGTGTTTAAATGTGAATGGTGTTATCCTAGTTCATGTTCATAAGGACTACGATATCAATGAAGTTAATTTAACCAAGAAATATAAGCACTACAATCCTTTTATTCTACCTTAAAATGCATGATAGATGTACTTTTTGCCTTATCCGGGTTCATGAAAGTCTAGTTGGGTGGTTGTGGTTAAGACTAAACTAAGAGGCCGTATCGAGTCTCATGATAGGATAGAGGGTCAGGAACCTTACAAGATTGATGACCCAACTCCTTCAAAAACGGTGGTTGATATCGGTGAGCTGATTATCCTCAGCTCGACTGTTACGAATGATTATATCGTTGACCATGATTACATGACAACGCACTACCACAATAGGATAACGATCTTCAAGAAGAAGATGGAGTCGACATAGATGAAGAAGAGGAAGACGAGTTTGATGATCAAGAATCTACCTCGGAAGAGGAAGATGGTGAACCACAGGAAGAAGATGATGAATTTGAATAGAGTTAATGTAAATATAGTTCTATGATATTTAAAATTCTTTACCAAATTTTGAGAAAAATGTAATGTAATTAACATTGTTTCAGATATATCAATTATCATCATTCCGTATTTTTACGTTGTATACTTGATATTTCACTTTAGGTTTAAAGCACTGTTTCAATTATGTTTGTTATTAGGTTACGCTACAAATGGATGGAAAATGACTATTTTAAAAAAATAAAAAATACTTTCGTTGGCGTTACCATCGAAATTTACCGAGGGTAACAACCTATTTTAGAAAAAAACTCCAAAAAACTTTCCGTTGGCATTTCTATCGGATTAATTTGACGGTAAAATGGTGCAAATACTTATAACATGGCGCCAACATGACTGTTAGATTAATCCAATGGCAACTTTCAACAGATTGTGTTATACTACCACCTATATTCCGTCACTAATTCCGATAGAAATTAGTGTCAGACTCTAAAAATCTGCCGGTAAGTATTTTCCGGTGAGGTTTATACCGACACATTTATTTCACCACTAAATCTGCTGGTAAATCCGATGGTATTCGATGAATTTTTTGTATTTTGACACTAATTCATAAGTATTATAGAATTGGCTATGTTAGATTTATACTAAAAGCAACTATTAAAATTAATTATTAATATAAAATATATGTTAAGATATACAATATATATTAAAAATAAATTAACTAATATATATTTATTTATAAATATATAATGACTAATTTTAATACACATTTAATATTTTTATTCTAATTACGATAAAAATTACCGTTAAATATTGATAAACCACTATTTCATGGTTTATCTTGTGCTCAACTGAGTGGTTTTTATCAACACTTTACCCACTTATTCATACTATTTGCATGGTTTTATATTTGCCTTCCTAATTATGTGCTTTGATTGAAAACATGCTTCTTTGATCTTATATTTGCTTATTATTAATCCTCTCTTATTACCATTAGATGCCTAGATATGTGTGTTAAGTGTTTTCAGATATTATAAGGCAGGAATGGCTTGGAGGATAGAAAGGAAGCATGCAAAAGTGGAAGGAATACAAGAAGTTGGAGAAATTGCTAAGCTGTCCAGCCTGACCTCTTCACACTCAAACGGCTATAACTTTTGCTACAGAGGTCCAAATGACGCGGTTCCAGTTGCGTTGGAAAGCTAACATCCGGAGATTTGATTTGATATATAATATGCCATAGTTGCTCTGACGCTAGGCGACGCGACCGCGTGCTCCATGCGGCCGCGTCGCAAGTGACGAAAATCAGCGAATCTGAATTCGCAACCAGCGAATTCTGGGCTGTTTCTGACCCAGTTTGCGGCCCAAAAAACACAGATTAGTGGCTATAAAGTGGAGGAATGCATCCATTTATGAGAAGGCTCTCATATTCACAATTTTAGGAGTAGATGTAGTTTTTAGAGAGAGAGGTTCTATCCTCTCTCTTAGGATTAGGATTTAGGATTTCTCTTAGTTTTAGAGTGACTCTCAATCCCAGGTTCAATGTTCTTTTATTGCTTTTCTCAATTTTGTTTATGACTCTCTATGTTTAGATTAATTTTCTATTTAATATATTTCTTGAGGTATTTCAGACTTATGATTGCCCCTTTTTATTATATAAATAATTTGGATTTTTCTCTTTTGGCTTTGGTTGAGACATTGGTAACTCTTGAGTTATCAAACTCATTGTTGATTGAAAATTGGAATTAATTTGTCCACTTAACTTACCTTCATAGTTAGAGGTTAATAAGGTGGGGGAAGAATCCAATTCTCATCACAATTGATAAGGATAACTAGGATAGGACCTCCAATTCTTCATACCTTGCCAAGAGTCTATTTTATTATTACTATTTTATTTTATTCTTTTTGTGCAACATATTGCTTCCTTACTTCCAAAACCCCCAATTTACAATCTTCATAACCAATAATAAGAACATACTTCCCTGCAATTCCTTGAGAAGACGACCCGATGTTTGAATACTCGGTTATCAATTTCAAAGGGGTTTGTTACTTGTGACAACCAAAACGTTTGTACGAAGGGATTTTTGTCGGTTTAGAGACTATATCTACAACGTGACTGTTTTTATGACATTCTTTACTGGCAAAAATCCTAACGTCAAAATGGCGCCGTTGCCGGGGAATTGCAAACGTGTGCCTTATTATTGGTTATTGTAAATATTTGCTTTTTACTTGTTTATTTGTTTCTATTTTTGTTTTTATTTTTGCTTTTTCATAAATTAAGAGGTTATTGGTTTTTATTTAGTTATTACAAAAATTTTTTCAAAAGTTTGTTCTTCGCGTTCATCTTGACCTTCAAGCTGTTCTTAGTTGTTTTCTTCGTTTTGATCTAAAAATTTGAAATTTGGTGTCATTTTATTGTTTTTCTCTTTCCTCATTAAATTCAAAAATATTTTTAATTAATATTTTCGAAAAAAAAAATTTTAAAATTTTTATCTTATCTTATCTTATTTAAAAAATCAAAATTTCAAAATTCAAATTTAAAAATTTTCAAAATTTAAATTTAAAAATTTTCAAATTTCAAATTTCAAAAATTCAAATTTCAAAATTTTAAAATTCAAAACTAAAAATTCAAATTTCAAAATTTCAAATTTCAAATTTCAAAATTTAATTTTCAAATTCAAAATTTAAATAACCTTTTAATTTAAATTTATTTTTATTTTCATTTTTAATTTTTATTTTACTACTATGAACTCTCACCCCTTTGACTATGAGTCTGGTTACAATTATGTTGCAGGAAGAAGAAATTACAATGAGAACAGGCATCAAGGTTGGAACAATCAAAGATGGGAGGAGCCACAAGGATTTGATCAACCCTCATGGCAACAACCACCTCCAATGGACTATCAACAACCACCACCATATGCCTATGAACCCTTTCCTCAATATAACTTTGGACCACCAAACTCACAAGCCAACTACCACCATTCACCTCCATATGACCCTAACCCTCAACCACCATACCAACCACCTTATGAGCCATATGAACCATATATAGAACCACCCCAATTCCAATCCAATCACTCCCAACCACCACCACTTTCTTTTGTAGCATGTCTAAGTTCGGCAACCCGAGAAGCAGAGGATCGCCTAAGGAAAATAGTAATTAAATTTCAGGCAACCGTTCAACAACTGGGGCAAGTATTAATTCAATGGGCTTCTAGACGCTTAAATACACAAGGATCAGCCACAGCCCCATGTGGACAGTCTAGTGAAGAGCATAGCATGAAGGAGATACCAAAAACCCCAGTGGACAAGACAGAGAATGAATTCGTACTAGAACAAATAGAAGAAACTGTCATTGTTCAAGAAGAAGAAGAAGTGGTTGAAGACTTAGGAGATGCAGAACCTCCATGGGAAAGTCAAGACATAGAGCCTCCTTCCAAGACGGTTGTAATTGATGCTGAGGAGGGTGTACAACCTCCAAAGCATATCATAGTTGAAGACTTGGAAGAGGTTGATCAAGAGATGGAGATTCAAGAAGAAGAAGCACAACCTCCCATGCCCTTGGAAAGCAATGAAGAGGAGATTGAATGGAAAGAAAGCTACCAAGAGGAAGAGGTTAAAATTGAAGAAGCTTGCAAAGAGGTGGTAATTATTAGAGAAGAGCACAAGGGAGTGGAGCTTGCAATTTCATTAAAAACACCTCCCCCTAAGTTGCCATCATCCTTCACAACATTCAAGTGGGTAAAATTCATATCCCATAGCTTTCTAATCCCACTTGAATATGGGCTACTGGAGACGGATGGTCAACTTAGAGCTTTTTATGGCATTAAGAGTAAGAGGAAGATGGCCAGTGATAAGAATTGTCAAGCAAGGTTCATCATGGTTGGAAGCTTTAAGTTTAAACGCAAAGGTTGGTATAAAGCTCAACTGAATGGGTCTAGGAAGCTGTTTGGTCGCTGCAGTGAGAATTCAGATCACCTTTCACCCGGCTGGAAAAGTGCAGATCGAGACAAGAACGGGTGCAAAGGCAAGGTCTGGGACCCCGGAATCCATTCTATCAATCACCACTATTGGGGCCTAGTCACTTGCTTTAACTTACTTGAAGGCTTTCTACGCCTAGTTTGGGACCCCGGAGGTTACTGGAGATACAAACATTGGTGGAGATTCCTGGATGAATACATGCATAAGCCACCGTAACAGGAAGCTCATCAAATGTCCAACTTAAGGACTTTAACTAAAAGTGCTAGGTGGGAGACAACCCACCATGGTATGATCGTTCATTTTTCATTTTTATTTAGTTTTATTTGTTTTTGAATTTTATTTTATTTTGTTATATTAAACCTGGAGCTTTGCATCACATTCATATTAACACTGCATTCTGCATTTTTCAGAAAAAAAAAGAGCGAGCACGCGACGCGACCGCATCAGCGACGCGTCCGCGTCGCAAGGAGAGAAGAGAAAATAAAAACGAACAGAGAGTCACGCTGGAGCAAGGCTGGAGGTGTGCCAGTGGCACAATTCGTCCCACGCAACTGCATCGCTGACGCGTCCACGTCGCAGGGGAACACTAGCCTCCCACGCGATCGCGTGCCCCACGCGGCCGCGTGACCTGGATTTCGACGTCAAAAGGTGCATGGCCGAAAGTTGAGCTGGAGTTGGGCTGGAATCGTGCTGAAAGCCCAAGCCTCACCACGCGAACGCGTGCCCCACGCGTCCGCGTCATATCCCCATGATGGCCACTCACGCGATCGCGTCCCCCACGCGATCGCGTCACCCAGGATTTTGGCAATACTAAGTTTTGAACAGAGAGTTGTGCGACCGCGAGGCTGCACTCGCGCCACTAGCACAAATCAAGTCACGCGATCGCGTGCCCCACGCGTCCGCGTCGCCTAACCTTATTGCGCACCATGCGACCGCGTCACCCACGCGACCGCGTCGCCAGCGTCGCACAACCTATCCAGATTAGTGCCAATTTTCTTATCTTTTCTTCTCTAATCCTAATTTCTTCCTTCTCTCTCCTTTCTCACTTTCTTTTTCTTCTTCTCATCCTTTTTCACTTTCATTTTATTTTATTTAATTTATTTACATACTCTCATTCATTGCATATTTTTATTTTTATTTTTTTCTAAATTTATTATTGGTGTTCAAATGTTCTTATTCAAACTGTTACATCTTTTCTGGTATTTTCTTGGTGCTTCATGACTTGTTTTATTCTGATTGGGTAATATTATTTAAATCAATGCTAATTTTTATATTACTGATATTTCTTTTGCATTGACATGAATTTACATTGTCTTTCATTACCCACCTTTTTTTCCATGGTTGCAAATTTTGCACCACTGGTATGCCATGGCTTCTATTGTTTTCTCATTTGCATGTTGTAGCTACCATGTAATTGAGACCCTCAATTTTGGCATTAACCAACCCATGTTTTATTTGTTTTCTATCTTTGCTTTGGGTTACTTTCCTTCCCTTTTTCTTTCAGGATGGCCACCAGGAAGAGAACCGGAAGACGTTTGGATGGGAGAGACACACAAGTCCATCTGCACAATCCTTAGAGAAAAGCAACAGTTGAAACAACCCGTCCACCTGCACATCTCAGCATGCACCGAGGACGGTGCAATCTTTAAGTGTGGGGAGGTCGATACCGATCTCCATGGGTTAGTCACTCTTCTATATCAACACCAATGGTTTATTTTCCTTGTTAGTTGTTGCATTTGCATGTTTGTTTGATTTTTATGCATTTAGTTACTACTTGGCTAAAGTAATAAATTTCTTTTTAGGACTCTATTTTTGAAAAATTTTACTAATTTAAATTGAAAAATTTATGTTAAAACTTGTTTGAAGTTGTATTTGAAACATGGTTTTTGAGCCAAAGAACACACAACCTGTGAGATTTTGAGCTTATTTATATGGTTACATTATTTAACCATAAATATTTTATTTTTGTGTGTTTACTTCTCTATAATTGTAATCTATATTTTGTTCCAATCTATATGTCCATTATTTAGTGTATTTACATGTTTGCATATGATTGAGGCCATTGTTTGATTTTAGCTCACTTATCCCAAAATTAGCCTACCTTTTACATCACCCTTGTTAGCCCCCTTGAGCTTTTAAATCCCCTTTATTTTTATAACCACATTACTAGCCTTAAGCAGAAAAACAAAATAAGAATCCCAAGTTGAATCCTTGGTTAGCTTAAGATAGATATTGTGTAAAATTTAAGTGTGGGAAATTTTATGGGAACATGGGATGATATGAAAAAGTAGGAAATTAAATTGAATAAGTTATTTGAAAATTTGGGAAGCATGCTCATGTGAAATCAAAATAATTAAATTACCATGTGCATTGAAGAAAAATATATTAAGTAATTAAATAAGGGGATACAAAAAAAAAAAGAGAAAAAAAAAAGAAGAAAAGAAAAATGAAAAAAAAATACCCCAAATGCAAAATAAAAAAAATCAATGCACATGGGACAAAATTCAAAAATAAGTTTGATACATGAGCATGTAATATAAAAGTGGAAAAATTTTGGGTAGCTAGGTAAAGTATTTTTAAATTATATAAAGTATGTATATGTTAGGTGAGATCTTAGACTAATCAAGGATTCACTTTGTTAGCTCACTTAGCCTTATATATATATATATACCTTCACTCTTACCTTAGCCCCATTACAACCTTGAAAAGACCTCATGATGTTTGCATTGGTACATTAAATTTTTGTTGATTGGTTAGATGAAGAACAAGGTTTAGAAAGCATGACTAGAGAAGAGTAGAGTGAATTACCCTATACACTTGAGAGATTAGAGTGATATACACTTCCAGTGAGGGTTCAACGCTTAAATTCTATGTTCCCTGCTTTCATGAGCTGTCTTCTTACAAGTTCACTTGCTTTTTATTGTATGATTTGAATTAGTAGAAATTGGTTTGTATTTGTCTTGGAGAACTTATTTACTCTTAACCAAGTAAGTAAAAGAATTTAGCATGCAGTTGCATTCATAGGTTGCATTTCATACTCTTTATCATTCCTCTTCATCTTTATAGTTTCTCTTGAGCTTAGCATGAGGACATGCTATTGTTTAAGTGTGGGGAGGTTGATAAACCACTATTTCATGGTTTATCTTGTGCTCAATTGAGTGGTTTTTATCAACACTTTATCCACTTATTCATACTATTTACATGGTTTTACATTTGCCTTCCTAATTATGTGCTTTGATTGAAAACATGCTTCTTTGATCTTATATTTGCTTATTATTAATCCTCTCTTATTATCATTAGATGCCTTGATATGTGTGTTAAGTGTTTTCAGATATTATAAGGCAGGAATGGCTTGGAGGATAGAAAGGAAGCATGCAAAAGTGGAAGGAATACAAGAAGTTGGAGAAATTGCTAAGCTGTCCAGCCTGACCTCTTCGCACTCAAACGGCTATAACTTTTGCTACAGAGGTCCAAATGACGCGGTTCCAGTTGCGTTGGAAAGCTAACGTCCGAGGCTTCGATTTGATATAAGCACACGGTCGTGTCACAAGTGACGAAAATCAGCGAATCTGAATTCGCAACCAGCGAATTCTGGGCTGTTTCTGACCCAGTTTGCGGCCCAGAAAACACATATTAGAGGCTATAAAGTGGAGGAATGCATCCATTCATGAGAAGGCTCTCATATTCAGAATTTTAGGAGTAGATGTAGTTTTTAGAGAGAGAGGTTCTCTCCTCTCTCTTAGGATTAGGATTTAGAATTTCTCTTAGTTTTAGAGTGACTCTCAATCCCAGGTTCAATGTTCTTTTATTGCTTTTCTCAATTTTGTTTATGACTCTCTATGTTTAGATTGATTTTCTATTTAATATATTTCTTGAGGTATTTCAGACTTATGATTGCCCCTTTTTATTATATAAATAATTTGGATTTTTCTCTTTTGGCTTTGGTTGAGACATTGGTAACTCTTGAGTTATCAAACTCATTGTTGATTGAAAATTGGAATTAATTTATCCACTTAACTTACCTTCATAGTTAGAGGTTAATAAGGTGGGAGAAGAATCCAATTCTCATCACAATTGATAAGGATAACTAGGATAGGACCTCCAGTTCTTCATACCTTGCCAAAAGTCTATTTTATTATTACTATTTTATTTTATTCTTTTTGTGCAACATATTGCTTCCTTACTTCCAAAACCCCCAATTTACAATCTTCATAATCAATAATAAGAACATACTTCCCTGCAATTCCTTGAGAAGACGACCCGAGGTTTGAATACTTGGTTATCAATTTCAAAGGGGTTTGTTACTTGTGACAACCAAAACATTTGTACGAAGGGATTTTTGTCGGTTTAGAGACTATATCTACAACGCGACTATTTTTATGACATTCTTTACTGGCAAAAATCCTAACGTCAAATATGCATTGATGAGCGGATAATTTATACGCTTTTTGGCATTATTTTTAGTATTTTTTAGTAGGATCTAGTTACTTTTAGGGATGTTTTTATTAGTTTTTATGTTAAATTCACATTTCTGGACTTTACTATGAGTTTGTGTGTTTTTCTGTGATTTCAGGTATTTTCTGGCTGAAATTGAGGGACTTGAGTAAAAATCAGATTCAGAGGTTGAAGAAGGACTGCTGATGCTGTTGGATTCTGACCTCCCTGCACTCAAAGTGGATTTTCTGGAGCTACAAAACTCAAAATGGCACGCTTCCAATTGCGTTGGAAAGTAGACATCTAGGGCTTTCCATAAATATATAATAGTCCATACTTTGGCCAAGTTTAGATGATGCAAAAGGGCGTTGAACGCCAGTTCTACGCTACAGTCTAGAGTTAAACGCCAGAAACACGTCATGAACCAGAGTTGAACGCCAAAAACACGTTACAACTTGGTGTTCAACTCCAGAAGAAGCCTCTGCACGTGTAAACTTCAAGCTCAGCCCAAGCACACACCAAGTGGGCCTCGGAAGTGGATTTATGCATCAATTACTTATTTTTATAAACCCTAATAACTAGTTTAGTATAAATAGAACTTTTTACTAGTCTTTTAGACATCTTATGATTTTTAGTTCATCTGTAGATCATATTGATCACGTTTGGGGGCTGGCCTCTCGGCCATGCCTGAACCTTCATCTCTTATGTATTTTCAACGGTAGAGTTTCTACACTCCATAGATTAAGGTGTGGAGCTCTGCTGTTCCTCACGAATTAATGCAAAGTACTACTGTTTCTCTATTCAATTCAACTTATTCCGCTTCTAAGATATTCATTCGCACTTCAATATGAATGTGATAAATGTGACAATCATCATCATTCCCCTACGAAAGCGTGCCTGACAACCACTTCCATTCCACATTAGATTGAATGAATATCTCTTGGATCTCTTAATCAGAATCTTCGTGGTATAAGCTAGATTGATGGCGGCATTCATGAGAGTCCGGAAAGTCTAAAACTTGTCTGTGGTATTCCGAGTAGGATTCAGGGATTGAATGACTGTGACGAACTTCAAACTCGCGAGTGCTGGGCGTAGTGACAGACGCAAAAGGAGGGTGAATCCTATTCCAGTATGATCGAGAACCTCAGATGATTAGCCGTGCTGTGACAGAGCATTTGGACCTTTTTCACAAGAGGATGGGATGTAGCCATTGACAACGGTGATGCCCTTACATAAAGTTTGCCATGGAAAGGAGTAGGACTGATTGGATGAAGACAGCAGGAAAGCAGAAGTTCAGAAGAACGAAAGCATCTCTATACGCTTATCTGAAATTCTCACCAGTGAATTACATAAGTATTTCTATCTTTATTTTCTATTTATTTATTATTACTATTCGAAAACCCCATAACCATTTGATATCCGCCTGACTGAGATTTACAAGATGACCATAGCTTGCTTCATACCAACAATCTCTGTGGGATCGACCCTTACTCACGTAAGGTTTTATTACTTGGACGACCCAGTGCACTTGCTGGTTAATTGTGCGAAGTTGTGAAGTTATGTCTGGACCATGGTATTGTGCAACAGTTGTGGCGCCATTTCCAGGGAGAGAATGAACAACAAATTTTACAACCTCAGAGTAACAATTTCGCATACCAAGTTTTTGGCGCCGTTGCCGGGGATTGTTCGAGTTTGGACAACTGACGGTTCATCTTGTTGCTCAGATTGGGTAAATTTCTTCTGAATTTATTTTCAAAAATTTTTCAAAAAATTTTTCAAAAATATTTTCCTCTTTTTCGTTTTTCCCAAAAAAATATTTTCAAAAAAAAAATTTATTTATGTTCTTCAGAATTTTTAAGAATGAATTCTAGAGTTTCATGAAGCATGTGAAGCCTGGCTGGCTGTAAAGCCATGTCTAAATTCTTTTGGACTGAGGCTTCCAAACCATCTTCATAGAGGCAAGTTAATTTGATAATTAATGATTACATGCTGAAGCTTGGCTGGCCATTGGCCATGTCTAGTGTTTTGAACCGGAGCTTTCGTTGAAAGCTTGGCTGGCTAGTGAGCCATGTCTAATTCCTGGATTGAAGCTTTAGACTAAGAATGCAAGATTCCTGGAATTCATATTAAAAATTTTGGAATCCTTATTTTTTTTTTCAAATTAATTTTCAAAAAATACAAAAAAAAAATTAGAAAATCATAAAAATAAAAAATATTTCATGTTTCTTGTTTGAGTCGTGAGTCAAATTGTAAGTTTGGTGTCAATTGCATATTCATTTTGCATTTTTCGAAAATTCATGCATTCATAATGTTCTTCATGATCTTCAAGTTGTTCTTGGTAAATCTTCTTGTTTGATCTTGATGTTTTCTTGTTTTGTGTCTTTTCTTGTTTTTCATATGCATTTTTGCATTCATAGTGTCTGAACATGAAAGATTTCTAAGTTTGGTGTCTTGCATGTTTTCTTTGCATATAAAATTTTCAAAAATAAGTTCTTGATGTCCATCATGATCTTCAAAGTGTTCTTGGTGTTCATCTTGACATTCATAGCATTCTTGCATGCATTCATTGTTTTGATCCATAACTTTCATGCATTGAGTCCTTTTCATGTTTTTCTCTTTCATCATTAAAAATTTAAAAATAAAAAAAATATCTTTCCCTTTTTCACTCATAAATTTCAAAAATTTGAGTTGACCTTTTCAAAACTTTTTAAAACTTAGTTGTTTCTTATGAGTCAAATCAAATTTTCAATTTAAAAATCTTATCTTTTTCAAATTTTTTTCAAAAAAATCATATCTTTTCCATTTTTTTATTTATTTTCAAAAATTTCAAAAATTTTTTTTTAAATATTTTCAAAATATTTTTCTTATTTTTATATCATATTTTCGAAAATCACATCATCAATTAATGTTTTGATTCAAAAATTTCGAGTTTGTTACTTACTTGTTAAGAAAGATTCAAACTTTAAATTCTAGAATCATATCTTGTGATTTCTTGTGAGTCAAGTCATTAATTATGATTTTAAAAATTAAATCTTTTTCAAAACTAATTCTAATCATATCTTCCTATCATAGCTTTTTTTTTAAAATCTTATCTTTTTCAAAAATTTGACTTTCAAATATCTTTTCTAACTTCTTATCTTCTTATCTTTTCAAAATTGATTTTCAAATCTTTTTCAACTAACTAATTGACTTTTTGTTTGTTTCTTATCTTTTTCAAAACTACCTAACTAACTCTCTCTCTCTAATTTTCGAAAATCTCTTCCCTCTTTTTCAAAAATTCTTTTTAATTAAATAGTTATTTCAATTTTCAATTTTAATTTGATTTCATTCCTAATTTTTGAAAATCACTAACCCCTTTTCAAAATTTTATTTTCGAAAATCCTCTCTCTCTCTCTCATCTCCTTCTATTTATTTATTCATCTACTAACACTTCATCTCACCCAAATTCGAACCCCCTCTTCCATCTGTGTTCGAATTTTCTCTTCTTCCCTTCTTTACATTACATTCTTTTCTTCTTCTACTCACACAGGGGAACCTCTATACCTGGGTAAAAAGGATCCCTATTATTATTATTATTTTTCTGTTCCCTTCTTTTTCATATGAGCAGGAGTAAGGACAAGAACATTCTTGTTGAAGCAGACCCTGAACCTAAAAGGACTCTGAAGAGGAAACTAAGAGAAGCTAAAATACAACAATCCAGAGATAACCTTACAGAAATTTTCGAACAGGAAGAGGAGATGGCAGCCGAAATAAAAAAATCAATGCACATGGGACAAAATTCAAAAATAAGTTTGATACATGAGCATGTAATATAAAAGTGGAAAAATTTTGGGTAGCTAGGTAAAGTATTTTTAAATTATATAAAGTATGTATATGTTAGGTGAGATCTTAGACTAATCAAGGATTCACTTTGTTAGCTCACTTAGCCTTATATATATATATATACCTTCACTCTTACCTTAGCCCCATTACAACCTTGAAAAGACCTCATGATGTTTGCATTGGTACATTAAATTTTTGTTGATTGGTTAGATGAAGAACAAGGTTTAGAAAGCATGACTAGAGAAGAGTAGAGTGAATTACCCTATACACTTGAGAGATTAGAGTGATATACACTTCCAGTGAGGGTTCAACGCTTAAATTCTATGTTCCCTGCTTTCATGAGCTGTCTTCTTACAAGTTCACTTGCTTTTTATTGTATGATTTGAATTAGTAGAAATTGGTTTGTATTTGTCTTGGAGAACTTATTTACTCTTAACCAAGTAAGTAAAAGAATTTAGCATGCAGTTGCATTCATAGGTTGCATTTCATACTCTTTATCATTCCTCTTCATCTTTATAGTTTCTCTTGAGCTTAGCATGAGGACATGCTATTGTTTAAGTGTGGGGAGGTTGATAAACCACTATTTCATGGTTTATCTTGTGCTCAATTGAGTGGTTTTTATCAACACTTTATCCACTTATTCATACTATTTACATGGTTTTACATTTGCCTTCCTAATTATGTGCTTTGATTGAAAACATGCTTCTTTGATCTTATATTTGCTTATTATTAATCCTCTCTTATTATCATTAGATGCCTTGATATGTGTGTTAAGTGTTTTCAGATATTATAAGGCAGGAATGGCTTGGAGGATAGAAAGGAAGCATGCAAAAGTGGAAGGAATACAAGAAGTTGGAGAAATTGCTAAGCTGTCCAGCCTGACCTCTTCGCACTCAAACGGCTATAACTTTTGCTACAGAGGTCCAAATGACGCGGTTCCAGTTGCGTTGGAAAGCTAACGTCCGAGGCTTCGATTTGATATAAGCACACGGTCGTGTCACAAGTGACGAAAATCAGCGAATCTGAATTCGCAACCAGCGAATTCTGGGCTGTTTCTGACCCAGTTTGCGGCCCAGAAAACACATATTAGAGGCTATAAAGTGGAGGAATGCATCCATTCATGAGAAGGCTCTCATATTCAGAATTTTAGGAGTAGATGTAGTTTTTAGAGAGAGAGGTTCTCTCCTCTCTCTTAGGATTAGGATTTAGAATTTCTCTTAGTTTTAGAGTGACTCTCAATCCCAGGTTCAATGTTCTTTTATTGCTTTTCTCAATTTTGTTTATGACTCTCTATGTTTAGATTGATTTTCTATTTAATATATTTCTTGAGGTATTTCAGACTTATGATTGCCCCTTTTTATTATATAAATAATTTGGATTTTTCTCTTTTGGCTTTGGTTGAGACATTGGTAACTCTTGAGTTATCAAACTCATTGTTGATTGAAAATTGGAATTAATTTATCCACTTAACTTACCTTCATAGTTAGAGGTTAATAAGGTGGGAGAAGAATCCAATTCTCATCACAATTGATAAGGATAACTAGGATAGGACCTCCAGTTCTTCATACCTTGCCAAAAGTCTATTTTATTATTACTATTTTATTTTATTCTTTTTGTGCAACATATTGCTTCCTTACTTCCAAAACCCCCAATTTACAATCTTCATAATCAATAATAAGAACATACTTCCCTGCAATTCCTTGAGAAGACGACCCGAGGTTTGAATACTTGGTTATCAATTTCAAAGGGGTTTGTTACTTGTGACAACCAAAACATTTGTACGAAGGGATTTTTGTCGGTTTAGAGACTATATCTACAACGCGACTATTTTTATGACATTCTTTACTGGCAAAAATCCTAACGTCAAATATGCATTGATGAGCGGATAATTTATACGCTTTTTGGCATTATTTTTAGTATTTTTTAGTAGGATCTAGTTACTTTTAGGGATGTTTTTATTAGTTTTTATGTTAAATTCACATTTCTGGACTTTACTATGAGTTTGTGTGTTTTTCTGTGATTTCAGGTATTTTCTGGCTGAAATTGAGGGACTTGAGTAAAAATCAGATTCAGAGGTTGAAGAAGGACTGCTGATGCTGTTGGATTCTGACCTCCCTGCACTCAAAGTGGATTTTCTGGAGCTACAAAACTCAAAATGGCACGCTTCCAATTGCGTTGGAAAGTAGACATCTAGGGCTTTCCATAAATATATAATAGTCCATACTTTGGCCAAGTTTAGATGATGCAAAAGGGCGTTGAACGCCAGTTCTACGCTACAGTCTAGAGTTAAACGCCAGAAACACGTCATGAACCAGAGTTGAACGCCAAAAACACGTTACAACTTGGTGTTCAACTCCAGAAGAAGCCTCTGCACGTGTAAACTTCAAGCTCAACCCAAGCACACACCAAGTGGGCCTCGGAAGTGGATTTATGCATCAATTACTTATTTTTATAAACCCTAATAACTAGTTTAGTATAAATAGAACTTTTTACTAGTCTTTTAGACATCTTATGATTTTTAGTTCATCTGTAGATCATATTGATCACGTTTGGGGGCTGGCCTCTCGGCCATGCCTGAACCTTCATCTCTTATGTATTTTCAACGGTAGAGTTTCTACACTCCATAGATTAAGGTGTGGAGCTCTGCTGTTCCTCACGAATTAATGCAAAGTACTACTGTTTCTCTATTCAATTCAACTTATTCCGCTTCTAAGATATTCATTCGCACTTCAATATGAATGTGATAAATGTGACAATCATCATCATTCCCCTACGAAAGCGTGCCTGACAACCACTTCCATTCCACATTAGATTGAATGAATATCTCTTGGATCTCTTAATCAGAATCTTCGTGGTATAAGCTAGATTGATGGCGGCATTCATGAGAGTCCGGAAAGTCTAAAACTTGTCTGTGGTATTCCGAGTAGGATTCAGGGATTGAATGACTGTGACGAACTTCAAACTCGCGAGTGCTGGGCGTAGTGACAGACGCAAAAGGAGGGTGAATCCTATTCCAGTATGATCGAGAACCTCAGATGATTAGCCGTGCTGTGACAGAGCATTTGGACCTTTTTCACAAGAGGATGGGATGTAGCCATTGACAACGGTGATGCCCTTACATAAAGTTTGCCATGGAAAGGAGTAGGACTGATTGGATGAAGACAGCAGGAAAGCAGAAGTTCAGAAGAACGAAAGCATCTCTATACGCTTATCTGAAATTCTCACCAGTGAATTACATAAGTATTTCTATCTTTATTTTCTATTTATTTATTATTACTATTCGAAAACCCCATAACCATTTGATATCCGCCTGACTGAGATTTACAAGATGACCATAGCTTGCTTCATACCAACAATCTCTGTGGGATCGACCCTTACTCACGTAAGGTTTTATTACTTGGACGACCCAGTGCACTTGCTGGTTAATTGTGCGAAGTTGTGAAGTTATGTCTGGACCATGGTATTGTGCAACAGTTGTGGCGCCATTTCCAGGGAGAGAATGAACAACAAATTTTACAACCTCAGAGTAACAATTTCGCATACCAAGTTTTTGGCGCCGTTGCCGGGGATTGTTCGAGTTTGGACAACTGACGGTTCATCTTGTTGCTCAGATTGGGTAAATTTCTTCTGAATTTATTTTCAAAAATTTTTCAAAAAATTTTTCAAAAATATTTTCCTCTTTTTCGTTTTTCCCAAAAAAATATTTTCAAAAAAAAAATTTATTTATGTTCTTCAGAATTTTTAAGAATGAATTCTAGAGTTTCATGAAGCATGTGAAGCCTGGCTGGCTGTAAAGCCATGTCTAAATTCTTTTGGACTGAGGCTTCCAAACCATCTTCATAGAGGCAAGTTAATTTGATAATTAATGATTACATGCTGAAGCTTGGCTGGCCATTGGCCATGTCTAGTGTTTTGAACCGGAGCTTTCGTTGAAAGCTTGGCTGGCTAGTGAGCCATGTCTAATTCCTGGATTGAAGCTTTAGACTAAGAATGCAAGATTCCTGGAATTCATATTAAAAATTTTGGAATCCTTATTTTTTTTTTCAAATTAATTTTCAAAAAATACAAAAAAAAAATTAGAAAATCATAAAAATAAAAAATATTTCATGTTTCTTGTTTGAGTCGTGAGTCAAATTGTAAGTTTGGTGTCAATTGCATATTCATTTTGCATTTTTCGAAAATTCATGCATTCATAATGTTCTTCATGATCTTCAAGTTGTTCTTGGTAAATCTTCTTGTTTGATCTTGATGTTTTCTTGTTTTGTGTCTTTTCTTGTTTTTCATATGCATTTTTGCATTCATAGTGTCTGAACATGAAAGATTTCTAAGTTTGGTGTCTTGCATGTTTTCTTTGCATATAAAATTTTCAAAAATAAGTTCTTGATGTCCATCATGATCTTCAAAGTGTTCTTGGTGTTCATCTTGACATTCATAGCATTCTTGCATGCATTCATTGTTTTGATCCATAACTTTCATGCATTGAGTCCTTTTCATGTTTTTCTCTTTCATCATTAAAAATTTAAAAATAAAAAAAATATCTTTCCCTTTTTCACTCATAAATTTCAAAAATTTGAGTTGACCTTTTCAAAACTTTTTAAAACTTAGTTGTTTCTTATGAGTCAAATCAAATTTTCAATTTAAAAATCTTATCTTTTTCAAATTTTTTTCAAAAAAATCATATCTTTTCCATTTTTTTATTTATTTTCAAAAATTTCAAAAATTTTTTTTTAAATATTTTCAAAATATTTTTCTTATTTTTATATCATATTTTCGAAAATCACATCATCAATTAATGTTTTGATTCAAAAATTTCGAGTTTGTTACTTACTTGTTAAGAAAGATTCAAACTTTAAATTCTAGAATCATATCTTGTGATTTCTTGTGAGTCAAGTCATTAATTATGATTTTAAAAATTAAATCTTTTTCAAAACTAATTCTAATCATATCTTCCTATCATAGCTTTTTTTTTTAAAATCTTATCTTTTTCAAAAATTTGACTTTCAAATATCTTTTCTAACTTCTTATCTTCTTATCTTTTCAAAATTGATTTTCAAATCTTTTTCAACTAACTAATTGACTTTTTGTTTGTTTCTTATCTTTTTCAAAACTACCTAACTAACTCTCTCTCTCTAATTTTCGAAAATCTCTTCCCTCTTTTTCAAAAATTCTTTTTAATTAAATAGTTATTTCAATTTTCAATTTTAATTTGATTTCATTCCTAATTTTTGAAAATCACTAACCCCTTTTCAAAATTTTATTTTCGAAAATCCTCTCTCTCTCTCATCTCCTTCTATTTATTTATTCATCTACTAACACTTCATCTCACCCAAATTCGAACCCCCTCTTCCATCTGTGTTCGAATTTTCTCTTCTTCCCTTCTTTACATTACATTCTTTTCTTCTTCTACTCACACAGGGGAACCTCTATACCTGGGTAAAAAGGATCCCTATTATTATTATTATTTTTCTGTTCCCTTCTTTTTCATATGAGCAGGAGTAAGGACAAGAACATTCTTGTTGAAGCAGACCCTGAACCTAAAAGGACTCTGAAGAGGAAACTAAGAGAAGCTAAAATACAACAATCCAGAGATAACCTTACAGAAATTTTCGAACAGGAAGAGGAGATGGCAGCCGAAAATAATAATGCAAGGAGGATGCTTGGTGACTTTACTGCATCTAATTCCAATTTACATGGAAGAAGCATCTCAATTCCTGCCATTGGAGCAAACAATTTTGAGTTGAAACCTCAATTAGTTTCTCTGATGCAACAAAACTGCAAGTTTCATGGACTTCCATCTGAAGATCATTTTCAGTTCTTAACTGAATTCTTGCAGATCTGTGATACTGTTAAGACTAATGGAGTAGATCCTGAAGTCTACAGGCTCATGGTCAAGGCTTTCTTAGCCAAGTTCTTTCCTCCTCAAAAGCTGAGTAAGCTTAGAGTGGATGTTCAAACCTTCAGTCAGAAAGAAGGTGAATCCCTCTATGAAGCTTGGGAGAGATACAAGGAACTGACCAAAAAATGTCCTTCTGACATGCTTTCAGAATGGACCATCCTGGATATATTCTATGATGGTTTGTCTGAATTAGCTAAGATATCATTGGATACTTCTACAGGTGGATCCATTCACCTAAAGAAAACGCCTGCAGAAGCTCAAGAACTTATTGACATGGTTGCTAACAACCAGTTTATGTACACTTCTGAGAGGAATCCTGTGAGTAATGGGATGCCTCAGAAGAAGGGAGTTCTTGAAATTGATACTCTGAATGCTATATTAGCTCAGAATAAAATATTGACTCAGCAAGTCAATATGATTTCTCAGAGTCTGAATAGAATGCAAGCTGCATCCAACAGTACTCAAGAGGCATCTTCTGAAGAAGAAGCTTATGATCCTGAAAACCCTGCAATAGTAGAGGTGAATTACATGGGTGAACCATATGGAAACATCTATAATCCCTCATGGAGAAATCACCCAAATCTCTCATGGAAGTATCAACAAAAGCCTCAACAAGGCTTTAATAATGGTGGAAGAAACAGGTTTAGCAATAGCAAGCCTTTTCCATCATCCACTCAGCAACAGACAGAGAACTCTGAACAAAATACCTCTAATTTAGCAAACTTAGTCTCTGATCTATCTAAGGCCACTGTGAGTTTCATGAATGAAACAAGGTCCTCTATTAAAAATTTGGAGGCACAAGTGGGCCAGCTGAGTAAGAAGATCACTGAAACCCCTCCTAGTGCTCTCCCAAGCAATACAGAAGAAAATCCAAAAGGAGAGTGCAAGGCCATTGACATAGTCAACATGGCCGAACCTAGAGAGGAAGGGGAGAACGTGAATCCCAAGGAGGAAGACCTCCTGGGATGTACAGTGATCAATAAGGAGTTTTCCTCTGAGGAACCAAAGGAATCTGAGACTCATCTAGAGACCATAGAGATTCCATTGAACCTTCTTATGCCATTCATGAGCTCTGAAGAGTATTCTTCTTCTGAAGAGAATGAAGATGTTACTGAAGAGCAAGTTGCCAAGTTCCTTGGTGCAATCACGAAGCTGAATGCCAATTTATTTGGTAATGAGACTTGGGGAGATGAACTTCCCCTGTTCACCAATGAACTAAATGCATTGGATCAACTGAGATTGCCTCAGAAGAAACAGGATCCTGGAAAGTTCCTAATACCTTGTACCATAGGTACCATGACCTTTGAAATGACTCTATGTAACCTTGGGTCAGGAATAAACCTCATGCCACTCTCTGTAATGGAGAAACTGGAAATCTTTGAGGTACAAGCTGCTAAAATCTCATTAGAGATGGCAGACAATTCCAGAAAACAAGCTTATGGACAAGTAGAGGACATATTAGTAAAGGTTGAAGGCCTTTACATCCCTGCTGATTTCATAATCCTAGATACTGGGAAGGATGAGGATGAATCCATCATCCTTGGAAGACCCTTCCTAGCCACAGCAAGAGCTGTGATTGATGTTAACAGAGGTGAACTAGTCCTTCAATTAAATGAGGACTCCCTTGAGTTTAAAACTCAAGGACATCCTTCTGTAAACATGGAAAAGAGGCACAGTAAGCTTCTCTCAAAACAGAGTCAACCAGAGCCCCCACAGTCAAACTCTAAGTTTGGTGTTGGGAGGCCACAACCAAACTCTAAGTTTGGTGTTGAACTTCCATATCCAAACTCTAAGTTTGGTGTAGGGGAGTCTCAACAATGCTCTGAATATCTGTGAGGCTCCATGAGAGCCCACTATTAAGCTATTGACATTAAAGAAGCGCTTGTTGGGAGGCAACCCAATTTTTATTTATCTAATTTTATTTTTATTTTTGTTGTTCTTTCATGTTTTATTAGGTTCATGATCATGTGGAGTCACAAAATAAATAGAAAAATTAAAAACAGAATAAAAAATAGCAGAAGAAAAATCACACCCTGGAGGAAGGACTTACTGGCGTTTAAACGCCAGTAAGGAGCATCTGGCTGGCGTTCAATGCCAGAACAGAGCATGGATCTGGCGTTGAACGCCCAAAACAAGCAGCATCCTGACGTTCAGATGCCAAGAATGCACACTGAGGAAAGCTGGCGCTGAACGCCAGAAACAAGCATGAAGCTGGCGTTCAACGCCAAAAACATGCTGCATCTGGGCGCTGAACGCCCAGAACAAGCATCAATTCGGCGTTTAAACGCCAGAATTGCATGCAAAGGCATTTTACATGCCTAATGGGTGCAGGGATGCAATTCCTTGACTCCTCAGGATCTGTGGACCCCACAGGATCATCTCAGCATCTGTGGACTCCACAGGATCCCCACCTACCACCACTCACTATCTTCCTTCTTCTCAATGTTCATCCTCTCTTCCCAATAAACACTCTTCTCCAAAACTCTTCACCAATCACCTCAGTCTCTCTTCCCTATCACCACTTCACTACTCACATCTATCCACTCTTCCCCATAAACCTACCTTATAAACTCCACCTACCTTCAAAATTCAAAATCAATTTCCCACCCAAACCCACCCTATATGGCCGAAACTAAACCCCCTCCCCTCCCTATATAAAGCCCTCCATTCTTCCTCATTTTTACACAACACAACCCTTTCTTCCCCTTCTTGGCCGAATACACCTCTCCCTCCTCTCCTCCATATTTTCTTCTTCTTCTTCATCTATTCTTTCTTCTCTTGCTCGAGGGTGAGCAATATTCTAAGTTTGGTGTGGTAAAAGCATAAGCTTTTTGTTTTTCCATTACCATTGATGACACCTAAGACCGAAGAATCCTATAGAAAAGGGAAAGGGAAGAGAAAAGCTTCCACCTCCGAGTCATGGGAGATGGAAAGATTCATCTCCAAAGCTCATCAAGACCACTTCTATGATGTTGTGGCCAAGAAGAAGGTGATCCCCGAGGTCCCTTTCAAGCTCAAGAGAAATGAGTATCCGGAGATCCGACATGAAATCCAAAGAAGAGGTTGGGAAGTTCTAACAAACCCCATCCAACAAGTCGGCATCCTAATGGTTCAAGAGTTCTATGCCAATGCATGGATCACTAAGAACCATGATCAAAGTAAGAACCCGAACCCAAAGAATTATCTCACCATGGTTCGGGGGAAATACTTAGATTTTAGTCCGGAAAATGTGAGGTTGGCGTTTGACTTGCCTATGATGCAAGGAGATGCACGCCCCTACACTAGAAGGGTTAACTTTGATCAAAGGTTGGACCAAGTCCTCATGGACATATGTGTGGAAGGAGCTCAATGGAAGATTGACTCAAAAGGTAAACCGGTTCAACTTAGAAGACTGGACCTTAAGCCTGTGGCTAGAGGATGGTTGGAGTTCATCCAACGCTCCATCATCCCCACTAGCAACCGATCTGAAGTTACAGTGGATCGGGCCATCATGATTCATAGCATCATGATTGGTGAGGAAGTAGAAGTTCATGAAGTCATCTCCCTTGAACTCTACAAAATAGCCGAAAAGTCCTCTCCCTTGGCAAGGCTAGCTTTCCCTCATCTTATTTGCCATCTATGTTACTCAGCTGGAGCTTTCATAGAAGGAGACATTTCCATTGAGGAAGAGAAGCCCATCACTAAGAAAAGGATGGAGCAAACAATAGAGCCCACTCATAGAGCTCAAGAAACATGTGAGGAAGCTCATTATCAAGAAATCCCTGAGATACCTCAAGGGATGCACTTTCCTGCACAGAATTTTTGGGAGCAAATCAACACCTCCCTAGGAGAATTAAGTTCCAACATGGGACAACTAAGGATGGAACATTAAGAGCACTCCATCATACTCCATGAAATTAGAGAAGATCAAAAAGCAATGAGGGAGGAGCAACAAAGACAAGGAAGAGACATAGAAGAGCTCAAGGATATCATTGGTTCCTCAAGAAGAAAATGCCACCATCACTAAGGTGGACTCATTCTTTGTTTTTAAACTTTCTGTTTTTCGTTTTCTTATGTTAAATGTTTATCTATGTTTGTGTCTTTATTACATGATCATTAGTGTTTAAGTGTCTATGCCTTAAAGTAGTGAATATGAATCCATCACCTCTCTTAAATGGAAAAATGTTTTAATTACAAAAGAACAAGAAGTACATGAATTTTGAATTTATCCTTGAACTTAGTTTAATTATTTTAATGTGGAGACAATACTTTTTGTTTTCTGAATGAATGCTTGAACAGTGCATATGTCTTTTGAAGTTGGTGTTTTAGAATGTTAAATATGTTGGCTCTTGAAAGAATGATGAACAGGAGACATGTTATTTGATAATCTGAAAAATCATAAAAATGATTCTTGAAGCAAGAAAAAGCAGTGAATACAAAAGCTTGCAGAAAAAAAAGAAAGAAAAAAAAATGGCGAAAAAAAATAGAAAAAGAAAAAGCAAGCAGAAAAAGCCAAAAGCTCTTAAAACCAAAAGGCAAGAGCAAAAAGCCAATAACCCTTAAAACCAAAAGGCAAGGGTGAATAAAAAGGATCCCAAGGCTTTGAGCATTAGTGGATAGGAGGGCCTAAAGGAATAAAATCCTGGCCTAAGCGGCTAAACCAAAGCTGTCCCTAACCATGTGCTTGTGGCGTGAAGGTGTCAAGTGAAAACTTGAGACTGAGCGGTTAAAGTCAAGGTCCAAAGCAAAAGAAGAGTGTGCTTAAGAATCCTGGACACCTCTAATTGGGGACTTTAGCAAAGCTGAGTCACAATCTGAAAAGGTTCACCCAATTATGTGTCTGTGGCATTTATGTATCCGGTGGTAACTGGAAAACAAAGTGCTTAGGGCCACGGCCAAGACTCATAAAGTAGCTGTGTTCAAGAATCAACATACTGAACTAGGAGAATCAATAACACTATCTGAACTCTGAGTTCCTATAGATGCCAATCATTCTGAACCTCAATGGATAAAGTGAGATGCCAAAACTATTCAAAAGGCAAAAAGCTACAAGTCCCGCTCATCTGATTGGAGCTATGTTTCATTGATAGTTTGGAATTTATAGTATATTCTCTTCTTTTTATCCTATTTATTTTCAGTTGCTTGGGGACAAGCAACAATTTAAGTTTGGTGTTGTGATGAGCGGATAATTTATACGTTTTTTGGCATTGTTTTTAGTATGTTTTTAGTAGGATCTAGTTACTTTTAGGGATGTTTTTATTAGTTTTTATGTTAAATTCACATTTTTGGACTTTACTATGAGTTTGTGTGTTTTTCTATGATTTCAGGTATTTTCTGGCTGAAATTGAGGGACTTGAGCAAAAATCAGATTCAGAGGTTGAAGAAGGACTGCTGATGCTGTTGGATTCTGACCTCCCTGCACTCAAAGTGGATTTTCAGGAGCTACAGAACTCAAAATGGCGCGCTTTCAATTGCTTTGGAAAGTAGACATCTAGAGCTTTCCAGAAATATATAATAGTTCATACTTTGGCCCAGTTTAGATGATGCAAAAGGGCGTTGAACGCCAGTTCTACGCTGTAGTCTGGAGTTAAACGCCAGAAACACGTCACGAACCAGAGTTGAACGCCAAAAATACGTTACAACTTGGCGTTCAACTCCAGAAGAAGCCTCTGCACGTGTAAACTTCAAGCTCAGCCCAAGCACACACCAAGTGGGCCCCGGAAGTAGATTTATGCATCAATTACTTATTTCTGTAAACCCTAGTAACTAGTTTTAGTATAAATAGAACTTTTTACTAGTCTTTTAGACATCTTATGATTTTTACTTCATCTTTAGATCATATTGATCACGTTTGGGGGCTGGCCTCTCAGCCATGCCTGAACCTTCATCTCTTATATATTTTCAACGGTAGAGTTTTTACACTCCATAGATTAAGGTGTGGAGCTTTGCTGTTCCTCACGAATTAATCCAAAGTACTACTGTTTCTCTATTCAATTCAACTTATTCCGCTTCTAAGATATTCATTCGCACTTCAATATGAATGTGATGAACATGACAATCATCATCATTCCCCTACGAACGCGTGCCTGACAACCACTTCCATTCCACATTAGATTGAATGAATATCTCTTGGATCTCTTAATCATAGTCTTCGTGGTATAAGCTAGATTGATGGCGGCATTCATGAGAGTCCGGAAAGTCTAAACGTTGTCTGTGGTATTCCGAGTAGGATTCAGGGATTGAATGACTGTGACGAACTTCAAACTCGCGAGTGCTGGGCGTAGTGACAGACGCAAAAGGAGGGTGAATCCTATTCTAGTATGATCGAGAACCTCAGATGATTAGCCGTGCTGTGACAGAGCATTTGGACCTTTTTCACAAGAGGATGGGATGTAGCCATTGACAACGGTGATGCCCTTACATAAAGTTTGCCATGGAAAGGAGTAAGACTGATTGGATGAAGACAGCAGGAAAGCAGAAGTTCAGAAGAACGAAAGCATCTCTATACGCTTATCTGAAATTCTCACCAATGAATTACATAAGTATTTCTATCTTTATTTTCTATTTATTTATTATTACTATTCGAAAACTCCATAACCATTTGATATCCTCCTGACTGAGATTTACAAGATGACCATATCTTGCTTCATACCAACAATCTCCGTGGGATCGACCCTTACTCACGTAAGGTTTTATTACTTGGACGACCCAGTGCACTTGCTGGTTAGTTGTGCGAAGTTGTGAAGTTATGTCTGGACCATGGTATTGTGCACCAGTTGTGGTGCCATTGCCAGGGAGAGAACGAACAACAAATTTTACAACCTCAGAGTAACAATTTCGCATACCAAGTTTTTGGCGCCGTTGCCGGGGATTGTTCGAGTTTGGACAACTGACGGTTCATCTTGTTGCTCAGATTGGGTAAATTTCTTCTTAATTTATTTTCAAAAAGTTTTCAAAAAATTTTTCAAAAATATTTTCCTCTTTTTCGTTTTTCCCAAAAAAATATTTTCAAAAAACAAAAAAAATTTATTTATGTTCTTCAGAATTTTTAAGAATGAATTCTAGAGTTTCATGAAGCATGTGAAGCCTGGCTGGCTGTAAAGCCATGTCTAAATTCTTTTGGACTGAGGCTTCCAAACCATCTTCATAGAGGCAAGTTAATTTGATAATTAATGATTACATGCTGAAGCTTGGCTGGCCATTGGCCATGTCTAGTGTTTTGAACCGGAGCTTTCATTGAAAGCTTGGCTGGCTAGTGAGCCATGTCTAATTCCTGGACTGAAGCTTTAGACTAAGAATGCAAGATTCCTGGAATTCATATTAAAAATTTTGGAATCCTTATTTTTCTATTTCAAATTAATTTTCGAAAAATACAAAAAAAAATTAGAAAATCATAAAAATAAAAATATTTCATGTTTCTTGTTTGAGTCTTGAGTCAAATTGTAAGTTTGGTGTCAATTGCATATTCATTTTGCATTTTTCGAAAATTCATGCATTCATAGTGTTCTTCATGATCTTCAAGTTGTTCTTGGTAAATCTTCTTGTTTGATCTTGATGTTTTCTTGTTTTGTGTCTTTTCTTATTTTTCATGTGCATTTTTGCATTCATAGTGTCTGAACATGAAAGATTTCTAAGTTTGGTGTCTTGCATGTTTTCTTTGCATATAAAATTTTCAAAAATAAGTTCTTGATGTTCATCATGATCTTCAAAGTGTTCTTGGTGTTCATCTTGACATTCATAGCATTCTTGCATGCATTCAATATTTTGATCCATAACTTTCTTGCATTGAGTCCTTTTCATGTTTTTCTCTTTCATCATTAAAAATTTAAAAATAAAAAAAAATATCTTTCCCTTTTTCACTCATAAATTTCAAAAATTTGAGTTGACCTTTTCAAAACTTTTTAAAACTTAGTTATTTCTTATGAGTCAAATCAAATTTTCAATTTAAAAATCTTATCTTTTTCAAATTTTTTTCAAAAAAAAATCATATCTTTTCCATTTTTTTTATTTATTTTCGAAAATTTCAAAAATCTTTTTTAAAATATTTTCAAAATATTTTTCTTATTTTTATATCATATTTTCGAAAATCACATCATCAATTAATCTTTTGATTCAAAAATTTCGAGTTTGTTACTTACTTGTTAAGAAAGATTCAAACTTTAAATTCTAGAATCATATCTTGTGATTTCTTGTGAGTCAAGTCATTAATTATGATTTTAAAAATCAAATCTTTTTCAAAACTAATTCTAATCATATCTTCCTATCATAGCTTTTTTTTAAAAAAAATCTTATCTTTTTCAAAAATTTGACTTTCAAATATCTTTTCTAACTTCTTATCTTCTTATCTTTTCAAAATTGATTTTCAAATCTTTTTCAACTAACTAATTGACTTTTTGTTTGTTTCTTATCTTTTTCAAAACTACCTAACTAACTCTCTCTCTCTAATTTTTGAAAATCTCTTCCCTCTTTTTCAAAAATTCTTTTTAATTAAATAGTTATTTCAATTTTCAATTTTAATTTGATTTCATTCCTAATTTTCGAAAATCACTAACCCCTTTTCAAAATTTTATTTTCGAAAATCCTCTCTCTCTCTCTCATCTCTTTCTATTTATTTATTCATCTACTAACACTTCATCTCACCCAAATTCGAACCCCCTCTTCCATCTGTGTTCGAATTTTCTCTTCTTCCCTTCTTTACATTACATTCTTTTCTTCTTCTACTCACACAGGGGAACCTCTATACCTGGGTAAAAAGGATCCCTATTATTATTATTATTATTTTTCTATTCCCTTCTTTTTCATATGAGCAGGAGTAAGGACAAGAACATTCTTGTTGAAGCAGACCCTGAACCTGAAAGGACTCTGAAGAGGAAACTAAGAGAAGCTAAAATACAACAATCCAGAGATAACCTTACAGAAATTTTTGAACAGGAAGAGGAGATGGCAGCCGAAAATAATAATGCAAGGAGGATGCTTGGTGACTTTACTACACCTAATTCCAATTTACATGGAAGAAGCATCTCAATTCCTGCCATTGGAGCAAACAATTTTGAGCTGAAATCTCAATTAGTTTCTCTGATGCAACAAAACTGCAAGTTTCATGGACTTCCATCTGAAGATCCTTTTCAGTTCTTAACTGAATTCTTGCAGATCTGTGATACTGTTAAGACTAATGGAGTAGATCCTGAAGTCTACAGGCTCATGCTTTTCCCATTTGCTGTAAGAGACAGAGCTAGAATATGGTTGGATTCTCAACCTAAAGATAGCCTGGACTCTTGGGATATAGCTGCACTAAATTCTCTCGAGTTCAAGCTTATTATTTGTATATATCTGTTACTTAAAATTCTTATTTCAACTCAATTTGTTGCAATTTGAGTTGCTAGAGGGTGCAAGGTCACGCTTAAAGAAAATTTTCGTTCTACATAATTTCTGTTAGAAGGTAAGAGTACCTTTAGTCATGGTTCATTCAACTCATAGGGGAATTTGTTTCTTTTGTACATAACTTATGCTAAATTTTCATTTATAATCTTTCAATACTTCTAACACTATCAAGCTTTTGAAAAATCGTTTCTTAAATCTTTCCTTTCAAGTTGTGTTTCTTTGGTGATGCTGCATTAACGAAAAGAAGGATATGATATGTAATGATATCTTTTCCTTCATGTTTTGTGAAAATAGTATTAGTTTATTATCAATTACGTACATTATTTTCATAAAGATATTATGGTCTTTCTATATTTGCTGAAAATCTGTAATGCATGCTTGCTATTGAGGCTAATTTTATTTCAAAAAATGGTCAAATTCTAATTAAAGTCATAAAGACTACATAGTATTTAAAACTTGAATAACTAAATATAAGAAAAAATGAAGGACAACCTTTTAAGTTGATGATTCAATTTGCATGAATCAATTTTTAATGTTCAAACACATTAAAAATGCTAATAAAAAATATAAATGCCAAAAAACTCTAATACTTACTTATGTTTTTAAATCATAATGCATTTCTTAATATTTAGGTAATCCAAGATGTCCATTTTATCTAAGCATGGTGATACATCATTGTCTCAAGTCCCACAATCTTGCAGCAAATCCTCAAATTGGATTGTTATGGAAGAAAGTGAGTTTCTTGAATGTTGTGGAAGCATCAAATTTGCTAAGGAGATGGCTTCAACCTCTCCTTTCTTCTTGTTACAACACGCACTCGATGTTGCCTTTGATGTCTGGTGTAACAAGATCAATGTCCACTCCTGCCTGATAGCACTCAATACTCACATGAATATCTCGAAAAAATCACCCTTCTGCCGTGCATCCTACAATAGTGTTTCATCAACTATTATGGATGCTAGTTTTAAGGATTGCCACGTTTACCATTCTTTTTGCATTTTGTTATTTAATTTAAGATAATAATTTAAATGTTAGCTGGATTATGATTTGTTTGAAACTTGTAGGAGATATATGCATTGAGCATGCAGTATCTATCAAGGTTTGGTTGTCCATATTTTACGAAAAATTTTAATTGGGATACTGATGTTATACTAATGGAGTTGAAGGTAATTTTTAAAAAGAATTTATTTGCTAAAGCACTATAAATGACATTGTTAATTGAATTTGAATCATTACATTTTTCTTTGTAGACGAGTATTACAAACAAGCCAGTAAGTGAGTTCCACAAGGCATGTCGAAAGCAATTCAACATCATAGAACGACATATTACAAAGTTTTTTTTCAAAAGAGAGGATACCTTTGCTCTACAATTGAATTGCCAATAATCCAAGCTGCTGTAAAAGATTTTGATTTAAACAAAAAGCCATATCCTATAGATGATTTGAATTCTATTGCGCGTGATAAAGCTCGCTGAATTTGTGAAATATGGTGTCCAAGAGAATACTATGTTTGATGTACTTATGAATGACTTTTGTTGAACATAAGTCTAGCTATTTTATTTTCCAATTTTATCTAGGCTTAGTATTTCTGTTTAATGTTATTTTTCGTTTTCGACTGAACATGTATACTAGTAATTGCTTGTTATGACTCCTCTTAAAAGTAAGTTCATAAATTTACAACGTTCCATTAACACTATTCTTTGATAATTCCACGTCTAATAAGGATTCTATAAGATTGGATTTCCTTTTATTTATGTGTAGGCAAAGCAACCATGCTCATGATACACACACATATTCACTTGACTAACTCAGCCACCCAATGGCTTACATACCAAACCACTAGTAGATGCAAGAAACTACTATCCATTATTAATTTCAGAGTGCTTTTGACATCTAAAAGAGTGTGGGAATGATTAATCGTCACTTCGAAGATTGAACCTAGAGATAGGATAAAACTAAAATTAGAGATCGTTCAATCCTATCATTTACTTTAAAATTCAAATTAACATTTATTATAAAATAAGTGAAATTTTTGTGGAGGCTTAAAATAATATACACAATATATTTAAGTTTTATTCCAATAAATAATTGAATATGTATTTAATTAAATTAAGTGTCAAAAGATTTAAGAACATTTAATTTAAGTACTTTAAGATTTTAAATTCAAAATTTGTTAAAAAAATAAAATAAAAGCGTAACAGAGAAATAAGAGGAATGACCAAGAGATAAGATAGATGAAGATACTTCAAGCGATTCGTTACTTAGTCATATAGCTAACCATTTGCTTAACTAATGCCTATAAACACGTATCATATCAGCATTATATAAGAACTGATACTTCCTCTCGTTTATTTGTATATTCTCACCAAGGTTCTAAAAACCAGTTCGGATTGGCCGGTCGAACCGGTTGAACCGTGAACTGTGAAGAAAGACAGTTCGAACAAACAGTAAAATCGCAAATTCCAAAAACCAGAGTTGAGCCATTGAACCAGTCGGGAACCGGTCGGTCGAATCGAACCTTGACCCGGCCGGTTTTTTGAATGCGCGTCCAAATGCTGTCGTTGTAATCTCTCTCGGTAACTCCATATGCCCAGAATCCTAGATCCAGCCTCCAGTTTACCCTAGCCCCTAACTCCATCCTCCCATCTCATCGTCCCTCACCTCCGTCCCTCACTTCCATTCAACATTTCAGCCACCGCCTTGTGCCGCCGCCGTCGTGACAGGGCTCGCTCCCTTTCCCACCATCACCTAGTAGCCATTGCAAGCTTCTTCTCCTTCCATTGCCCAGCCACCCTGGGAAACATTGAAGCCTCCGTCGTGCAGCCACGCCACCTTCGTCCCTAGCTCTGTTGGTCGCTCGGTTCAAAGGTGCTCCACCACTGCTCCTTGTCTTGGTCACTCGGTGTCTCTGTCAGTCTGTCTCCCTCTTGCATGCTCTGTTGAAGGCATCTTCGAGCTTCCAGCTAATTTTTTGAACTGTGAACTAAAGGCGTCTTGGTCACTCTGCTCCTTGTCTCTGTCCATCGTTACAATGATTGTTTGATTGAATAACTGTTGCATGTCTCTGTCTCCCTAATGAGTATAATTTAATAATTGTTTGAATCTATGAAGCTCTATGAACTGAAGTCACTGAAGTCTGATATACTGATAATCTGATATAGTGATACTGAACTGTGAAATGTGAAGGCTGTGAAGTGTGCAGTGTGAAGGCCGAGCTTCCACCGTTGTCTCGTGAAGGTTTTACCACTCTTCAAGCTCTGTTCCCTCGTGCTCCAGCCTCTGTCTTTCTGTTCAAGCTGCTTAGCCCTCTGTTCCGACCTCTCCTGGCGTGTTAGAGCCATCGTTCAACCACCGTTCTATTTCTGTTCAACTATCTCCGTTGCATTTCAAAGCTCCTGCTTCCTCTCCCTGTTCTGTTCGAATTTTAGAACATGCTCCAGCCTAAGGTAATTTATTTTCCTTTACTTGTTCTTTCTTGTATTAATTATTCAGTTATTATCTTATTTAATTATTGTTTTTAATGATTAGTATGTTGTTCAAGTTCTTGTTTTCTTGTTGGTTTGCTGTATTTTAAAGCTTTAGTTGTTCTTGTTATTTTGATTTTCAATTCTAATTGATCTTATTAACTTGTTAATTTGATAAATTAATGTTTTAGTGCTGTTCTTAACTTTTAAATTTTAGACTGTTAAGTTGTTATGTTGTTCTTGACCTTTTGATAATTTGTTAACTTTATAAATTGTTAAGTATATAAATTGTTCATGATGTTGATCTTAATTAATTGTTCTTGTTATTAGAAAGAGAATGGAATTGAAAAGAGGACACTCACTAGGCAGAGCTCTTTTGTTACTTCATTAAATGTTTTTTTGGGTTTCTGATGCAATACCTGAGATTAAGAATTGAATGGAAGATGAGCAATATTGACTTTCTTTTCGTTTGTTTGTTTGAATATAAATTAAAGATTCTGTAAAACTGACTTTTACTAGGAATCTTACAGCTTGCTCAATATGTTTCAGTTCCTCCCAGGCTGAGCCAACATACTATGCATGATAGATTCAGGTTATGATATAAATATGGAATAGAAGGAATGGTCTCAAATGGTTGATTGGTGCTCACCTCATCAGTGGCCTCAATACACCATCTCTCTAATTCACCCAATCCTGCCTTTACATACTCTCTATTACTGAATGAACAACACTCATGACGCAACAGAAGACTGGCAGTGATCAAATTAAATACATGAAAATGTTAGTAGTCTCTATGCAGCAATTTGACATGTAATATAAAGATGGTGAATAATTGAATGATTTGTGATTGATTATTTTTTTTTTTTTTGTTATTTGACTTTTGTGTTTGTATTTGGTTGAGATTATAATATTGTGGTTGATATAATACTTTTAATTTGGATAATATTTTAAAGATTATTAGTCTATAATTATATGTGTTTATTTATATTTTATTTATTATTTATTTATAAAACAGTTTTCTCGGTTCAACCACGATCGAACCGGTTGAACCTATAAACCAATAAACCAGTAGCTAGAGCGGTTCAATAACCGATTCGATTTTCAGAAACTTAATTCTCACTATTTGTTCATTCATATTTTAATTAAAGAATCGCTTGTATTTCATTAATATTAGTTTGTTATCTTGCTACTATGATAAAGAAAAAATAGGAGTGCGAAGGAGATTAGCAAGACCCAGAGACAAAGGTAAACTATTTAACAAGGTTATACCTCACTTTATATGATTTAAGTATAATTAATATATTTTTTGACTTACGCATGGCATTTTCTCCCTTGTAGGACGACATTGAAAGTGAAATTGTTCAAGATAAATAAAGTGTTGAGCCAATCTTGAAACTTTTTGGGTTCCAAAGAGCCTAAAGGTTATATTTTCTTAAATTTAATATTTTGTTCATTGTGCATCATTACTCTCAAATAGCTACCATACTTATATATATATATATATATATATATATATATATATATATATATATATATATATATATATATATATATATATATATATATATAAATTTTGAGTGGACCAAAAATCTTAACATAAAAATTAACTAAAAATTATTTATTATCAAAAATAAATTTATAAAAAAATTAATGTTTAGGTTTATTACTAGTACAATAATAAATAAATATCTACAAATAAAAATTATAAAGTACTATTTAATGGTACTCTTTAAATATTGAGAGATTTAAAATCTTCAATAACTGAATCAGAACTAATCCTTTTAACAATTTCTTTCTCACTGTAAATAACCAATAAAACATAAAGAGAGGTATTTTTCTTGAAAATTCTTATATCCATCTATAAAAATAGAACAATACCATTACTTATTAAACATTCTAATATAGTTATATAATATAAAAAATATATTAAATAAATAAAAAAACCTAACTTAGATAGGAAAGTTATCGAATCTTTTTAGATTTGATTTTGTTTGTTTTTTTATTACTTATTTTCTTGTAATAGAATAGATGATTTTAATGAGATTTAAGATGATAACAAAGACCTACAATGAACAAGGTAACTTTGTAACTTTATATGAGAGTAACAAAATTAAGCCAACTTACATAAATTATTAGTTTGCAAGAATACTACTAATTTTTGTTATAAAAAGTTTGGGGCCATAACTCTCCTTTGTCAAACTAATGCTATGCCTCTGTATACTCATTATTATAAGTATTTGTTAGACTTTTTCGCAACCTCAAATGCCTTTATAAAGCATCATTTTGTAATAAAAATGATTTGATTTACTTGTAAATGGGTCAGGCTATCACTTTAGGTGAATTCTATGGTGTTTAAATTGCCTAATTTTTTCTTTCATATATAACCTATTTTTGGCAAACATATATAACATATTCTATTAAAGAATGTGTAAAATGTTTAAAATTTATTAATAAATATCTATTTGCCTTTTTTTCAAGTAAGTTAAGCACAGTGTTAAAAACACCATATCATTTACCATCTTTTGTATATTTTTACTTGAACATTATAGAAACTTAATTGTTTTATGATTTGCTACCTTATTAATTTTTAATTTATTATGCATGATTGATTATTAAGGACAAGGTTCATTGGTTTTTCTGATGCATATTGTGAAATTCTATAATACAATTATACCTGCTCTCCAACTGATTAATGAGCAATATTAATTTGACGATCCATTTAGGTTGGTTCACTAACACTTCTTTTATACTTTATGGTACTACATTTCTATATTTTGTTGTGTATATTAATTATTAAATAATACATCATATGCTGATTTATTGCATCATTCATTGGTATGCATTTCATACACTTACATTTTGGTACATTATTATTTAAACAGAGTCATCCAATTATGATTGATAAAAGTTAGATTGATAAATCAATTACATCAAGAGAATATAAATGTGGGGTTGAAGGGTTTTCGGACTTTACCTTTTCTAGAACTGCTATATGTAACACTCTAACTACTAAAGTTCACACTTCCGGCTGCGCGACTCTGATAGCTCGGATATTATGACGACTCTTATACTATTTAATACTAAAATATGAGCCTGTTTAAAACTTTAAACCGCAACACCGCTCCCAACAACACTTTCATCCGATAACATACATCCATAAATACCATACAACTAACAAAACTCATAAAGAGTACATCCGTATATATATACAAATATATATATAAATAATATTACAGACATAATCCAATACAATCCCTATCCCTCTTACAGATTATATCAAGATAAAGGCGAGGGTACAATAAACCATAATCAACACAATACAAAGCATCTCAACAACAACTAAATGAACTCTTCGTAACCTCTGCGCCCATATCCTGAAAGGGGAAAAATGTAAGGGGGGTGAGAACATCATCCTCGAAAGGGTTCTCAGTAGAGGGTTTTTGGGAATTACTGTAATAGGATACGTGAAGATAACCGCACCAGTGATTAATAACCGTCTTATGCCTCTTTTCAAAAACAGCGGTTTACAATAAAAGTAAAGTCGGAAATCTTTTCTGAAAGAGGAACTGTTCAATTCTCAAAAACTCAAAATCCTTTCAAAAAGGTTTATCTATGCTGAACCAAAATAGCCTTTCTTAATTTATTCCAAATCAGAAACACAAAACCGAAATCAACCATCAGTTCATCTCATTCCAACCACGGCCCTAGGCCCAAACAATCCAACCACGGCCCTAGGCCCAAACAATCCAACCAACAACCAATCACCACAATCCGACAGAGTCCCAGATGCAAACACAGATAGGAAGTTCAAGCACAAACAAATAGTTATTACAAGTAGAACAGTTAGCAATTAATCACATAGGCAAACCAGGTATAATATGCACACCCAACCAATGTCACACAAATGCATATGATGCATGCCTGTCCCTAGTAGCTGATGATATCATCTGTCGGTTATAGAGCCAACCCGACAAGTCCTGGTAGCTAACCATTGGACTGTCCTTCTGTCGTGCATCCCCAACTCGAGTTATACTCATCATAAACTTGATCATAATCATGATCCATATCCATCACCCTCACTGGTGAATATTTATCCATCACCATCACTGGTGAATATTTATGGGGGCGAGCTCATCCGGGCCTTTCACAGTGCCCAGCCACACTTACGACATAGGGTCAACAGAGTATCAAGTCTCAACCTGGAGCACGTGGTGGCTAGCCACTGCTACTACCCAGGGAAACTCGTATCTCAGATAGTGGAAGTGCAAAATCACAATTATCAATATCTCAGCATATATGCATTCATTCTCAGCCATGGATCAACATCCACCTTAGCCATCCAGCTCACGGTTCAATCCAGAACCAGCCAATATTGATAAATCATACAGAGCCATTCCGGCTCACGGTTCAATCCAGAACCAATCAATATGTATAAACATACACAGCCATTCCGGCTCTCAACAAAACAGCACTTCCACATTCAAAATCATCAAATTCATGAAATCGGCATTTAAGCCATAAATCGTTTTCTCAATTCATTTCACTTTGAAATCAAGTTTCAACTCTTTTCAGCCTTGGCTTTAATGATCTCATTTCTCAAATCATCTCAGGCTCATAAGCCACTTTTACTCAAGGTAAATTCCCCTTTTAAAATAATGCCACTCTCGGCATCCTCTTTCCAAAACTTCCATCATCATGGCAAGTTAAAAGCCTCTTTGAGATATTCAAAAATCACCCATCCAACAATGGGACTTTATAACAAAAGTTTCTCGGCAGAGTCCCAAGTCTTTAGGGGAGAATAACATAACTCATTTCACCAAATTCATTTAAAATCATTAAAACATTGGCTTTCCGATTTGAGTAATAAAATAGGATCTAAGCCAAACCGAGTCACGTAATCATTTACTTCTTTCAAAGCCGTTTCCTTTTCCTAGGTAAAACCAGCTTCAACCCCCATGATAAATTCTAAAGCATTTCGACTGTTCAAAATTGTTTTAGTCTTGCAAAGGTTCAGAATTCAAGGAGCACTTAAAACCTTTCTCAAACATTTCAAAATGAAACTTGTCAAAAGACATTCAGGTTCTTTCAAAGCCATTGAAACTTCTTTAATTGAAACCCCCAAGTCAAATTCAAAGGCATAAACCCTCTTCACATTCAAACAGCTTTAAAACATAAGTTTCACCTAAATAACTTTCTCTTGAAAGAGATACAATGCCTTTCTTAAGAAGCAAGACTAAATTACAATTTCCCCTTTTTCTAACTCATTTCAAAAGCATGAATCATCCTTTTCTTGATAATTCAAATAAAATAGTAGAAGTCTTTAACTCATCATTCTCCAAACAACATTTCAATAAAGACTCGGATTTTATAGAAATTTCGGCAGCACTTCCCCTAAAACTTGGACTTTGCCACCCGGTTTGGGTCCCAACTAAACCGTTCCACAATCCTTTTCAACAGCCCAAAATCCAAAACCAGTTCAAGGCAAGCCAAATCCAACAACCATCTCAATTCCATATTCCAAGAAAACCGTTTCAAAAACCAAATCATTATCAGCCGAATAAACTCATTTCTAAAGTTTCAAAGAAACGGTTCAGCAATAGTCATTTATCAAACCAGATCATTAAAGCAAGCCAGGCTGAATTCAAGAGTGTATTCTATTTTTTTCACATTCTCAAGAAAATCCATTCAACTCAAATCAATTTCCAATGGATTCAACTCGATCTCAAAGCTTTAAAAGAATCAATTTCAAAAGCATTTCGTTTCACAAAGCCACACAACAGTCGAGTTAAACCAACACCCATAATCATACAAAACAACCAAACAATACATAGGACTGATACAATCACCAAATACACATCCTCACATCAGTACCCATATGTAATAATTCCAATATACAAAATATAGTTTTCGGAAAGCGCCCCTACCTCAAAACGCAATTCCATAACCCAAACGCCTCACAGAGTCCTTTCCGCCTCGACCCGAACTGACGGCAACCAAAACCTCAGCTCCAAGCCACTTTCGCAACAGTCTCAACAACTCTAATCGCAACATACAACAACCGAAACTCAATCTTATAGCAATTAACGCCATAAACCTCAGCGTGAGATTACAGAACAGTAACGAAAGGGCTTTCAAATCGAAATGCTTACCGAACCGAAGAAGGAACAGCTAAACCGGAACAGCGGCGGTCTCCGAACCGGTTCGGCAGCAGCCCGGCAGCCACCTCAAGTAGTAGCGGTGACCAGACTCCAGCAATGGCGCCTGGAACCCACATACAGAGACGTTAAAGCTTCTAGAATCTTAAACGAATGAAGACCGAATTCAAAAACCCTTACTGGAAGAGTTTTTCGGCGACGGCAGCGGGGTTTTCCGGCGGCCAGGCACGGCGGCGCGACTCAACACAACCAGGCAGAGCGGCGGCAACCTCCAGCAACTCCGGTGAGCTTCCTCAACGACGGTGACGGCCGGAGCTTCGGCGGTGTTAACCGAGGCTTACCGGCGGCAGGAACGACGGCGATAGCTTCGTGCAGCACGGCGGCGCCTGTCTTTTCCCCCACCGTGAGCTCTCTGTCTCTCTCTCGCCCTCTGTTCTGATGACGGCGGCCATGGCTTTGCCGACGAGACCAAGAGCGGCAGTTTCAGGCCCTCAGACCCTTCTCGCTCGCGTACCCTCTCTCTCCATGTCTCAGCTTCGATGGCGACCCTCGGAGGACCAACGGTGACGACCGTAGCACGGGCAGCCGCGGCACCCAGGTGCGACGGCGACGGTGCAAGACAGCGCCTTCTCCTCCTCTTCTCTCGCGCCAGCTTCGATGGATCAACAGTGGCGGAGGCGGCGCGAGTTCTCCCTCTTCTCCATGGCACAGTGGCGGTGGCGACGTGGTGGCGCAACGGTGGTGGTTCCAGGCCGACAGAAACGCGTGATGGAGGTGGCGGCAAAGGCCCCCTCCCCTCCTTCTCCTCCGATCTCCTCTACTCCCCCTCAGATCTCTTTCTTTCTTTCTTTGTTTTCTGTTTCTTTCAGGGAACACACAGGAAACTCAGCGTGTGTTGCCGCTGCTAAGAGAAAGGAAAGGTTGGGGGTGTGGCTAAAGGGAATCGGGTGATGGGTTAGGGTTTCTCTTTCAAAAATTAGGGTTAGGGACATTTTAGTAATTTCAAATAAAAATAGGGATATTATAGTAATTAGAAATAAATTCTAATCCATTAATAATAATGTATAAAAATACTATTTGCTCATCAATTTCATAAATTATTTTCAATAAAATGTCCCCACCAAATAATTAGAAATAATATACTTATTTTCTTCATTTTCCAAAATAGTAATATCAATATTCTAAGATATTAATTATTTAGTCCAAAATCATATAAAAATCCTTTTTATTTCACAACTACCAACTATATGATTTAAATATAGAAAATAATCCAATAATTGTAAAATTGGATAATAACCATAACTTATCTCAAATTCAATAAATCAAAACTTGCCTTAATTATCTTTAATAAAATAATCTCTGAAATTAAGGCTATAAATAACTGTAGGATTTGAGACTTGATCATAATAAGACTTTTCAAAGATTCTGGGTCTTACACTATAGATGGAAAAATTATATGTCCATGCATCAAATATGGGTTTAACGATATGGGAACGACAGTTGAAGTATTAACTCATTTACTCCAAAAAGGATTTCTGAAAAAGCATACTTCTTATTATATGCATGGAGAAATTGTAGTCCAGCTGGAAGAAGAATTATTGGGTCACGTTCATGGAGAGCCTGTTGAAAAACCTCCATTGCATGATATATTTGCTGAAGTTTTCGGTGTAGATAACCATAATTATGAAGGCAAAGATGATGAGCCCTTTGCTCCGAGAACTGATTCCTTTCCAATGTCACTGGTATATGACACTAATGATGATTCAATGAAAATTAGATAGTTGCTAAATGATGGGAATCGTAAATTATATCCCGGGTGTGAAAAATATAGCAAGTTATCATTTATTGTTGAGTTGTATCATATCAAAGTGTTGTGCGGTGATACTGACAAGACATTTTTCATGATACTTGACCTTTTGAATACTGTTTTTTCCTATGCTAACCTGTCCAATTCATTTTATAAACAAAAAAAAAAGATTAAATTGTTAGGTTTAAGATACGAAAAAATTCATGCATGTCCAAATAACTGTATGCTCTTTTGGGGAAAGAACAATGAGGAAAAAATAAATGTGTGGTCTGTAATGCATTTGATATAAAGTAGAAGAGAACACCAGCAACAACACAGAAGTTGTGGGAACAAGTAAAGATCAAAAGAAGAGGATACTAGCAAAGGTGTTGAGGTACTTTCCTCTTACTCCTAGGTTAAGAAAGTTATACATGTACTCTAAAATAGCAAGACTAATGTGCTATAATTTAGAGTTTCCTAACTCAGATGGAAAGTTAAATCATCCTAAAGATAGCAAGGCATGGAAGTACTTTGATTTGTTACATCCAGAATTTGCTAAAGATCATCGTAACATACAGCTTGCTTTAGGCCAATGGCTTCAATCCGTTTGGGACTCTTAGTTCTGACATTAGCATATGGCCAGTGATGCTGTATATATATAATTATCCTCCATGGTATTGTATGAAGCAAACTTCCCTTATGTCTATGATAATTTTCTGGTCCAAAGATGCCTAGAAATAATATTAATATTTTTTTACAACCACTAATTAGTGAGTTGAAAGAATTATAGAGAGGTGTTGACGTCTATGATTCTGTTGATGATAAAATGTTTCGTATGCATGCTGTATTACTTCAGACTATTAGTGATTTTTCAGGTCTTGATAATCTCTCTGGGTGGAATACACATATGAGCCTTGCTTGTCCATCATGTAACTTTGATACAGTCTCCAGAAGGTTGAAGTTTGGCATGAAATATAGTTTTATGGGACATCGTTGGTGGTTACCCAATGACCTCGAGTATAAGCACAATAAACACTCTTTTGATGGCCTTACAGAACTAAGAGGCCCACCTCCAACATTATCAGGCAGAAGCATTTTGTCCCAAATTGAGAGCAGTAAAAAAAGACCTCAGGATGCCCTCAATGATGGCAACAACCCCCTACAATGGAAAAAGAGGAGTATTTTCTGAGATTTACCATATTGGAAGGATAATCTTACTCGTCATTGTCTTAACATGATGCAACATAGAGAAAAATGTTTGTGATATTGTGCTTTTTACTGTACTTGATGACAAACAAAGGACTAAAGACAACTTATAAGCTCATAAGAACTTGCAGCTTGCAGTTGATGGGAATCAGAGAGCAACTCTATTCGTACCTTAATTCTTCCAAGTATGACAAATACTGATAATGATATTTTTATGGATGTTTTAAAGAGTGTGCCTTTCTCAGATGATTACTCTTCAAATATTTCTAGATGTGTCAATATTAAAAAATGAAAGGTAATCGATCTAAAGAGCCATAATTCACATATTCATATGGAACATATTTTGCCAATTGCTCTTAGAAGATCCTTGCCTAAAGAGGTATACATGTACTTATCAAACTATGCAACTATTTCAGAGAAGTCTCAGACAAATCATTATCCCTTAAGAATTTAGATAGACTTTGACAACAAATTGTTCTAACACTCTGTCACATGGAAATGATATTTCCTCCAGTATTTTTTACTGTTATGGTTCATCTAGTTATTCATCTCGTAGAGGAAGCAATGGTTGTGGGTCCAGTGCAATACAGATACATGTATCATGTTGAAAGGTAAATTTTGGAACTCTAACGAGTTTTAATTGAATATATTTGTTTTGTTTATTTTTTATGGTTAACTAATTTTTTTTCTTGTTATTAGAACCCAAGGACATTCAAAATCTTATGTCCATAACAAGGCTACACCAAAAGGGTGTATGGCTGAAGGTTACATAATTGAGAAATGTCTAACTTTCTGCTCTAGATGTTTAAAGGATGACAACATCGAGACAAGGTTCAACCAACCAAGGTGAAACAATGACGAAAATGACAACACTCCTAGTAGTTACTCTACTATCTTATCTAAGATTTTTCCATCCTTAGAAATATCTCGTGGAGTGATGAGCAGATATTTTATACGCTTTTTGGCATCATTTTTATATAGTTTTTAGCATGTTTTGTTTAAGTTTTATTAGATTTTTATATGTTTTAGTATAAAATTCATATTTTTGGATTCTACTTTGAGTTTGTGTGTTTTTTTACAATTTCAAGTATTTTCTGGCTGAAATTGAGGAGCTGGAGCAAAAGTCTGATTCAGAGACAGAGAAAGCACTGCAGATGCTGTCCGGATCTGACCTTCTTGCACTCAAAAGAGCTTTTCTAGAGCTACAGAAGTCTAAATGGAGCGTTCTCAACGGCTTTGGAAAGATAACATCCAGATCTTTCCAAAAATGTATAATAGTCCATACTTTGCTTCAGAATTGAAGGCCCAAAACTGGCGTTCAACGCCAGCCTCCTGCCCTATGCTGGCGTCCAGCACCCAAAGGAGAAGAGACCAGTGTCCAACGCCCATAAAGGACCCCCTAGCCAGTGTTCAGTTCCCTAGAGGCCTCCTAGCATGGTGATCTCAATCAAGCTCAGCCTAAACACTCACCAAGTGGGCCCCAGAAGTGGATTTTAATACTAAGACTATTTTACCCTCCTTATGTAATCCTTAGTCATTAGTTTAGTATTTAAGGGAGAAGATCACATAAATTTAGATCTCTCTCGGACTTTATGCCATATTTTCGAATTCCACATTGTATTTTCTGTCAGTATGAGTTTCTAAACCTCCTAGGTTGAGGGGAGGAGCTCTGTTGAGTTTTATGGATTAATAAAAGTATTACTGTTCTATTTTAATCCGTGTTTGATTCTCATTTCTAAGATGTATCTTCGTTCTTCATCAATATGAATGTGTTCAACCGGCACAAGGTTATCTCATTCTACATGGGTTCAGAGTGAGTCTTTCATCGGACAATGATGAACCACCAGCTTGATTATACATCTCTTAGACAGCTAATCCACGACTTCGTTGGGGACTTCTCGAAACACCAGTTCAACCGAAGTATGGAGAGATTAAAGTCTTAGTGGTAGAGGCTAGAACCAAAGGCACAGCATCCTCTAATCCGGAAGAGTCGACCTTGTCTATGGCATTTTGAGTAGGATCACCAAGGAGAATGAACTGTAGGAGCTTCACCTTCAATCAGACTGGATCCGCACTAACCCTGGGGTTCAGATATGGAGGAGTCACTACAAGAAAAAGCAATATTTGTAACAATAAAAATTGTTACATAAAATCAAAATTTTGAAACAAAAGAATTTTGTAACAAAAAAGGGGCCGTTGCAGTATGTCCCGCTACAAAAAAATTTGGTAACAAAAAATGGAACTGTTACAATTCAAAGTAATATTTTGTAACAAATTTTTCGGATACAAAAAATCAAAAGTCATTACAAAAGTGATAACAAATTTTGATCTTCAAAATATTTTTTGTGACAATATATTTTTTTCTATCATAAAATTTTGTTACAAAATGTAACTTGATTTTGTAACTTTTTTTCTTTAGTTACAAAATACTATTTATTTTATAATATTTTTTAATACAAATTACACGCATAATTTGCCAAATTATATTTTTTTTAATTAATTAATATATTAACTAATTTACTCAGCAAATCAATATTTATATAATACATAATAACATAGATAGTTCAAATATCTTTCATTTAACTAAGATTGTTTTATAAATCTTCAACATATAAACTTTAAAAATACAAACTAACAAGACATATTGAAAAATCCTAATGAACTAGATAGATACATAAGACAAGAAAAATAAGGAATTATAGATCTCCAAAATATAAACTACAAATTACAAACTCCATCATGTTCATACATCTCCTTTCAAAAATAGTGAAGTATTATGTATCAAGTTGTATAAGCTTGGTGATTGTAGAACAAGGCTCTCAACATCTCTAATGTATAAAATGATGGGATCAGTTTCTGAGATAGAAACCAAGACCTGCACAAAGAAAATGTTCTTAGAACTTTTTTTTCTGAAATCTATATAACAGAGTAGGTTGTTATCAAATATGAGATAATAGAAGTTTAAGGAAATTAATTCACCTTGTAAAGTGACAGAACAAATAGTTTTTCATTGAAACACAAGCTACTCATGCGCTTTAAAGGAGCTACAAACAAAATCTGAAATAGTAAGCATAATATTGCAACACAATAAGAAGCAACACTACTTATATTAGATGCAGCAAAGCCATTCCTCCTAAGCTTTAAAATAATTTTCAAACCTTCAGCACCAACACTTTGTTGATGTAAAGTACCTATAAGATCAAAAGATAGTTATAAAATGAAATTAACAATTAATATCTAGGACAAGATCAATAACAATATGATGTCAATTAATGCAATTCTAAAAAATTTTGTCTAGAAAATTTGAGCTTTACTTTCTCTAGTACCTATAGTTTCAAATTGTTTAGTTTGCATAAACATGTGAGGAAATCACACAACCAACATAACCAAAAGGTTTAACTAAATCATTATATTTTTATAAAAAATTGGATATAACTTCTACTAAAAATAGATTTAAACCACCCATAGGGGTTTTCTCAACCTCAACAACTCATCAACCTTTTCTCTACAATTATCAAAACAATACACTCAAAAATATCTGATAATAGCATAAAAATCTATTCTTAAGTCCCATAAGCCATAGCCAAGGTTATTACCAAAAATAACTACGGTCTAATTTCAATTCTGTTTTTAAAATACCAAATGAATTCGGAATTGCACAAACTTTATATCCAGGCGATCGTCTCGGATTAGGCTTTCCATTAAACCAAAAATCACAATTTTTCGCTTACTCTAACTTCAGAAATATTAGCAAAATCGTGAATGCTCTGCAATATCTTAAAAACCAGAAAACAGCAGCAGCGTACAACATTCAAAATTCCATATAAAATCCAAATTAAATCCAACTACCTTCAGAATTAATATGGTTAAAATTAACTTATCCAAATTAGGTAAAAATAATTTGAAAGTTTGGTTTATAATATCATTTTTAATAAAGAAGTTACATAATTTGAAAGTTAGGTAAAAATAAGTCAAAATCTGTTTTAGAAACCAACAAGCTTAGTATCTTTCAACTTGTATAACTTTTACTACAAAACTTCAAATAGGTTAAAGTTTGGTTTATAGACTCCTAACTTATCTAGCAACAAGTGTGTCTTAGTTGTAACCCAATTGCATTTCAATTCTAAGAGTTACAAGCATTGGAAATTGATGCATAACTTGCTGAAAACTGATTCTCTCCAGCTTTAATCATTAACTTTCAAAAAATCACAACTCCCAATCCTTAACTCCTAAAATTTTGAAGTTTTAGAGAAATGAATCAAGTAAATCAAATTTTAAAACAAAATTAATTTTGCCCCAAAACTCAGCTTGTAGGAATCGCAGCAAGACAAACAAGTTGCTGCCCTATTTGAACTTTTCTGCTGCAGGACAGATTTATTGACCTAACTTTAAAAATTCGCCATAAATTGTGTATTTAACGAAAATGCCTCAAATTTTCCAGTCCATCTCTATACAATCCCAAATTTAATCCAGACTTGGTCTCACATAATTTTGATCACCATAGAATTAGTTATAGCTTTTCAAAGTTTCTGGCTTTGTTTAAAAGTAATGCAGAAAATCAGATTTCACAATTCAACTTTGAAAAATCATAACTAATTCTCCAGTTAATACGAAACCTTTAAAATTTAAATCTTAGCAACTATACTCATTGTAATTAACTTTAACTTTTAATCTCATTATTTCAATCATTATTGAATTACTGCTTTGATTTTCAAAATTGCCGTTTATCTCAAAAAATTAGGCTTCCTACAAAAATTTAATATTTCAAAATTTAACCTTCAATTCCTCTCAAAATCAATTTCAAACAAACACCAACCAAGCCCACCACCATTATAATATATCTAATAACCAGCTCAACAGCAATCAACCAATAACATCAAGATTCAGCACTCTCAGCAATGATTTATCAACAATTCATAATTCACACATAACCAATCAATCTCATAAAATCAACAAACTCAATCATATTCAATATCCATATAGCCAATCAATTATTCACAATATTTAAACCTATTTGTAATTACTCAATAAACTTTGTGGGCATTCTTAAATTAAAACCATTTAAATTAAACCCCCTACCTCGATTAGCCAAAATTCGATAATTAAATGGAGCAAACCCCTCTTTTCTTTTAATTCGTAGCAGCAACAGACTCGAACTGAACTAGCAGCAGCAGCAGTAACTCTAACAGTTCTTTATTATTATCAATAATATCACCTATGATAGTTTCATCAGCAGACAAGGAGGCATAGCACTAGTATTAAACAGGGACATAGGTTTTCCTTACTCAGAACAGAAAAAGACTAAGGAACAAGATAGAAGCAGAGCAAGGATTAAAGCTTACAGATTCATGAACGGAGGAATTAGAATCGAAGCAGCGATTCCCACGGCGGCTCTATTGATGGGAACAGGACACAACCGCAGCGGTTTTGACCCTAATCAACGGCAGCGGTGATCCGGCGGAACAGGACGGCGCGAGAATAGATCTCATCCTTCCCATTCTTGTCGCGTTTCTGCTTCTCTGCCTCCGGTGCTTCTCGTGCGTCTCATCGCTTCCTTCCTCTCGCGTGGGATATCAGCAGCAACAGCCAGAGAACAGCAGTGGCGACTCCCTCAATGGCGACAGAATAGAACACGACGTTCTCTCCTAGCCCTAGCAACAGCGGCAATGGATTGACAGTGGTGGAAACAGAGCGACACGGACAATATCTCCTTCCTCTCTCGCGTGACAGCTTCGGCCCCCTCTCTCCCCTTCCATGCGATAGCAACGGCGACGGCAGCAGTTCCCTCTTCTGTTAGCGACATCCCTTCTCCTCTCTTCCTTCTTCTTCTCCTTCGAGCCCTCTCTGTTCTCCGTTTTCCCTTCAAACCCCACCCCCTCCCTTTCTTTCTGAACGTACGTGTGTGCATTATGTTTTTAATTGAAATCGAATTGAGAATTAGGATTTTATTTGGGGATTTATGGTTAAGATAAAATATATATGAGTAATATAACAATTTTATAAAGTATTTGAGATAGAATAATAATTTAGGATTCAAATATAATACTATAAAAATTAATTTTGGAACACGTAATTTTATCTATCAATTTATCAATGAATTAAAAATGATTATTTTTTAATTTAAATTATAAATTGAATGTATTAATTATATTTTATAAAATATAGATTAAACCCGAAAATACTAATTATTCATATTATATGATATAACTTTCATTATTTTTCTGTTACCAAAACTTAAATTTCAATTTTTATAAAATAGCTAATTATAATAAAAATTATACATAACTATTAATTGTTTTAAATTTAAAGTATTTAAAAAATCAATTTAATTATTCCTAACAAATTAATCTTTAAGAGCTCAAATTAATAAAATAAGCCATAATTTATTCATAATAGAAATTTCTTAAATTCAATTATATAATACTCCTATTACTGAATTCTAATTTGGAATTATATAAAATAACCAATTATAAAATTTACACAAGAACATTAACTAAGTTCACTCCAAATATTGATAAAATTAATTTAATTACTCTTAATAGATTAGTTTATAAAATAAAGAATTCAAATTAATAATAACTCATAACTTTTCATAATAAAAGTTACTTAAATTAAATTGTACAATACTTTTTATTTTTCAATTACTAAAATTATACAAAATATTTCAATTATAATAAAATTACTTAAAAATCTTGTATTTTGTGACAAACAAATAACTTGTTACAAATAATATTGAATTTTGTGACAAATTAATTTTTGTTCCAAAATAATTGGAGTTTTTGAAACAAATAGATATTTTGTTACAAAATATTTTAAACTTTTGCAATAACTTCATCTTTTGGTACAAAATATTTTAAAATTTTGTAACAAAATACTGGTTCATTACAAAAGTCAATATAATTTGTAAAAAAAAAAAAATCAAGTCGTTACAAAATATCAAAATATTTTGTAACAAATTGTATTGTTACAAAATATTATTATTATGTAACAATTACTAATTTTTGTTACAAAAAAATAATTTTTTGTAACAATTTTAAATTTGTTACAAAATTTTTGTTACAAATGTTCCATTTTCTTGTAGTGAGTATTAGCGATCTCTTAAAAAAGACGTTAATCACATACAGCCTGTCATAGAAGAAATCATCCACAGTTGAAGAAGACAGTAAGACCGGAATTAATCCAGAAAAATAAAGCATCTCCAAGCCTTAACCATCTTCTTATCATTGCAAACATATCAACCTAGTAACGTTTTCTTTATTTTCTTTTTATGCGTTTAAACAAATCCAACAACTCTTCTATCCACCTGACTAAGATCTATAAGATAATCATAGCTTGCTTCAAATCATAATCCTCATGGGATCGACCCTGACTCACTCAGGTATTACTTGGACGACCCAATGCACTTGCTGGTTCAGTTGTACGAAGTGTGGGAATTCGTGCACCATGGAGCTCACATAATTTGTTCGTTAACACCAACTGAGAAGTTGCAGGCCCATTGTTATGTGTTGATAAATTGTTCAGTAGTGGACAAAATCTGTGAGTGAGATTTCTTGTTATTTCTAACTTAGATTTCAATTATTTTCTATAATTAATTCATAACCGTAGTCTACTTTACCGGAAAGTGTAGATGTGAGATTGTCAGAATATATCGTGGTAGAAAAAATGCAACCAAACTAGTTGAAGACTACATCTATGCCAAATCCATGAGTGGTTTAGGGATTATGTGAGTTATTTATATTTAGTAAAACTTGTTCCTTCCTAAATAGAATTTAGGATCACATTTTGGAATTCTAATCTATCTAACACATGTAGGTCGCAAAAAATGATGATCCAGATGTCACTCCCAAAATCAAGTGGCTTGTAGAAGGGCCTAATGATGTTGTGATAAACCACTATTTTATAGTTTATCTTGTGCTCAATTGAGTGGTTTTTATCAAGCCTTTGCACACTTATTCATACAATTTGCATGATTTTACAATTCCTTTCCAATTTTACTCTATGATTGAAAACATGCTTCTTTGGCTTTAAAATTGCTATGTTTAATCCTCTCTTTTATACCATTCGATGCCGTGATCTGTGTGTTGAGTGTTTTCAGGATTTACAAGGCAGGAATGGCTTAGAGGATGGAAAGAAAGCTTGCAAAAATGGAAGGAACACAAGAAACTAAGGAGCTGACCAGCAAGGAACGACGCGCGCACGTACCTGACGCGTGCGCGTGATTTGGAGAATTTCACAGCAATGCGTGCACGTACCTGACGCGTACACGTGAAAAGCAAAAAAGCACAGCGACGCGTGGGCGTACCTGACGCGTACGCATGACACGCGAAGATGATCAGCGACGCGTACGCGTGACTGACGCGTACGCGTGACATGCGCTACCTACAGAAATCGCAGAAAATGCTGAGGACGATTTTGGGCTGAGTTTGGACCCAGTTTTCAGTCCAGAAATGTAGACTAAAGCCAGGGAACAAGCAGAGACTCAAGGGAAAACTTCTCATTATTCATTCACATAATTTTAGGTTTTAGATGTAGTTTCTAGAGAGAGAGGCTCTCTCCTCTCTCTAGGTTTTAGGATTTCTCTTAGTTTTAGGTTTATTTTTTCTCAATTCCAGGTTCAATGTTCTTTTAATTTAGTTTCTGTTCTACTTTTAATTATCTTAGCATTCTAGTTTATTTATCTTCCCAATTGAATTTATGAACTCTTCATGTTAGATTTGATTTTATAATTAATGCAATTTGAGGTATTTCAGGTTTATTGCTTCTTCCTTTATTTGTTATCATTGATCTTGCAATTATTGGTTTTAGATCTTATATTCTATTATTAATTTTCTATGCTTTTATTTTGTGCCTACCAAGTGTTTGATAAAATGCTTGGAAGGATGTTAGAGTAGGATTTTATGTTCTTGGCTTGGGATGGTAACTTAGGAACTCTTGAGTTACTAATTTCCAAGTAATTGATGATTGGAGCCATTAACTCTAGTTCTCACTAATTGAATTGGTGGAGAGCTAGGACTTATGGACTTGGATTGATATAGCTCATTTAACTTTCCTTTACTACTAGTTAGAGGATGATTTAATGGGATTGATCCTTGCCAATTCTCATGTTGTGGTTAGTGATAAGGATAGAGATCCTTGACCACCAAACCTTGCCAAGACCTCTTTATCATTTGATTTTCATTACCATTTACTTTTTCTTGTTCTCTTATTTACAAAAATCCAAAAAATATACTATCTCATAACCAATAATAACTACACCTCCCTGCAATTTCTTGAGAGACGACCCGAGGTTTGAATACTTCGGTTATTAATTTTATTGGGTTTGCTTAAGTGACAAACAAACTTTTGTATGAAATGATTCTTTGTTGGTTTAGAGACTATACTTGCAACGTGATTACTTTTGTGAAATTCTTTACTAGCAAAAATCCGTTCATCAAAATGGCGCCGTTGCCGGGGAATTGCAGGCGTGTGCCTTATTATCGGTTATTATGAATATTGTGAATAATTTTGCTTTTTGTTTCTTTGTTAGTGTTTCTAGTTTTCGGAGTTTATTTTCATTAATTCTTATTAGTTCTTGCTTTTACTTGCTACTATGAATTCTCATCCCTTTCACTATGAGTTTGGTTCCAATTATGTTATAGGGAATACAAGCTATAATGAGAACATGCATCGAGGTTGGAACAATCAAAGATAGAGAGCCACAAGGATTTGATCAACCCTTTCTGCAACAACCTCCTCCAATGTGCCATGGGCAACAACCATTCTACGATGCATCCCAAGACAATGGTTATGGTGGACATTTTCGTGACAACCAACCTCCACCAAATTATTATGGTCAAGAGCCATTCCGAGGTGCATACCAAGATGATGGATATGGTAAACCCCCTTGTAGTTACTAACAAGCCCCACCATATAGATGAGCGGATAATTTATACGCTTTTTGGCATTGTTTTTACATAGTTTTTAGTATGATTTAGTTAGCTTTTAGTATATTTTTATTAGTTTTTAAATAAAATTCACATTTCTGAAATTTACTATGAGTTTGTGTGTTTTTCTGTGATTTAAAGTAATTTCTGGCTGAAATTGAGGGACTTGAGCAAAAATCAGATTCAGAGGTTGAAGAAGGATTGCAGATGCTGTTGGATTCTGACCTCCCTGCACTCAAAATAGATTTTCTGGAGCTATCGAACTCCAAATGGCGCGCTCTCAATTGCGTTGGAAAGTAGACATCCAGGGCTTTCCAGCAATATATAATAGTCTATACTTTACCCGAGTTTAGATGACGCAAACTGGCATTCAACGCCAGTTCCATGTTGCATTCTGGAGTTAAACGCCAGAAACAGGTTGCAAAGTGGAGTTAAACGCCAGAAACAAGTTACAAACTGGCGTTCAACTCCAAAAGAAGCCTCTACACATGTAAAGCTCAATGCTCAGCCCATGCACACACCAAGTGGGCCCTAGAAGTGGATTTCTGCATCATTTACTCATTTCTGTAAACCCTATTAACTAGTTTAGTATAAGTAGGACTTTTTACTATTGGATTTACATCTTCGGATCAAATTAGGTCTTGGTTGCTCCAGTTCCCCTCTAGGGCCGAGACCAATGAACTCCATTATCACTTATGTATTTTCAACGGTAGAGTTTCTACACACCATAGATTAAGGTGTAGAGCTCTGCTGTTCCTCATGAATTAATACAAAGTACTATCGATTTTCTATTCAATTCAAGCTTATTCCGATTCTAAGATATTCATTCGCACTTCAATATGAATGAGATGATCGTGACAGTCATCATCATTCCCAACCTATGAACGCGTGCCTGACAACCACTTCAGTTCTACCTTAGATTGAATGAATATCTCTGGGATTTCTTAATCAGAGTCTTCGTGGTATAAGTTAGAATCCATGGACGGCCATTCTTGAGATCCGGAAAGTCTAAACCTTGTCTGTGGTATTCCGAGTAGGATCTGGGAAGGGATGGCTGCGACGAGCTTCAAACTCGCGAGTGCTGGGCGTAGTGACAGACGCAGAAGGATCAATGGATCCTATTCTAGTATGATCGAGAACCGACAGATGATTAGCCATGCAGTGACAACGCATTGGACCATTTTCACTGAGAGGACAGGATGTAGCCATTGACAACGATGATGCCTAACATACAGCTTGCCATAGAAAGGAGTATGAATGATTGGATGAAGACAATAGGAAAGCAGAGGTTTAGGAGGAACAAGCATCTTCATACGCTTATCTGAAATTCTCACCAATGAATTACATAAGTATCTCTATCTTTAATTTACGTTTTATTTATCTTTTAATTATTAAATCTCCATAATCAATTGAATCCACCTGACTGAGATTTACAAGGTGACCATAGCTTGCTTCAAGCCGACAATCTCCGTGGGATCGACCCTTACTCACGTAAGGTTTATTACTTGGACGACCCAGTGCACTTGCTGGTTAGTTGTGCGAAGTTGTGACAAAGAACTAAGATTATGAACGTGTGTATTAAGTTTTTAGCACTGTTACCAAGGAATGAACCGTCACGATTTCTGCGCACCAAGTTTTTGGCGCCGTTGCCGGGGATTGTTCGAGTTTGGACAACTGACGGTTCATCTTGTTACTCATATTAGGAAATTTTATTTTATTTTTAAGCTCTTTTATTTCTTATTTTTGAAAAATACAAAAAAATATTTCTTCTTTTTAGTTTTTCCCAAAATAATTTTCGAAAAAACCAAAAAGAAAAAAATTTACAAAATCATAAAATAAAAAATAATTTGATGTTTCTTGTTTGAGTCTAGTTTCTAATTGTAAGTTTGGTGTCAATTGCATGCTTTTAACTTTTCTTAAATTTTCGAAGAACACATGCATTGAGTTTCTTTCTTGTTCTTCATGATGTTCAAGTTGTTCTTGACAAGTCTTCTTGTTTGATCTTCATATTTTCTTGTTTTGTGTCTTTTCTTATTTTTCATATGCATTTTCAATTTGTTAGTGTCTAAAGTTTGAAAATTTCTAAGTTTGGTGTCTTGCATGTTTTTCTTTTCTTAAAAATTTTCAAAAATAAGTTCTTGATGTTCATCTTGACATTCAAAGTGTTCTTGGTGTTCATCTTGACATTCATAGTGTTCTTGCATGCATCATTTGTTTTGATCCAAAACTTTCATGCATTGAGTCTTTTTTTCATGTTTTGCTCTTCCATCATTAAAAATTCAAAAATAAAATAAATATCCTTCCCTTTTTCTCTAATAAATTTTCGAAAATTTGATTTGATTTAGTCAAAAGTATTAAAAATCTAGTTGTTTCTTATGAGTCAAATCAAATTTTCAATTTAAAAATTCTATCTTTTTCAAATCTTTTTCAAAAATCAAATCTTTTTCATTTTTCCTTCATAATTTTCGAAAATTTCAAATTGATTTTCAAAAATCTTTTTCTTAATTTGTTTCATAATTTCAAAATTATTACTAACAATTAATGTGATTGATTTAAAAATTTTAAGTTTGTTACTTGCCTAGTAAGAAAGGTTCAATCTTTAAACTCTAGAATCATATCTTTTTAGTTTCTTGTTAGTCAAGTAATCAACTTTGATTCTCAAAATCAAACCTTTTTAAATTTATTTTTCAAATCTTCTTCAAAATAAGTTTCAATCACATCTTTTTCAAAATCAATTTCAAAATCTTTTCTAACTTCTTTTCTAACTTCTTATCTTTTCAAAAAAATTGATTTTCAAATCTTTTTCAATTAACTACTTGACTTTTTGAGTGGTTTTAAAAGTTTACTATTCCAATCATATCCTTTTCAAAACTACCTAACTCTCTCTTTCTAATTTTCGAAATTCCCTTCCCTCTTTTTCGAAATTCCTCTTTAATTAACTAATTGTTTTAAACTTTAATTTAATTTAATTTAATTTAATTTTTCTTTTTTTTTAAAATTTTTGAACTTTCACTTTAATTTTAAATTAAAAATAAAATATTTTTATTTTAATTTGTTTAATTTTCAAAAATTCTTCTCCCTCATCTCCTTCTAATTATTTATTTATTTACTAAGACTCCTCTTCATCTAAGAATTCAAACCCACTCCTCACCTTTGTGTTTGGATTCTCATCATTTCCTTCTTCTATTCTTATCTTCTTCTACTCACGTAAAGGAATCTCTATACTGTGACATAGAGGATTCCATATTTTCTTTTCTGTTTTCTTCTTTTTTATATGAGCAGGAACAAGGATAAGAACATTCTTGTTGAAGCTGATCCCGAACCTGAAAGGACTCTGAAGAGGAAGCTAAGAGAAGCTAAAGCACAACTCTCTGGAGAAAATCTGACAGAAATTTTCGAAAAAGAAGGAGACATGGCCGAAAATAATAACAATGCAAGGAAGATGCTTGGTGACTTTACTGCACTAAATTCCAATTTACATGGAAGAAGCATCTCAATCCCTGCCATTGGAGCAAACAATTTTGAGCTGAAACCTCAATTAGTTTCTCTGATACAACAGAATTGCAAGTTTCATGGACTTCCATCCGAAGATCCTTTTCAGTTCTTAACTGAATTCTTGCAGATCTGTGATACTGTTAAGACCAATGGGGTTGATCCCGAGGTCTACAGGCTTATGCTTTTCCCGTTTGCTGTAAGAGATAGAGCTACAAAATGGTTGGACTCTCAACCTAAGGATAGCCTGAACTCTTGGGATAAGCTGGTCACGGCTTTCTTAGCCAAGTTTTTTCCTCCTCAAAAGCTCAGTAAGCTTAGAGTGGATGTTCAAACCTTCAGACAAAAAGAAGGTGAATCCCTCTATGAATCTTGGGAGAGATACAAGGAACTGACCAAAAAGTGTCCTTCTGACATGCTTTCAGAATGGACCATCCTGGATATATTCTATGATGGTCTGTCTAAATTATCAAAGATGTCATTGGACCATTCTGCAGGTGGATCCATTCACCTAAAGAAAACGCCTGCAGAAGCTCAGGAACTCATTGACATGGCTACAAATAACCAGTTCATGTACACTTCTGAAAGGAATCCTGTGAGTAATGGGACGCCTCAGAGGATGGGAGTTCTTGAAATTGATACTCTGAATGCCATATTGGCTCAGAACAAAATATTGACTCAACAAGTCAATATGATCTCTCAGAGTCTGAATGGATTGAAGGAATCATCCAACAGTACTATAGAGCTATCTTCTGAAGAAGAAGCTTATGATCATGAGAACCCTGCAATAGCAGAGGTGAATTACATGGGTGAACCCTATGGAAACACCTATAATCCCTCATGGAGAAATCATCCAAATTTCTCATGGAAGGATCAACAAAAGCCTCAACAAGGCTTTAATAATGGTGGAAGAAACAGATTTAGCAATAGCAAACCTTTTCCATCATCCACTCAGCAACAGACAGAGAATTCTGAGCAGAACCCATCTAGCTTAGCAAATATAGTCTCTGATCTATCTAAGGCCACTGTGAGTTTCATGAATGAAACAAGGTCCTCCATTAGGAATTTGGAGGCACAAGTGGGCCAGCTGAGTAAAAGAGTCACTGAAATTCCACCTAGTACTCTCCCAAGCAATACAGAAGAAAATTCAAAGAGAGAGTGCAAGGCCATTGATTTAACCATCATGACCGAACCTACAAGGGAGGAGGAGGACGTGAATCCTAGTGAGGAAGACCTCCTGGGACGTCTAGTGACCAATAAGGAGTTTCCTTTTGAGGAACCAAAGGAATCTGAGGCTCAATTAGAGACCATAGAGATTCTATTGAACCTCTTTCTGCCCTTCATGAGCTCTGATGAGTATTCATCCTCTGAAGAGGATGAAGACATTACTGAAGAGCAAGTTGCTAAATACCTTGGTGCAATCATGAAGCTGAATGCCAAATTATTTGGTAATGGGACTTGGGAAGATGAACCTCCCTTGCTCACTAATGAACTGAATGCATTGGATAGGCAGAAATTACCTCAAAAGAAAAAAGATCCTGGTAAATTCTTAATACCCTGTACCATAGGCACCATGACCTTTGAGAAGGCTCTGTGTGACCTGGGGTCAGGAATAAACTTAATGCCACTCTCTGTAATGGAGAAACTTGGGATCTTTGAGGTGCAAGCTGCCAGAATCTCATTAGAGATGGTAGACAACTCAAGAAAATAGGCTTATGGACAAGTAGAGGACGTGTTAGTAAAGGTTGAAAGCCATTACGTCCCTGTTGATTTCATAATCCTAGACACTGGGAAGGATGAGGATGAATCCATCATCCTTGGAAGACCCTTCCTAGCCATAGCAAGAGCTGTTATTGATGTGGACAGAGGAGAGTTGGTCCTTCAACTGAATGAGGACAACCTTGTGTTTAAGACTCAAGGATCTCCCTCTGAAACCATGGAGAGGAAGCATGAAAAGCTTCTCTCACTGCACAGTCAACCAAAGCCCCCACAGTCAAATTCTAAGTTTGGTGTTGGGAGGCCACAACCAAACTCTAAGTTTGGTGTTGAACCCCCACATTCAAACTTTAAGTTTGGTGTTGGGAGGTTCCAACAATGCTCTGAACATCTGTGAGGCTCCATGAGAGCTCACTGTCAAGCCATTGACATTAAAGAAGCACTTGTTGCGAAGCAACCCAATGTTATCTAATTATATTTATTTTCTATTGTTATTTTATGTTTTCTTTAGGTTGATGATCATGTGAAGTCACAAAAACTACTGAAAAATCAAAAACAGAATGAAAATAGAAGGAAAAACAGCACACCTTGGAGGAAGTGCAGTCTGGCGTTAAACGCCAGAAACAAGCATCTGTCTGGCGTTTAACGCCAGAAACAAACACCAAGTTGGCGTTTAACGCCAGAAACAAGCATCTGCCTGGCGTTAAACGCCAGAAACAGGCTACATTTGGGCATTTAATGCCAGAAACAAGCAGTAGTCTGGCGTTAAACGCCAGGATTGCACAGCAAGGGCATTTTACACGCCTAATTGGAGCAGAGATGTTAAGTCCTTGACCCCACTTGATCTGTGGACCCCACAGGATCCCCACCTCTTCTTCTCTCCTCTTCACACCTTTCCACAACATTCTTTCCCAAAATAACCTCCACCAATCACCTCCAATTCCTCTCCAAAACCATCATACACCCACTTACACCCACCCACTCAAATTCAAACCATCACTCATTCCTTTTCAAACATCATAACCACCTTAAACCCCCAGTGGCCGAACCATTCACACACCTCCATCTCCTCCATTTTCTTCTTCTTCTACTACTTCCTTTCTTTTTTTGCTCGGAGACGAGCAAACCTTTTAAGTTTGGTGTGGTAAAAGCATTGCTTTTTATTTTTCCATAACCATTTATGACACCTAAGGCCAGAGAAACATCTAGAAAGAGGAAAGGGAAGGAAAAAGCTTCCACCTCTGAGTCATGGAAGATGGAGAGATTCATCTCAAAAGCTCATCACTAAGAAAAGGATGGAGCAAACAAGAGAGTCCACTTATGGACCTCAACAAGAACATGAGGAAATTCCTCACCATGAAATTCCTGAGATGCCTCAAGGGATGCACTTCCCTCCACAAAACTATTGGGAGCAAATCAACACCTCCCTAGGAGAATTAAGTTCCAACATGGGACAACTAAGGGTGGAGCATCAAGAGCACTCCATCATCCTTCATGAAATAAGAGAAGATCAAAGAGCTATGAGGGAGGAGCAACAAAGGCAAGGAAGAGACATAGAAGAGCTCAAAAGCACCATTGGTTCTTCAAGAAGAGGAAGACGCCACCCTCACTAAGGTGGACTCATTTCTTAATCTCCTTGTCTATTTATTTTACTGTTTTTCGATTTTTTGAGCTTTATGTTTTATTTATGTTTGTGTCTTTACTATATGATCACTAGTGTATAAGTGTCTATGCCTTAAAGTTGTGAATGTCCTATGAATCCATCACCTCTCTTAAATGAAAACTGTTTTAATTACAAAAGAACAAGAAGTACAGGGTTTCGAATTCATCCTTGAAACTGGTTTAATTATTTTGATGTGGTGACAATACTTTTTGTTTTCTGAATGAATGCTTGAACAGTGAATATGTCTTTTGAATTTGTTGTTTATAATGTTAAATATGTTGGCTCTTGAAGAATAAGGAAAAAAGAGAAATGTTATTTGATGATCTGAAAAATCATAAAAATGATTCTTGAAGCAAGAAAAAGCAGTGAATAGAGAAGAGCTTGCGAAAAATTAAAAAAAAAAGAGACAAGAAAAATGGCGAAAAAAAAAAGAGAAAAAGAAAAAGCAAGCAGAACAAGCCAATAGCCCTTAAAACCAAAAGGCAAGGGTAATAAAAAGGATCCAAGGCTTTGAGCATCAGTGGATAGGAGGGCCTAAAGGAATAAAATCCTGGCCTAAGCGGCTAAACCAAGCTGTCCCTAACCATGTGCTTGTGGCGTGAAGGTGTCAAGTGAAAACTTGAGACTGAGCGGTTAAAGTCAAGGTCCAGATCAAAAACAGAGTGTGCTTAAGAACCCTGGACACCTCTAATTGGGGACTTTAGCAAAGCTGAGTCATAATATGAAAAGGTTCACCCAGTTATGTGTCTGTGGCATTTATGTATCCGGTGGTAATACTGGAAAACAAAGTGCTTAGGGCCACGGCCAAGACTCATAAAGTAGCTGTGTTCAAGAATCAACATACTGAACTAGGAGAATCAATAACACTATCTAAATTCTAAGTTCCTATAGATGCCAATCATTCTGAACTTCAATAGATAAAGTGAGATGCCAAAACTATTCAAGAGGCAAAAAGCTACAAGTCCCGCTCATCTGATTGGAGCTAAGTTTCATTGATATTTTGGAATTTATAGTATATTCTCTTCTTTTTATCCTATTTGAATTTCAGATGTTTGGGGACAAGCAACAATTTATGTTTGGTGTTATGATGAGCGGACAATTTATACGCTTTTTGGCACTGTTTTTACATAGTTTTTAGTATGATTTAGTTAGTTTTTAGTATATTTTTATTAGTTTTTGAATAAAATTCACATTTCTGGACTTTACTATGAGTTTGTGTGTTTTTTTGTGATTTCAAATAATTTTTGGCTGAAATTGAGGGACTTGAGCAAAAATCAGATTCAGAGGTTGAAGAAGGACTGCAGATGTTGTTGGATTCTGACCTCCCTGCACTCAAAGTGGCTTTTCTGGAGCTACAGAACTCCAAATGGTACTCTCTCAATTGCATTGGAAAGTATACATCCAGGGCTTTCCAGCAATATATAATAGTCCATACTTTTCTCGAGTTTAGATGACGCAAATTGGCGTTCAACGCCAGTTCCATGCTGCATTATGGAGTTAAATGCCAGAAACAGGTTGCAAAGTGGAGTTAAACACCAGAAACAGGTTACAAACTGGTGTTCAACTCCAAAAGAAGCCTCTACACGTGTAAAGCTTAATGCTCAGCCCATGCACACACCAAGTGGGCCCCAGAAGTGGATTTCTGCATCATTTACTCATTTCTGTAAATCCTAGTAACTAGTTTAGTATAAGTAGGACTTTTTACTATTGTATTTACATCTTCAGATCAAATTAGGTCTTGGTTGCTCCGGTTCCCCTCTGGAGCCGAGACCAATGAACTCCATTATCACTTATGTATTTTCAACGGTAAAGTTTCTACACACCATAGATTAAGGTGTGGAGCTCTGCTGTTCCTCATGAATTAATACAAAGTACTATCATTTTTCTATTCAATTCAAGCTTATTCCAATTCTAAGATATTCATTCGCACTTCAATATGAATGCGATGATCGTGACAGTCGTCATCATTCCCAACCTATGAACGCGTGCCTGACAACCACTTCAGTTCTACCTTAGATTGAATGAATATCTCTGGGATTTCTTAATCAGAGTCTTCGTGGTATAAGTTAGAATCCATGGACGGCCATTCTTGAGATCCGGAAAGTCTAAACCTTGTCTGTGGTATTTCGAGTAGGATCTGGGAAGGGATGGCTGCGACGAGCTTCAAACTCGCGAGTGCTGGGCGTAGTGACAGACGCAAAAGGATCAATGGATCCTATTCCAGTATGATCGAGAACCGACAGATGATTAGCCATTCAGTGACAGCGCATTGGACCATTTTTACTGAGAGGACAGGATGTAGCCATTGACAACGATGATGCCTAACATACAGCTTGCCATAGAAAGGAGTATGAATGATTGGATGAAGACAATAGGAAAGCAGAGGTTTAGGAGGAACAAGCTTCTTCATACGCTTATCTGAAATTCTCACCAATGAATTACATAAGTATCTCTATCTTTAATTTATGTTTTATTTATCTTTTAATTATTAAATCTCCATAATCAATTGAATCCACCTGACTGAGATTTACAAGGTGACCATAGCTTGCTTCAAGCCGACAATCTCCGTGGGATCGACCCTTACTCACGTAAGGTTTATTACTTGGACGACCCAGTGCACTTGCTGGTTAGTTGTGCGAAGTTGTGACAAAGAACTAAGATTATGAACGTGCGTATTAAGTTTTTAGCGCCGTTACCAAGGAATGAACCGTCACGATTTCTGCGCACCACATATGCTTATGAGCCACCTCCTCACCATAACTTTGAACCACCCTACTCACAAGCTCCTTTTTACCATTCGCCTCCATATGACCCCAGTTCATATCCACCTAACCAACCACCATATGAGCCAAATGAACCATACATAGAACCACCACAATTCCAACCCAATTATTACCAAGAACCACCACCTCCATATCCCTATCACAATGAACCACCCTCCTATTATGAACCCTTTCTCCAAAATAATGAACCCTCCTATCCACCCCAACCTCCACTGGATGACAACATCCTTAATGTTATTCACCAAAGGCAATTAGAGCTTCAAACCACACTTACCTCTGCTTTCACTGGTCTCACCTCTACTCTCCAAACTCTTATGTCCCGTGTGGATGCATAAATACTTCAAAAGAAGCACGAGGAGGCCCAAAATGTGAAAGTAGAGATCCGTGAAGATGAAGGAGTAGCTGAAGAACTGGTGAGGGAAAACATTAAGGAGGAGTTTGATTTTGTATTAGAATAATTGGAGGAAGCCGTAATTATCGAAGAAGAAGAAGTCGCTGAAGTCCTAGGAGATGCTGAACCTCCATGGGAATCGAGAGTCCTAGAGAATTCCACCAAGAAGTTTGAATTTGATGTTGAGGAGGATAGTGCACGACCTCCAATGCATGTTACTTATGAAGAATTGGACAGAATAGATCGAGTAGCAGAGTCCCTTGGTGATGATGATCATGAATCAAGCCCTCCTAATGATGAACTTGCATCCGCAATTGAACCCCTTGAGTTTGAAGAACTTTCTTCAAGTGAATATGAAGATGACGTGGAGGTAGACTTTTCTCAACTTCAACTTATGACTTGAGTGATGGGGAAGAATTAGAAGATTTTGATCAGGGCGCAGTTGAAGTTGACAAGGTTTGCAAGGAGATGGAAGTTGTCAAGGAAGAGCACAAGGGAATGGCGCTTGAATTCACCTTGCCAAAGCTGTTGGAGACCTCTCCCCCAAGGCCATTACCATCCAATACAACATTCAAGTGGGTAAAATTTATATCCCTCTGCTTTCTCATTCCACTTAAATATGGTTTACTTGAGATAGATGGTCAACTTAGAGCTCTTTGTGGCTTTAAGAGTACGAGGGAGATGGTTAGTGGTAGGAGTCGTCCTGCAAGGTTCAATATGGTTGCACGCTCTAAGTTGAGGTGCAAGGATTGGTGTAGAGCTCGATTGAATGGGTCTAGGAAGTCATTTGGATGTCTCAGTGAGAATTCCAATTGCTCACCACCCAAGTGGAAAAATGATGATCAACAAGAAGACGGGTGCAAAAGCAAGGTTTGGGACCCCGGAATTCATTCCAACAATCAGCACTCTTGGGGCCTTGTCACTTGCTTTGACTTGCTTGAAGGCTTTATACGCCTAGTTTGGGATCCCAGAGGCTATTGGAATTGCAAACATTGGTGGAGATTCCTGGACGAGTTCAAGCACAAGCCACCATGATAAGGAGCTCACCAAATGTCCAACTTAAGGACGTAAAAGCAAAGTGCTAGGTGAAAGACAACCCACCATGGTATAATCGTTCCTCTTTATTCTTAGTCTTATTTTATTTTATTTTTATTAGTGTTCATTCATAATTTCTGCATTATCATCTGCATTCTGTATTTTTGCATTCTGCATATAAAAAAGAAAACACGCACACGACGCGCAGGCGTCGCTGACGCGTACGCGTCATATGTGCCTGCGTGAAATAAATGAATTGAACAGAAAGTTAGGCTGGAGTGGTGCTGGACATGTGCCTTGCGCACAAGCAAGTCCACGCGTACGCGTCGTTTGCGATTTCAGCCCATCACGCGGACGTGTCCTTGACGCGCACGCATGACCATGTAAAATCGGCGTAAAAGGTGTTTGGCCAGAAAGTTATGATGGTATGGGGCTGGAACGGTGCTGGGAGCACAAGCCCCATCACGCGTACGCGTCCCTGACGCGTGTGCATCGTTTTCCCATCCTGGCCGTCCACGCGTACGCGTCCCTGACGCGCACGCGTCATATGCAATTTTGGCTCTCGTGCGTATCTGAACAGAGAGTTGTGCGTGCGCGGGGCTGACCTCGCGCTATTCGCACAACCAACATCACGCGTACGCGTCGCTTGAAATTCACACGATCCACGCGTACGCGTGCCTTACGCGTACGCGTCGCATGCGACGCCCAATTAAACCACCTCAGCGCTAGATTTTAAATCACCCTCCTCTAATCTTAATTCTTTTCAATCCTAATTATTTCTTTCTTTTTCTTTCTCTCTTCTTCCTTATTCTTTCTTACTTTCTATTACCTTCTTCCTTCCTTCTTCATTTTCTTCATCAGGTTTCTTTTCTTCTTCCCCTTTTACTCTTTCATTATTACTTTAATTTATGTTTCTTTCTTCTTTATTTTTCTTTTAGTTTCATTATCCATGGTTTCTTTTTCTTTTCTTTTTCATGTATTCTTATGTTGTTATTGGAGTTTTACTTGGGGATTGCCTTATGATAAACCACTATTTTATGGTTTATGTTGTGCTCAATTGAGTAGTTTTTATCAATTCTTTACTCACTTATTCATATAATTTGCATGGTTTTACAATTCCTTCCTGATTTTGTGATATAGTTGAAAACATGTTTCCTAGGCCTTTAAACTGTCAATTTTAATTATCCTTTATTACTATTTGATGTCGTGATCTGTGTGTTAAGTGTTTTCAGGCTATATAGGGCAGGAATGGCTTAGAGGATAGACAGGAAACATGCAAAAGTGGAAGGAACGCGAGAAAATGAAGTTTTGAGAAGCTGACAGCGACGCGCACGCATGGGCGACGCGCACGCATGCCTAGCGCAGAAGACGAGTGACGCGTACGCGTGACCGACGCGTATGCGTGACAAGGAATTTCGCCAAACGACACGCACGCGTGACCTACGCGTACGCGAGACATGCGCCACGTGCAGAAAGTTGCAGAAAGTACTGGGGGCGATTTCTGCGCTCCTTTTGGCCCAGTTCCAAGCCCGAAAAACATAGAATAGAAGCTGCAGAATGGGGGAAACACAAAAGGAGAAAATTCATTCACATTAGTTAGGTTTTGGATGTAGTTTCTAGAGAGAGAGGCTCTCTCTTCTCTCTAGGTTTTAGGATTTCTCTTAGTTTTAGGTTTATTTCTTCTCAATTCCAGGTTCAATATTCCTTTAATTTAGTTTCTCTTCTACTTTTAATTGTCTTAGCATTCTAGTTTATTTATCTTTCCAATTGAATTTATGAACTTTTCATGTTAGATTTGATTTTCCCATTTAATGCAATTTGAGGTATTTCATATTTATGAGTGCTTTCTTTATTTGTTATCATTGATGCTTGCAATTGATTGTTTAGATTTTACATTCCCTATTACTTTTCTATGTTCTTATGTTATGGCATCCAAGTGTTTGATAAAATGCTTGGGAGAGTTTTATGTTAGATTTTTATGTTCTTGGCTTTGGTTGAGTAATTGGAGACTCTTGAGTTTTCAAACTCCTTTGTTGATTGATAATTGAAAGTTGCTGGTTGATTTGGATCCCTCTAAAGCTAGTCTTTCCGTAGGAGTTGACTAGGACTTGAGGAATCAAATTGATTAGTCCGCTTGACTTTCCTTTATTCGGTAAGGGTTAACTAAGTGGGAGCAATGAACAATTCTCATCACAATTGATAAGGATAACTAGGATAGGGCGTCTAGTTTACATACCTTGCCAAGAGCTTTTCTAGTTGTTAATTTACCTTCTTGCAATTTACTTTTCTTGTTCCTTATTCAAAAACCCAAAAAGATAATTCTCATAACCAATAATAAATACACCTCCCTGCAATTCCTTGAGAGACGACCCGAGGTTTAAATACTTCCGTTTATTTTTATTGGGTTTGCTTTAGTGACAAACAAGTTTTTGTACGAAAGGATTCTTTGTTGGTTTAGAAACTATGCTTACAACGTGATTACTTTCGTGAATTTCTTTACTAGCAAAAATCCGTTCATCAAAATGGCGCCGTTGCCGGGGAATCGCAAACGTATGCCTTATTATTGGTTATTGTAAATATTTGCTTTTTGCTTATTTGTTAGTTTTTGTTAGTTTTAGGACTTAGTTGCTTATTTTTATTCGTTTTTATTTTTATTTGTTACTATGAATTCTCACCCATTCGGCTATGAGTTTAGTTCAAATTATGTTGCAGGGAATGGACGCTATAATGAGAACATGCATCAAGGTCGGAATAATCAAAGATGGGAGGAGCCACGAGGATTTGATCAACCCTTTCAGCAACAACCTCCTCCAAGGTGCCATGGGCAACGACCATTCTACGATGCATCCCAAGACAATAGTTATGGTGGACCCTTTCGTGACAACCAACCTCCACCGAATTACTATGGTCAAGAGCCATTCTAGGGTGCGTACCAAGATGATGGATATGGTGGACCCCCTTGTAGTTACCAACGAGCCCCACCATATGCCTATGAACCCCCTCCTCAACAGAACTTTGAACTACCACACTCACAAGCCCCTTTCTACCATTCACCTCCATATGACCCCAACCCTTATCCACCACACCAACCACCATACGAACCATATGAACCATATCCAAAACCACCACCTCAATATTCACCATCTCCATACCCTTACCAAGAAGAACCACCTTCCTATTATAAATCCTTTCTCCAAAATAATGAACCCTCCTATCCACCCCAACCTCCACTAGATGACGACATCCATAATGTTATTCGCCAAAGGCAATTAGAGCTTCAAACCACACTTACCTCTACTTTCACTGGTCTAACCTCTACCCTCCAAACTCTTATATCCCGTATAGATGCATCAATCTAAGAGCAACATGATCCCAATCATGCTATTGACATGGAACAAGAGAGAAGGGATCGGCTCGAAGATGAAGAAGTTGCTGAAAAATTGGTAAGGGAAGACGCTAAGGAGGAGTTTGATTTTGTATTAGAGCAATTGGAGGAAGCCGTAATGATTGAAGAAGAAGAAGTGGTTGAAAATCTATGAGATGCTGAACCTCCATGGGAATCGAGAGTTGAAGAGAATTTCGTAAAAAATTTTGAAATTGATGCTGAGGAGGGTGTACAACCTCCAAGGCATATCATGGTTGAAAACTTTGAAGGGGATGATCAAGAGATGGATTTAATCATTGATGAATTCTTATCTACAATTGAATCCTCTCCCATTGGACTTGACATGGAGATTAAAGCAGAAAAGGCACAAACCTCCCATGCCCTTGGTAAGCAATGAAGAAGAGATTGAATTGGAAGAAAGCTACCAAGAGGAAGAGGTTGAAATTGAAGAAGCTTGCAAAGAGGTGGAAGTTGTCAAGGAAGAGCACAAGGGAACGGAGCTTGAATTCACCTTGCCAAAGCTGTGGAGACCTCTCCCCCAAGGCCATTACCATCCAATACAATATTCAAGTGGATAAAATTCATATCCCTTAGCTTTCTCATTCCACTTGAATATGGTTTACTTGAGAAAGATGGTCAACTTAGAGCTCTTTGTGGCTTTAAGAGTAAGAGGGAGATGGTTAGTGGTAGGAGTCGTCCTGCAAGGTTCAATATGGTTGCACGCTCCAAGTTGAGGTGCAAGGATTGGTGTAGAGCTCGATTGAATGGGTCTAGGAAGTCGTTTGGATGTCTCAGTGAGAATTCCGATTGCTCACCACCCAAGTGGAAAAATGATGATCAACTAGAAGACGGATGCAAAAGTAAGGTTTGGGACCCCGGAATTCATTCTGACAATCAGCACTCTTGGAACCTTGTCACTTGCTGTGACTTGCTTGATGGTTTTATGTGCCTAGTTGGGACCCCAGAGGCTATTGGAATTACAAACACTGGTGGGGATTCCTGGATGAGTTCAAGCATAAGCCACCATGACAAGGAGCTCACCAATTGTCCAACTTAAGGACTTTAACTAAAAGTGCTAGGTGGGAAACAACCCACCATGGTATATTCTTTCCTTTTTGTTCTTAGTTTTATTTTATTTTATTCTTGTTCATTCATAATTTCTGCACAGTCATCTACATTCTGCATTTTTCATCCTGCATATAAAAAAAAAGCGAACGACGCGTAAGGGTCGATGACGCTGACGCGTCCCATGCAAGTTCGCAGTATTTATAAATGGGGCAGAGAGTTGAGATGGAGACGCGTGGGAGGGGTGCGTAGCGCACAAGCCACCCCACGCGTATGCGTCCCCTGCAAATTTTCAACCCACGCGTAAACGTCAGTGACGCGTATGCGTGGGCATACAAATCGGCGTCAATAGCAAATTGAACAGAGAGTTGGGCTGCCACTGTGTCAGAGTCGCGCGAGTAGTCACGCGTACGCGTGATCGACGCTCGCGCGTCAGTGGTCATTCTTGGCCACCCACGCGCACGCGTGGGTGACGCTCACGCGTGGGTGACGCTCACGCGTCGAAGGGCCTACGCGTGATGAACGCGTGCGCGTCGCACCTGTTTTTAAATTCTTACTTCTTTCTTCTCTCCTTTCTCATTCCTTCTTCCTCCTTTCTTACTTTCTTCTTCTTCATCTCTTTAACTTCTCATCCTTATTCACTTTCATTCTATTTTACTTAATTTATTTGTATATTTTCATTCATTGCATTTTTAATTCCGTGCCTGTTTTTCTTCTTTTCTACGTTTATTATTTTTCCATTGGTGTTAAATGTTCTTATTCCACTGTTGTATCTTTTCTGGTATTATTTTGGTGCTTAGTGACTTGTTTTACACTGTTGGATGATATTATTTATCTGTCAATGCCAATCTTTTATGATACCTGTATTTCTTTTGCATTGACATGAATTTATATTGTCTTTCATTATCTACTATCTCTTCTTCTTTGTTACAATTTTTGCACTATTGATATGCCATGTGCTTCTACTGTTTTCTCACTTGCATGTTGTAGATACCATGTACTTGAGACTCTCGTTGTTTGGCATTAACCCACCCATATTTTCTTTGTTTTCTATCTTTGTTTTTGGGTTACTTTTCTTCCCTTTTTCTTTCAAGATGGCCACCAGGAAGGGAAACAAAAAACTTTTACATGAGGCGACAGACAAGGCCATCTGCACAATCTTTGGAGAAACGCATCAGTTGGAGCAACCCATCCACTTGAACATCTTAGCATCCACCGAGGACGGTACAATCTTTAAGTGTGGGGAGGTCGACACCGACTTCCGTGGGTTAGTTAGTTCCTATTTCAACACCAATGTTTAATTTTCTATGTTAATTTAGTTGTTGCATTTTCATGTTTGATTGCATGTTTGTTGATTTTGTGCATGTTCTTCTACCACAACTTAGTTAAAGTAATAAATTTCTTTTCAAGACTCTATTTTATAATATTTCACTAATTTAAATTAAAACTTTTTTGTTAAACTTGTTGAAGACTGTAATTTGGAACATGAGATTTAAGCTTAATTACATGGTTATATTATTTAACCATAATATTTTATTCTTGTGTATTTTCTTCTCTATGACTGCAATCTATATTTTGTTCTATTCTATATGTCTATTGTTTAGTATATTTACATGCTTACATATGATTGAGGCCATCATTTATTATTAGCTCACTTATCCCAAATAGCCTACCCTTTCAATCACCTTTGTTTGCCACCTTGAGCCTTTTAATCCCCGTTTGTTCTATATTTTACCACATCACTAGCCTTAAGCAGAAAAATAATTAATTACCCCAATTGAATCTTTGGTTAGCTTAAGATAGAGATTGTGTGTCAATTAAGTGTGGGGAACTAAGGGAACTTAGGTTGATGAAAGTGTATAGTGTTTCATTGAGAAAATATTGGGAATTTGGGTACCTACTCATGTGAGACCAGAAAAATTAATAATCCATGTGCATCGATATGTTATGTTTACTTTTATAATTTTAATTAAAAAAATATTCGAATAAATAAATAAATAAATAAATAAATAAATAAATAAACAAAGGGGACAAAATTACCCAAATGTTAAGTTTAATAAAAGATTAATGCATATGTGATAAAATTAAAGAAAAGTTGATGCATGAGTATGTGATGCAAAAAGTGGAAATTCTGGGTAGCTAGGCATGATTTTGAAATTACATAGAGTGTGTGTGTATGTTAGGTGAAAGCTTAGGCTAGTCAAAGATTCATATTATAGCTCACTTGGCCACACATATATCATCACCCTTACCTTAGCCCCATTATAACCTTGAAAAGACCTCATGATGTTTGCATTAGTATACTAAATTTTTGTTGATTGGTTAGATGAAGAACAAAGTTTAGAAAGCATGACTAGAGAAGAGTAGAGTGATTAACCCTAGACACTTGAGAGATTAGAGTGCATATACACTACCAGTGAGGGTTCAATGCTTTCATGAGCTGTCTTCCTACAAGTTCCCTGCTTTCATGAGCTGTCTTCCTATAAGTTTACTTGTCTTTTACTGTATGATTTAAAATTAGTGGAATCTGATTTGTTTTTGTCTTGGGAACCTATTCACTTTTTAACCAAGTAGACAGAATAATCCTAGCATATAGTTGCATTCATATGTTCCATCTCATGAGTCTTACTTTCCTCCATTCATTCTGTGTATCTCCTTGAGCTTAGCATGAGGACATGCTAATGTTTAAGTGTGGGGAGATTGATAAATCACTATTTTATGGTTTATGTTGTGCTCAATTGAGTGGTTTTTATCAATTCTTTACTCACTTATTCATATAATTTGCATGGTTTTACAATTCTTTCCTGCTTTTGTGATATAGTTGAAAACATGTTTCCTAGGCCTTTAAACTGTCAATTTTAATTATCCTTTATTACCATTTGATGCTGTGATCTGTGTGTTAAGTGTTTTCAGGCTATATAGCGCAGGAATGGCTTAGAGGATGGAAAGAAAACATGCAAAAGTGGAAGGAACGCGAGAAAATGAAGTTTTGAGAAGCTGGTAGCGACGCGCACGCATGGGCGACGCACACGCGTGCCTAGCGCAGAAGACGAGCGACGCGTACGCGTGACCGACGCGTACGCGTGACAAGGAATTTCGCCAAACGACGCGCACGCTGATGGGTTGAAAACGGATTTCCAACACCTAAACTCACCGGCAAGTGTACCGGGTCGCATCAAGTAGTAAAACTCACTTAGAGTGAGGTCGATCCCACAGGGATTGATGGATCAAGAAACTTTAGTGGGTGATTAATTTAGTCAAGCTAACATTGGTGAGTGATAATTGATGCAGCAGAAAGTAAATGACAAGAAAATTTAAAGTGTAGAAAGTAAATTGGATAGAAACTTAAAGAGCAAGAAATGTAAATTGCAGAAACTTAAATGACAAAAAATGTAAATTGCAGTGAATGTAAAGGGGAGTGGGTGTTGGAAATTAAAGAAAGCAATTGATCAAGCAACTGGAAATTTAAATTGCAGGAGGAATAAAGGAAATTGGATGCTAGGAATTAAAACAGAATTGAAATTAGGAAGTGCAGAAGAATTAAATTGCTTGAAAGTAAATTGAGTTGGGTGCTGGGAATTAAAATTCAACAAGAAAGAGTAAAGTGCAATCAATCAGAGAGCTAGAATATGAAATGGGATGCAGCAGATCTCAAACAGAAAAGAAAAATTGCTTGAAGAAGCAAAACAGCAAGAAAACTTAACTCTATTGTGAAATCTAAAAGGACAAGTGAAGATCTCTGGGAATCAATGAGACTAGAAAACAGGTCTAGATCTCAATTCCTTCCTTGATCCAATAGTAAACAACTTTCAGAAGAAAAGAAGATGAAGGCAGTAAAGGAAACTCAGATTAAATTTTCAATTCACTAAGATTATGCAGAAGAAGAACAAAGAGATTTCAAATTGAGATTTGAAACAGAATTCCTTCAAATCTCAATCCAAAATTCCAAAACTGAAAGTAGAATTTCAGAAGTAAAATCAAAGAGAAGAGAGCTCTCTATTCTACTTGCTCCCTAATGGAGCCAGCCTCCTAATGAATTGAAACAGATGCCTTTTTATAGGCTTAAAATGAAAAATGAAAATGAAATTCTAAACAAACTACAATTAAAATCAATTTCTAAGCTAATTGATCCTTGTGCCTTTGAGTGATGATAATGGGCTTAGCTTGCTTTGGATTTGAGGAAGAATGGATCTGGATGGCCTTGGTTCAATTGGTGAAGAATTGAATTTAAAATGGAATTTTTATTGAATTTCGGCCCATGGGTGTTGCTCCCAGGGCAAGGCTCGGCTCTCACCAAGAGCGCAGCATTGGTGCTGCTTTGGCCGTGTCAATTTTGGTGTGGCCCCGATAAAGCTCTTGGCACCAACCGAGCTTTGAAATTTTGCCTTGCTTCCTTGGCCTTGAATAGCGCTCGGTTGGTATGGAGAGCGTAGCTTTCCCCTTTGTCTTTAGTGAACCCCAGCTTCGAACCTTGGTGGGTGCACTTCAGCACAAATTTTATTTGTGAACCGAACAAGGATAGTGCTTCTCTTGGGTGCAAGTTCCTTAGTTCGAATCTTGCTGGAAGCATTTTGTGCATTTTTTTCTTGGAGAGTTGTAGTGCTCCTTTGCTTTAGAATGAGGCTCTGACGATCGGATTTCTATCGGTAAAGAATAAGAGTGATCGCGTTGTAAGTATAGATTCTAAACCAACAGAAAATTCTTTCGTACAAACGTTTTATTTGTCACTTAAGCAAACCCAATAAAATTGATAACCGAAGTATTTAAACCTCAGGTCGTCTTCTCAAGGAATTGCAGGGAGGTATGATTTATTATTAACTATGAAAAAGGTAGAATTTTGGGTTTTTAATGTATAAGATAAAAAGCAAGAATAGTAAATGGCAAGAAAGTAAATTGTAAAGAATTAATTTAAATAAATAATAAAACTCTTGGTAAGGTATAAGAACTGGAAGTCCTATCCTAGTTATCCTTATCAATTGTGATGAGAATTGAATTTTTCTCCCACTTTGTTAACCTCTAACTATGAAGGTAAGTTAAGTGGATGAATTAATTTGAATCCTCAAGTCATAGTCTTTCCTTGGGAAAGGCTAGAGTTATTGGAACTTGAATTAATTCTTGAAGAATTCCAATTTTCAGTCAACACCTCGAGTTTGATAACTCAAGCGTCACCAATTATTTAACCAAAGCCAAAAGGGAAAATTCTAAATTAAATTGAAGACATCATAAATGGAATAAAGCAATCATAAATCTGAAACACATCAAACTACGTTTAAACACAAATTCAAATCTAACATGGAAAGGTCTATAAGCTAAATTGGGAAAATAAATAAAAGGAACATTGAACCTGTGATGAAGAAGAAATAATCCTAAATCCTAAAACTAAATCCTAAGAGAGATGAGAGAACCTCTCCCTCTAAAAACTACATCTAAAACTAAAAATTATGAATTATGAGCTGATGATTGTAAATGGATGCATTCTCCCACTTTATAGCCTCTAATCTGTGTTTTCTGGGTCGAGAACTGGGTCAGAAACAACCCAGAATTCGCTGGTTTCGAATTCAAACACGCTGGTTTTTTTTGCCACTGCAATGCGTCCGCGTAGATCACGCGTTCGCGTCACTTATCGTCAGGGCACTATGACAAATTATATATCAAATCGAAGCCCCAGATGTTAGCTTTCTAATGCAACTGAAACGGCATCATTTAAACCTCTGTAGCTAAAGTTATAGCCATTTGAGTGCGAAGAGGTCATGCTGACAGCTTTGCAGTTCCTTCAACTTCTTGTATTCCTTCCATTTTTGCATGCTTCCTTTCCATCCTCTAAGCCATTCCTGCCCTATAAACTCTGAAATCACTTAACACACATATCAAGACATCTAATGGTAATAAGAGAGGATTAATAATAAGAAATTTAAAGGCCAAAGAAGCATGTTTTCAATCATAGCACAAAAATCAGGAAGGAAAACGTAAAACATGCGAATAGTATGAATAAATGGGTAAAGAGTTGATAAAAACCACTCTATTGAGCACAAGATAAATCATAAAAAAGTGGTTTATCAACCTCCCCACACTTAAACATTAGCATGTCCTCATGCTAAACTCAAGAGAAGCTATAAAGGAGTGAAGAGGAATGGTAAAATGTATGAAATGCAACCTATCTATATTAATGCAACTACATGAAAAATGTTTCTAAAAGACAAGTAAACTTGTAAGAAGATAGCTCATGAAAGCAGGGAACATAGAATCGAGCATCGAACCCTTACTGGAAGTGTATGCACTCTAATCACTCAAGTGTCTTAGGTTCGATTCTCTCAATTCTCTACTAACCTTGCTTTCTAAGGCTTGCTCTTCATCTAACAATCAACATAAATTTAATGCACAGATACACATATCAAGAGGTCTTTTATGGGTTGTAATGGGGTTAGGGTCAAGGTAGGATTGTATTTGGCCAAGTGGACTAAAATCTAAATCTTTAATTAACTTAAACTTTCCACCTAACTTTAGACAATCCATGTAATCATAATACCACATCTAACTATCCATTAACCATGTTTTCTACATATTCATGCATTCTAATTTCAAGTACAGTACATATGCATTGCTTTCACCACTTACTTTGGGGCATTTTGTCCCCTTTTTGCTTAATTGCTCTTTTTTCTTTTCTTTTTCTCACTTCTTTATATATATATATATATATATATATATATATATATATATATATATATATATATATATATATATATATATATATATATTATTTTCTTTTATTTTTTTCAATGCATATGATTAAATTATTGGATGCATGAATCATGTCCTAAATATTTTTTTCACATTTTCAGAAAATTCTAACATACTCAATTCTCAAACCAAATGTTTCCAAATTGACTTCCCCACACTTAATTCATGAGCACTCTCACTAGTCTAAGCTAACAAAGGATTCAAATTAAGGACATTATTGTTTTCCGCTTAGAGTTAATGATGTGCTAAAGTAAAGAACAAAGGGGTATAAAAGGCTCAACATTGGTTTGCAAAGAATAATGAAAGGGTAAGGCCATATGGGTATGTAAGCTCAGTGAAACAAAGGCCTCAATCATGTAAGTGTATGCATACATCAAACCATGGAAATATAGAATTAAGCAAGACAAAGATAACAATTTTAGAGAGAAAAATACACACCAAAAATAAAATATTGGTTGGTAAAATGCAACCAATTCAAATAGGCTCAAAAAAATCTCACAGGTTTTGTGTGTTCGAGCTCTGAACCATGTTCCAGTATAATATTTCTTCAAACAAGTGTAACATTAAATTTTATTCAAATTAGTGAAATGCTCTAAAAGTTTTGTGAAAAAGAAAATTTTTTTTTTAACCAAGTGGTAAAATATGCACAAAATCAAACAAATATACAATCAAATTTGTAAATGCAACAACTAACAAGGAAAATAAACCATTGGTGTTGAGATAGAAGAGTAACTAACCCATGGAGATCGGTATCGACCTCCCCACACTTAAAGATTGCACCGTCCTCGGTGCATGCTAAGATGTACAAGTGGACGGGTTGCTTCAACTTACGCTTTTCTCATCAAGAAATGTGCGTAGGAACTTGTTTGTCTTTCCCATATAAATGTCTTCCGGTTTTCTTCCTGGTGGCCATCCTGAAAGAAAAAGGGAAGAAAAGTAACCCAAATTAAAGATAAAAAATAAATAAAACATGGGTTGGTTAATGCCAAATAATGAGGGTCTCAATTACATGGTAGCTACAACATGCAAGTGAGAAAACAGTAGAAGTACATGGCAAATCAAGAGTGCAAAAATTTGCAACAATAGGGAAGAGAGTGTGGGTAAGGAGAGATAATATAAATTAATGTCAATGTAAAAGTAATACAGGTATAAAAGATTGGCATTGATTTAAATAATATTACCTAACCAGAATAAAACAAGTCACTAAGCACCCAAAATAATTCAAGAGAAGATGCAACAGTTAAATCAGAAAATTTTAACACCAAAGGAAAAATAATGAATTTAGAAAAGAAAATAAAAATATGCACAAAATTAAGATGCAATGAATGAAATAGGCAAATAAATTAAGTAAAATAAAATGAAAGATAAGAAAAATGAGAGGGGAAAGAACGGAAGAAGAAGTAAGTAAGAAAGGAGGGAGGAAAAATTAGGATTGGGGAAGAAAAGATAAGATTTTTGGCGCTGATTTGGATAAGTTGTGCGGCGCAGGCGACGCGGACGCGTGAGTGACGCGGTCGCGTGGTGCGCGATAAGGTCAGGTGACGCGGATGCGTGGGTCACGCGATCGCGTGGCCTTATTTGTGCGATTGGCATGAGTGCAGCCTCGCGTTCGTGCAACTCTTTGTTCGAAACTCTTTTTGCCAAATTTCTGGGTGACGCAGTCGCGTGGTTGACGCGATCGCGTGGATGGCTATACTCTGAAAAATGACACAGACGCGTGGGGCACGCGTTCGCGTGAGTGGGCTTGTGCTTCCAGCATGGGTCCAGCCCCATTCCATCCCAACATACTGTCATACAACTATTTACGTCGATTTTACAGGGCCACGCGTTCGCGTGGGTGACGCGGACGCGTGGGGAGGCTATTTTTCAAATGACGCGGCCCCGTGGGCGACGCGGTCGCGTGATCATATTTGTACCTAAGGCACGCCTCCAGCCACGCTTTCGCGTGACTCTCTGTTCACTTTTCTTTTCTTCCAAACGCACTAGTGACGCGGACGCGTCAGTGACGCTTACGCATCGCGTGCGATTTTTTTTTTACGTTTTTAAATGCAAAATGCAGAATGCAATGCTAATATGAATGTTATGCAAAACTCCAGGTTCAATACAATAAAATGAAATAAAACTCGAAAACAAATAAAACTAAATAAAAATGAAAAAGGAACGATCATACCATGGTGGGTTGTCTCCCACCTAGCACTTTTAGTTAAATTCCTTAAGTTGGACATTTGGGGAGTCCTTTGTTATGGTGGCTTGTGCTTGAACTCATCCAGGAATCTCCACCAATGTTTGTACTTCCAATGGCCTCCGGGATCCCAAACTAGGCACGTAAAGCCTTTGAGCAGCTTCAAACAGATTTTTAGGCTCCCGGGGTGTTGGATGTCAGAACAGATTCCAGGATCCCAAACCTTGCTATTGCACCCGTCTTCTTGTTGATCATCATGATTCCATCCGGGTGGCAAGCAATCTGAATTCTCACTAAAGCGGCCAACCAACTTCCTAGACCCATTCAGTTGAGCTTTACACCAACCTTTGCATTTAAACTTTGAGTATGCAACCATGTTGAACCTTGTTTGACAACTCCAACCACTAACCATCTTCCTCTTACTCTTAATGCCACAAAGAGCTCTAAGTTGACCATCCGTCTCCAGTAGCCCATATTCAAGTGGAATTAGAAAGCTAGGGGATATGAATTTTACCCACTTGAATGTTGTGAAGGATGATGGCAACTTAGGGGGAGGTATTTCTAATGAATTTGCAGGCTCCACTCCCTTGTGCTCTACTCTAACAACTTCCACCTCTTTGCAAGTTTCTTCAATATTAACCTCTTTTTCTTGGTAGCTTTCTTCCAATTTGATCTCTTCTTCATTGCTCACCAAGGGCATGGGCGGCTGTGCTTCATCTTCTTTAATTTCCATTTCTTGACCAACCTCTTCCAAGTCTTCAACTATGATATGCCTTGGAGGTTGTACACCCTCCTCAACATCAAATGCAACCATCTTGGAAGGAGGTTCTATGTCTTGACTTTCCCATGGAGGTTCAGCATCTCCCAAGTCTTCAACCCCTTCTTCTTCTTCAATAATTCTGGCTTCCTCCACTTGTTCCAGAATTCATGCTCCTTACTGTCCACTGGAGTTTCTAATGTCTCCTTCATGATACGTTATTCATTAGATTGTCCACATGAAGCCATGGGGGTTCCTTGAGTGTCCGAACGTCGGGAAGCTAATTGATTTATCGCTTGCTCCAATTGATGAAGGGTTGCATGAAATTGATCCACTGTTTCCTTGAGACGATCCGTTGATTCTTGTTCCGCTTGGGTATCATAAGTAGGACCATAAGGCTCTTGGATTGATGGATATGGATATGGTGCATATGGAGGTGGTGGTTCTTGGGAGTAATTGGGTTGGAATTGGGGTGGTTCTATATATGGTTCATAAGGTGGTTGGTATGGTGGATGAGGGTTAGGGTCATATGGAGGTGAATGGTGGAAAGAGGCTTGTGAGTATGGTGGTCCAAAGTCATGTTGAGGAGGGGGTTCATAGGCATATGGTGGTGGTTGTTGATAATCAAAAGAATGCTCATCATAGCCATTGCCTTGATATGCATCACAGAATGGTTGTTGATAGTCCATTGGAGGTGGTTGTTGCCATGAAGGTTGATCAAATCCTTGTGGCTCCTCCCATCTTTGATTGTTCCATCCTTGATGCATGTTCTCATTGTAATCTCTTTTTCCTACAACATAATTGTAACCAGACTCATAGCCAAAGGGGTGAGAGTTCATAGTAGCAACTAAAAATTAAAAACGAAAATAAAAACAAATTTAAAGTAAAAGGTTATTGAAATTTAAATTTTGAATTTGAAAATTAAATTTTAAAATTTGAAAATTTGAATTTTAAATTTTTTTGAAATTTGAATTTTGAAATTTGATTTTTGAAATAAGATAAGATAAGATTTTGAAAAGGATATGGTTTTTTGAAAAATATTTGAATTTTGAAATTTAAATTTTGAAATTTTAAATTTTGAAATTTGAGATTTGAATTTTAAATTTTTAAATTTGAGTTTTGAAAATTAAAATTTGAAATTTTGAAATTTGAATTTTAAATTTTGAATTTTTGAATTTAATGAGGAAAGAGAAAAACAATAAAATGACACCAAATTTAAAATTTTTAGATCAAAACGAAGAAAACAACTAAGAACAACTTGAAGGTCAAGATGAACACGAAGAACAACTTGAAGATCAAGATGAACACCAAGAACAAATTTTTTTTTTTTGAAAAATTTTTAATAACTAAATAAAAACCAATAACCTCTTAATTTACGAAAAAGCAAAAATAAAAACAAATAAACAAGCAAAAAGTAAATATTTACAATAACCAATAATAAGGCACACGTTTGTAATTCCCCGGCAACGGCGCCATTTTGACGATCGGATTTCTATCGGTAAAGAATAAGAGTGATCGCGTTGTAAGTATAGATTCTAAACCAACAGAAAATCCTTTCGTACAAACATTTTGTTTGTCACTTAAGCAAACCCAATAAAATTGATAACCGAAGTATTTAAACCTCGGGTCGTCTTCTCAAGGAATTGCAGGGAGGTATGACTTATTATTAACTATGAAAAAGGTAGAATTTTGGGTTTTTAATGTATAAGATAAAAAGCAAGAATAGTAAATGGCAAAAAAGTAAATTGTAAGGAATTAATTTAAATAAATAATAAAACTCTTGGCAAGGTATAAGAACTGGAAGTCCTATCCTAGTTATCCTTATCAATTGTGATGAGAATTGGATTTTTCTCCCACTTTGTTAACCTCTAACTATGAAGGTAAGTTAAGTGGATGAATTAATTTGAATCCTCAAGTCCTAGTCTTTCCTTGGGAAAGGCTAGAGTTATTGGAACTCGAATTAATTCTTGAAGAATTCCAATTTCCAGTCAACACCTCGAGTTTGATAACTCAAGTGTCACAAATTATTTAACCAAAGCCAAAAGGGAAAATTCTAAATTAAATTGAAGACATCATAAATGGAATAAAGCAATCATAAATCTGAAACACATCAAACTACGTTTAAACACAAATTCAAATCTAACATGGAAAGGTTTATAAGCTAAATTGGGAAAATAAATAAAAGGAACATTGAACCTGTGATGAAGAAGAAATAATCCTAAATCCTAAAACTAAATCCTAAGAGAGAGGAGAGAACCTCTCTCTCTAAAAATTACATCTAAAACTAAAAATTATGAATTATGAGCTGATGATTGTAAATGGATGCATTCTCCCACTTTATAGCCTCTAATCTGTGTTTTCTGGGCCGAGAACTGGGTCAGAAACAACCCAGAATTCGCTGGTTTCGAATTCAAACACGCTAGTTTTTTTCGCCACTGCGATGTGTCCGTGTAGATCACGCGTTCGCGTCACTTATCGTTAAGGCAACTATGGCAAATTATATATCAAATCGAAGTCCCGGACGTTAGCTTTCCAACGCAACTAGAACCGCATCATTTGAACCTTCGTAGCTAAAGTTATAGCCGTTTGAGTGCAAAGAGGTCATGCTGACAGCTTTGCAATTCCTTCAACTTCTTGTATTCCTTCCATTTTTGTATGCTTCCTTTCCATCCTCTAAGCCATTCCTGCCTTATAAACTCTGAAATCACTTAACACACATATCAAGGCATCTAATGGTAATAAGAGAGGATTAATAATAAGAAATTTAAAGACCAAAGAAGCATGTTTTCAATCATAGCACAAAAATCAAGAAGAAAAACGTAAAACATGCGAATAGTATGAATAAATGGGTAAAGCGTTGATAAAAACCACTCTATTGAGCACAAGATAAACCATAAAATAGTGGTTTATCAGGCTCCCTCTTCGAGTCTTGGTGATTTCACTTTGGCTGATTTTTGCTTATTTTTAGTCCTTAAAGAAGTCTTTCACTCATATCTCAATTTCATGCCAAATATGGATTGCTATATATCGTTGGAAAGCTCTGAATGTCAGGTTTCCAATGCAACTAAAAGCACATCAATCAGACATCTGTAGCTCAAGTTATGGTCCTTTGAAGGAGGCATGGTCATGTTGTAAGCGCCCAAGTTTAACTTAGCGAAAATTTTGCTTCCAAACTCACTTTTTTGTACGGTAAAGCTAGGTTCTCCCCATGAACCGAGCTTTGAGTGCTGATTGCCAATCTCCTTTAATTTGGTCATGGGCCACGCTTTTAAAAGCGTGGCCTAAGGCTCCAAAGTGTGCTCCAACTTCAAAGTGTGTCCCAAAGCTCTTTTTTTTTTTCCTTTTTAGCTTATTTTGTGCTTCTTTGCTTTTTTTTTTTCTTCTTATTTCCTACAAGATTTATGAAATTAAAAGATCAAAGAAATATACCAATTAAGTACAAATGCATTCAATATTTAAGCACAAATCATCAATTTCTTGTATGAAAAAGCATAGAAAAATATGACATGGTGACATGTCATCACACGCGTGACCTACGCATACACGTGACATGTGCCACGTGCAGAAAGTTGAAGAAAGCGCTGGGGGCGATTTCTGGGCTCCTTTTGGCCCAATTTCAAGCCCGAAAAACATAGTAAAGAAGCTGCAGAATGGGGGAAACACAAAAGGAGAAAATTCATTCACATTAGTTAGGTTTTAGGATTTCTCTTAGTTTTAGGTTTATTTCTTCTCAATTCCAGGTTCAATGTTCCTTTAATTTAGTTTCTCTTCTACTTTTAATTGTCTTAGCATTCTAGTTTATTTATCTTTTTCCAATTGAATTTATGAACTTTTCATGTTAGATTTGATTTTCCCATTTAATGCAATTTGAGGTATTTCATATTTATGAGTGCTTTCTTTATTTGTTATCATTGATGCTTGCAATTGATTGTTTAGATTTTACATTCCCTATTACTTTTCTATGTTCTTATGTTATGCCATCCAAGTGTTTGATAAAATGCTTGGGAGAGTTTTAAGTTAGATTTTTATGTTCTTGGCTTTGGTTGAGTAATTGGAGACTCTTGAGTTATCAAACTCCTTTGTTGATTGATAATTGAAAGTTGCTGGTTGATTTGGATCCCTCTAAAGCTAGTCCTTTTGTAGGAGTTGACTAGGACTTGAGGAATCAAATTGATTAGTCCACTTGACTTTTCTTTATTCGGTAAGGGTTAAGTAAGTGGGAGCAATGAACAATTCTTATCACAATTGATAAGGATAACTAGGATAGGACGTCTAGTTTTCATACCTTGCCAAGAGCTTTTCTAGTTGTTAATTTACCTTCTTGCAATTTACTTTTCTTGTTCCCTATTCAAAAACCCAAAAAGATAATTCTCATAACCAATAATAAATACACCTCCCTGCAATTCCTTGAGAGACGACCCGAGGTTTAAATACTTCGGTTTATTTTTATTGGGTTTGCTTTAGTGACAAACAAGTTTTTGTACGAAAGGATTATTTGTTGGTTTAGAAACAATGCTTACAACGTGATTACTTTCGTGAATTTCTTTACTTGCAAAAATCCGTTCGTCACCTTACTATACTGAAACTTGTGGATATTCTGAGGAGTGATTTGACAATTGTTATTTTAATTTGGCTCTCATATATATTTAGATTACATTATTTTCATTCCTACTTTAACTTGCTCACCAAATGTTTGTGAAAAAGCCTATGGCATCTTGAACTCTATTTTGTTTTACCCTTTTACTTGAATGCCTCTTTTTCACATTACTTGCACTCCACATGTATTTGGGATTAACATTCACAATTGTCATCATTACACATGCTCTTTAATTTGGCACATTTACTACTTGATGCTTGAGTTATGCTTCTCATGCCTATTACTTGCATGCTTTCACTATCTTGCATCTAATTATCATGACTTACCTTCTTACTCTTAATTGATGTCTTACCTACATGTTGTAGCTACCATGTATTTAAGCTATTACCTTTTCTTTGGCATTCATTATCACTTGAAATTTTCTCACTCTGGTTTTTAGTTCTCTATATTTAACATTCTTCCTCTTTCCTTCATCCTTAGGCATGGGTACCACAAAAGGAAAAGAGAAGGCCACTGACAAGACACCAGCGTGGAGAGGAACCAAGAGACCTCCAGCTAAGGCGCCTCCACCATCTACCATCGTCAAGCCGCAAACAAAGCGGGTGAAGAGGATCATCAAAATTGATGAGGCAGAAAAAGCATCAGTTGGAGCCACCCATCCACTTGCACATCTTAGCATGCACCGAGGACGGTGCTATCTTTAAGTGTGGGGATGTTGATACCGACTTCCGTGGGTTAGTTAGTCTCTTCTCCACACCAATGTTCTATTTTTTTTTAGTTCATGGTTGCATTTGCATGTTTGATTGCATGTTTTCTTGATTTCGTGCATCTTTTACCACTGCTTGGTTAAAGTAATGAGTTTCTTTTTTAAGACCCTATTTTATGATATTTCACTAATTTAAATTAAAAATTTTTGTTAAACTTGTTTGAGGATTGTAATTTGGAACATGAATTATAGCAAAGAACACACAACCCGTGAGTTTTTGAGCTTAATCATATGGTTACATTATTTAACCATGAATTTTTATTCTTGTGTGTTTTCTTTCTCTATGATTGCAATCTTTTCTTTGTTTCATTCTATATGTCCATTGTTTAGTGTATTTACATGCTTGCATATGATTGAGGCCATTATTTATTATTAGCTCACTTATCCCAAATAGCCTACCCTTTCAATCACCCTTGTTTGCCACCTTAAGCCTTTTAATCCCCGTTTGTTCTATATTTTATCACATCACTAGCCTTAAGCGAAAAAATAATTAATTATCCCAATTGAATCTTTGGTTAGCTTAAGATAGAGATTGTGTGTCGATTAAGTGTGGGGAACTGTGGGAACTTGGGTTGATGAAAGTGTACAGTATTTCATTGACAAAATTATGGGAATTTGGGTGCCTACTCATGTGAGACCAGAAAAATTAAAAATCTATGTGCATTGATATGTTATGTTTAATTTTATATTTTTAATAAAAAAAAAACTCAAACAAAAAATATTCAGATAAATAAATAAATAAATAAGGGGACAAAATTACCCCAATGTTAAGTTCAATAAAAGATCAATGCATATGTGATTAAACTAACGAAATATTTGGTACATGAGTATGTGATACAAAAGTGGGAATTTTGGGTAGCTAGGCATGATTTTGGAATTACATAGAGAGAGTGTGTGTTTAGGTGAAAGCTTAGGTTAATCAAAGATTCATATTTTAGCTCACTTGGCCATACATATATCCTCACCCTTACCTTAGACCCATTACAACCTTGAAAAGACCTCATGATGTTTGCATTGGTATACTAAATTTTTGTTGATTGGTTAGATGAAGAACAAAGTTTAGAAAGCATGACTAGAGAAGAGTAGAGTGGATTAACCCTAGACACTTAAGTGATTAGAGTGCATATACACTTCAAGTGAGGGTTTAATGCTTGATTCTATGTTCTCCACTTTCATGAGCTATCTTCTTACAAGTTTACTTGTCTTTTATTGTGTGATTTAAATTAGTGGAATCTGATTTGTTTTTGTCTTGGAAACTTATTTACTTTTTAACCAAGTAGACAGAATCATCTTAGCATATAGTTGCATTCATAGGTTGCATCTCATGAGTCTTACTTTCTCCCATTCATTCTTTATATCTCCTTGAGCTTAGCATGATGACATTCTAATGTTTATGTGTGGGGAGATTGATAAACCACTATTTTATGGTTTATCTTGTGCTCAATTCAGTGGTTTTTATCAAGCCTTTGCACACTTATTCATACAATTTGCATTATTTTACAATTCCTTCCCAATTTTACTCTATGATTGAAAACATACTTCTTTGGCCTTAAAATTTCTATGTTTAATCCTCTCTTTTATACCATTCGATGTCGTGATCCGTGTGTTGAGTGTTTTCAGGCTTTACAGGGCAGGAATGGCTTAGAGGATGGAAATGAAGCTTGCAAAAATAGAAAGAACACAAGAAACTAAGGAGCTGACCAGCAAAGAACGACGCGTGTGCGTACCTAACGTGTGTACGTGATTTGGAGAATTTCACAGCAACGTATGCGCATACCTGACGCGTACGCGTGAAAAGCGAAAAATCACAGCGACGCGTGCATATACCTGACAGGTACGCGTGACATGCGCTACCTACAAAAATCACAGAAAACAATACTTATCCCTTTATTTAATGATTAGTATACAATACAATACAATAGAATCTAACTCTAAGCATTCTATCAAACATTTGTACAGTATAAAATCTCAAACTATAGTATCCAACATTTATAGACTAATATAATACTTGCCTTGGTAGGATTGGCAACAAAAATGTGAGTGAGAAGATACCTACACTCTGAAGAAAGATGCACATAATCAGGTATAAAATATTGCACGCTCATTATTCTCTACCAACAAAGCAAGACTTTAAACTTTACAACTACTTTGTGCTATTAATCATCATGGAAGGAAAACTTGTAAGTTATGAATAAGACTGACCCTAATAGTCTTTCTGAAGTCTCTAGGATCTTCTGGATCTTCAAATGGATATGCTCCAACTAACATTACATACAGAGTCACCCCACATGACCAAACATCTGCAATCTGCATAATTACCAAATAGTTATCAAGACTAAAAATAATTTTAAAACGATTGGATGATGCTAAAAAAAAGTTAATTTCCTAATATTACTCTTTGCGAATTCCAAATAACTTTGAATACCTTTCCATCATACTTTTTTCAAGACAAAACCTCTGGAGCAATATATGCTGGTGTTCCAACTGTTGACTCAAGCTACAAATGCAGCAATGCTGACTGCGATTTTGTCATTCAATTTGCCATTGTATAAAAAGTCAAGCATTGCCATGAAAGCTTCTGCCGATACATCTCTGAGGTTATGCTTTCACTCATTCCATTTGTGAACATCTGGAAAAGTGATGAAATACTTTATATAGGGAACATACCAAAATGTGAAACACTATCACGCAAAACATATCAGTACCAAACATTAAATAAACATTGCATGCAGTAGGAGAAATTCAAATCCCATACAGATATAAGTTGAAATCCCTGTTTTTGTACAACATGCTTCCTTGCATTGCAATAACTCAAGGCACAATACATTGCATGTTGAAACAATTTATAATTGTATTGAGGAATTAATTGGTTGTTCTTACAAGTAAAAAAGATCCGTCCAATGGCATCCTAGTACTATAACAGTAGTGTATGTTGAGTACCTCTCATCTCTATGTTAAACATGATAATTCTCTTGATTACCTAAAAATGTTGGTTGTTTATTCAATCTGAAAATGTAAAAGAAAATATAGTAAAGAGATTTCAGGTCTAGTTCATTGTAAAAATAGTAAAATAATAAAAACTTAAAATGTAGGGAGAGTTTTAAAATTTTGCTAAAACTTCCTTTTGAGGTTTCTCTTGGATGTAATTAATTTTGGATTGAACTTCATTTGATCAAACTCTGTAATTTAATACTTCATTCATCTAAGTAGAACTTAATGCTAGTCAGGGGCATAAATCTTGCTGCATCAAATCTCCAAAATCCACCCTCATGAGTTTAATTCCCATGTCATATCATTGGCAGCTCAAGTTCAATAAAAAAAATATTATGAAATCGGCTCACCTTGGTAAATGGGACACTCCATAAACTAAGTACAACTTTGTGTGCTCGTGCAATAAGGTCATAATTCTTAATGTAGACATTTACATTGCTGTATTGGCCAGTTAACTTGAATTGTCTAAGTATCTCAGTGCTGATAGGAATGGAGGCCAAAGTCGAAGAATGCAGCTGAATGCACGGGTATGTTAACTCCACTATCTTGCTAGGATAGATAACTTATCATCTTGCTTAAGTCGTTTCATATTCTTCTCACATTGCTTCACCAGTGACATCACTTCAAATTGTAGGCTCAAAGCCCTCAGTGATCTAAGCTGATGATGCAAAATTTACATGACACAGACACAACACAACAACCTTGTGAATAGTAAAATACTAACAGTAGGAGTCTAGTCATTTCATATTCTTCTTACATTGCTTCACCAATGACATCACTTCAAATTGTAGGCTCAAAGCCCTCAGTGATCCAAGCTGATGCTGTAGAATCTACATGACACAGACACAACACAACAACCTTGTGAATAGTAAAATACTAACAGTAGGAGTCTAGCAAGAATAACACCCCAACTAAAATAAAAGTCGCCCGAGCCAAATAAAAGTAGAATAGTAGCCTAAACAACAGATTTATCAGTGAAAAAAATGTTTAATTACTCTATTGATCCCTATAGTTTCGCAAAATTTTCAATTAGGTCCCTATACTTTTTTCCTTTTCATTGGGTCCTTGCACCAATTTTTTTTTCAATTGAGTCCCTACACTTTTTTTCCCTTTTATTTGAGTCCATGCACCAATTTTTTTTAGTTGGGTCCCTATACAATTAATCCAATTACTACCAAGAGGGACCTAATTGAAAAAAAAATTAGTGCAGGGACCCAATTAAAAGAAAAAAAAGTATAGGGACCTAATTGAAAATTTCGCGAAACTATAGGGATGATAAGAAGAGAATTTATGCCAATTCGGAAAACTAGAAAAAGTAATTCTGTTGTGAGTATAGTGCAAACCGGCAATGGATCCTTTCAATCAAAGTTCAATTCAAGATAATGTCACAATTCAAACCAATTTATAATCGAGAGTATTTCGACTCCCGGGTCATTCAACTTAGAAAGCAATCAAACTAAGCTAATTAAAGAGACAAAATTCAATAAACAAAACTAAAAGAAAGAAGGGTTGAAAGGATATTACCATGGTGGGGTGTCTCCCACCTAGCACTTTGGTTTATAGTCCTAAGTTGGACTTGGTGAGGAGATCCTTGTTAAGGCGGCTTATGCTTCCACTCCTCCTTGAATCTCCAACCAAGTTTGCTATTGATTTGACCTCTGGGGTCCCAAATGAATTGTGTCAAACCTTTAAGAGACTTCAAGCTAGCAACTAGGACCCTTAGATGTTGATTCTTGAAATATATACCCGGATCCCATACTTGAGTTCCTCTATCACCATTGATATGCTTGTGCACTCCCTGGAATCCACTAAATTGACTCTTGCACCAAAACTGAGCTCCAAATATTAAGTTGGTTCCTTTGATGGACATTCTGTTTCCTTGCCAATTAATATTCTTCTCTTCACCATTCACTACTCCAAGGTAGGTTCGAAGTTGACCATCCGTTTCTAAAACGGCATATTGATGTGGGCCTAGAAATCTTGTTAGAGAAGTCTTCACCTGCTTAATTCGTTCTTGCACAACTATCTCAACTTCTTGGTGACTAGAGTCTTCCTCAACCTCTTTTGAATCTTCTTCATCATCACTCAAGTAAAAAATCGGAGGTTGTATGAAGTCCACATCAACATCTCCTTCCAAATCCAATAAGGGAGGTTCATGAAGGTCATAGAAGGAATAACCCAAGTTGGACAAAAATTCTTGAATGATGGAATCCTCTTGATCAATTCCTACCCACTCTTCACTTATCTCCTCTTGTGCTTCATGTTGTGACTTGACATCTTCTACTTGGTTTTGCAATTCTTCTTTCACTCCACACTTTTCACTTGGTCCCACACATTCATTTACTAGAACTTCTTGCTTGTGGCATGAACGCAATAAAGCTAAATGACCCAAATCTTCTGCTAAGGTAGACATGACTTGCTCTTGCTTCTTCCGGAACTCTTGTTGTTCTTGAATGAGCATGAAAAGTACTTCTTGTGTGGCTTGATCCATATATGAAGATGAAGATTGAGGTGATGAAGGTTGACAATCAAACTTGTGAGGGTGAGGGTTTTGGGTTTGTATATAGTGAGGGGATGGTGTGTAAGATTGGTGACTATAAGGGTAAGTGTTTGGGTTCCATTGGGGGCATTGTGGTGATGGTGTGAAAAAGTCATCAAGAAAATATAAACAAAAACCTACTAACAAAAGCAAACAAACAACCAAAAAGTGCTATTTACACTATCAACATATTTACAACAACCAAAAGATAGCACTCAATTGTATCCCCGGCAACGGCGCCAAATTTGACGGAGAAGAAAATTTATGCTAATTCGGAAAACTAGATAAAGTAATTCTGTTGTGAGTATAGTCCAAACCGACAATGGATCCTTTCAATCAAAGTTCAATTCAAGATAATTTCACAATTCAAACCAATTTATAACCGAGAGTATTTCGACTCCCGGGTCGTTCTCCCTAGGAACTAGTGCCTATAAGTGCACAATTTTGGTTGTAAGAAAGCAAGGGGGTTTTCGATGATAAGGAAGCAAACAAATAAAGGGATAAAAGAATGGTTCAAAATTGCAATTAATAAACTAATAAAGGCATAAAAGAACTATGTATGTAATATAAACAAGTAATGCTATAAAGTGATCGAAAAGTGGTTCAAAACATAAAAGAAACCTTGACTTGGGATGAGTTATGAAATCCCTTCCTTGCCATAACCACAACTATGATAATTATCATGAGTTAATCTCGCCTAGTTAACCCCAACCATCGAGGAGTAAGTCAAGCAAGCATAATTGACCTTAATCCATAAGTCCTAACCAACTTAACAAACTAGTTGATAAAAGGCGAGCTTTAATGGAAACAAGAATCAACTAACTTCCCAAGAATTATCACTAAATATTGGACATTATGGCTCTAGTAATCCATAAACTCATTTTTCCCAAGCCAAGGGGTGGAAATTACCCCATAATCAAAATTGGCATTTTATCGAACACATGGTAGGCATAAACATAAAACATGGCAAAATTGCAACGAAAAATAACAAACTATAAACACATATCAACAAAACCACTCATAAACAAGCAATCAAACATAAAGAAAGCATGAAATATAAAATTCATCAGTCAAAACTTCAAGAAACATAAAATTGCAAATATAAACAAAGTAAGTTGAACCAAGAGAAATTGAAAGTAAAAGTGCTTTAATTAAAGAAAAAATTGAGAGTACTTACAATTGAAGAAGTAAATTCAAAATCAAGCTTGCTATAAAATGCTATAATGGAAATAGATAAATGAAACCCTAAGAGAGCAATGCTACACTACTCCTACTCCTACTCCTAATTACTCTCTAAAACTATCTAAGTGAGCCCCCTTCATAAGTGATAAATTCTCCTTCATATAGCACTCCAAAACAGCATTCCAGCCTTCCAAAATGGGCCAAGAGGCCTCCAAATTCGCGCAGCACATGTCTCGTTAATGAAATCATGTGCAGGGACCTGTGCAGATGCACAGATCTGTGTGTCCGCACACGTGGCTGAAAATTGACCTGTGTGTACGCACAGGTGCGTGCGTACGCACACGTGGAAATTCTTGCTTGTGCGCGCGCACGCAGGGTTGTGCGCACGCACACTTCGCTGTGTGTGCTTTTCCTTGTTTTCTTCATGTTTTCTCCCTTGTGCATGCTTTCTTCCACTTTTGCCTATCCATTCTTGCCTCCAAGGCCTGAAATCACTCACAAACCATATCACGGCATCGAATAATATAAAAGTGGGATTAAATTGCTCTATTAAAACACAAAATTGCATGTTTTCACATTTAAGATCAAATTAGGGACAAAACACAAAAGTATGCTATTTTGGTGCTTAGGTGTGAGTTCATGTGCTAGAATCTATCCAGATTGAGTCAAAATATACTATCAAATATGGACTCATCAAGGGATCAATAGAGTAATTAAACCTGAAAAAAAATTAACTTTCACAAGCATGGATTATTCTTAGTACAATTAACTCTCACACCAAACAATTATTAGTAGAAATTGAAAATATTACAACACGTTACCAATTGGGATTTCAAAGACTATTTTACTATTCACAAATCAGCTTCTTTAAAGTTTAACTCCATAATACATATTCTTTACCTAGTCAACACATTTTTCCAAAGTAGGATATATACTTAACCTAGTCAACAAAACCTTGAAAATGTGCATACTATATACTTTAATTACTAGAGGGATAGCACCAATCTCCAAGAGAAAAAGGCCTAAAACAAATCCATCATCAGAACCAAGTAACAGTTCCACCAATGATTTCACACAATGCACAAAATGCAAGGTTCATACATGTCCATGCTATTGAGCCCTTCCATATGTAATCCAATCACCCTATTGTGATTCTTTTCTTCTGATCCTTGTACAACTTCACTGTTTCATACCAAAATACCACAAATGCAATTGGAAACCGAAAACACAAAAATGCATATATAAGATATAGAGCAGCATATTTTGTACCAAATCCAACAAGGAGAGTAAGCATGGGAATAAAAATTCCACCACCACCAACCACCAACAGTTCTAAAAGCAAACCCAAGAAAACCAATCAATGTGGCCAACACAACCCTCCAATTCAACTCTAAATCCTGCAACAACCAACCATTGCTCTTGTTACATTCACACACAAAATTAATAAAGCGCAATTCTATAATGCACAACTCCAAATAAATTGTACAAAATAAGGAAACACATAGTTAAGAGCTAAGGCATTGAATCTAGGATAGTAAAACAAGAAAAAAAGAAGTCTTAAAATGCAGGAATTTCAAAAGCACAATTTGACTACAAGACCCTAAACATCTATAATCAAAGGAACAAAAAAACAGCACTTACAATGTAAGAGAGATCAACATCAGGATTGATGCTAGCATCATCAAGCTCCTCCTCGTGGTTTTGGAATGAGCATGCCTCTCCCTCTTCAAGTTCAAACACCTCCATCCTACTCCTTCCACCACTACCAAACCCTAACCCTAACCCTAACCCCTTCTTCGCATCCCTAATTTTCACAAAATTCATCAAAAAATAATATTAAAAATTACACAGAAAACAATCCCTGCAACTTAAAACCTTTGCATTCAAAAGTCCCAAATTCTACCACACCATTCAAATATTTGATCAAGATCCAAATGGAGAAATTGACGTACCTAAAATCTAAATCAAACAAGGAGAAGGCGAGATATCAGAAAGAAACAAAGAATTACAAGATCAGTTGCATCTGGAATTCAAAGCCGAGATTGCTCATTCACGAGAAGGTGGACTATGTGCTCGCGTTGATCAGATACATTATCCTTCCAACAACAACAATTGAGCGTTATTTGAGGTTTTAGAATATCAAATAAGTTAGTTTGAGAAGAAGTTACCTGAGAGACTGTTGTTGTTGTTGTTGCCGGAGAAGAAGTTACTAGAGGAGGTGGCGATGAAAAATGAACTACGCGACAAGGAGCAATGGCGGATCTAGACAGCAAGGCCACCATCTGCAACAAAGGAGTGAGCAGAGGAGGCGGCACGACCAGAGGAGGCGGCAATGAGAAAAGAACGACATGATAATGAGGAAATAAGATCTGGACGGTGATGAGACGATCTGCGAAATCAGACCATGCCAACGCCACTGAGATCTCAAAGACAAAGGCGACGACACCGAGACTTCAGAAGATGATGGCGATGAGACCTCAGGAGACGGCGCTGTAATCAGAAGACGACGAAGATGGCGCTGCGACGAAAAAGATGGTGTTGTGCTTTCGACGGGTAACTCAGTAATTGTTTGGAGAATATGAGAATGGTGTGTGTGAATTGAGTTACGGTTTGCGAGGGTATTTCAGTAACTATATTATTTAATTTAAATTAGTGACCGATTTAGCAACCATTGCCTTAATGACCAAATTAGCAACCAAACAATTTTTTATTCTATTTCTCTATCGGTTGCAAATCAGTCGCTAAATTAAAAAATAGCGACCGATTTTCTGACCAAGAATCCCAAAGAAGTTATTTCACTTGATTTGGTTGCTAATTCGGTCACTAAATTAAAAAATAGCAACCGATTTAGTGACCAACTTTATTCTAGTTGTATAGTGAACTTATCGGTCGCTAATTCGGTTGGTATTAGTGACCGATTTTGTTGATCGCTAAAATCGGTCCATATCTTAACAATTAGCAACCGATTTAGTGACCATTGCCTTGGCGACCAAACAAAATTTCACCTTATTTCTCTATCGGTTGCAAAATCGGTCGCTAAATTAAAAAATAGCGACCGATTTTCTGACAAAAAATCCCAAAGTCATTTCTTCTCTTTTTATTTTGGTTGCTAATTCGGTCACTAAATTAAAAAATAGCGATCGATTTAGCGGTCAACTTTATTCTGGTTGTATAATAAACTTATCGGTCGCTAATTCGGTTATTATTAGTGACCGATTTTGTGGGTCGCTAAAATCGGTCCTTAAATATAATTTAGCGACCGATTTAGCGACTAATTTTTTCTAGTCCTAGAAATTCTATATTGATCGCTAAATCAGTTGCTATTAGCAACCAATTTTTTCAGTCGTTAAAATCGGTCGTTATTCTAATAATTTCTTATAGTGATTGTACTTTTCAATTTGATTATTTTTATTTGGCCAAGGTATTAAGTGTGGAAAATAATATACAAATCGTGGCTATTTGAAGGTCTCCACAGTTTTTAAAACTATGACTAATAACTCAAAAATTATGGCAAATTGAAAAACACAATCCCCTAATTAACTACAAATATTCTTTCATGACTAATGTATAATTGCTATCATTAATTATCTTAAAGAACCATGACTAAACTCTTTATTTTTTATAGTGAAATCTCAAACTGTTTGACTTAAAGTAAATTAACATAGATACTTATTCATATAAAAATATTTTTATTTAAAAATGATAATAAAAATATTAATATATATTATATTAAATTCTTTATTAATTTAATTTATAATTATTATTTTTACATAAAAATATCTTTATTTCAATAATCATCTCTAATTTGCACCAATAATCTATGGTGGAAAAGTTTGAAGTAATTATAAATGTTGTGACCACTCGTGCACGTGCAAGCAATCAATACAGGCAATTTCTTTTATTTATTTAATTATTGGTCGGTGGCAATGCATGAATGCAAGCATTTTTAAGTGGGAAACACTTGCCTTCGTAAGCTGATTGGCATGCTTGTCATCTTCATCTTTGTCATCTTTTCATTCATTTTTTTTTTCCAGGTAACTGGCATGCTGTCCATTTTATTAAGAAGATTTATAAATTAAAAAATAAATTTTGCAAACAAATCTTTTAAGTCCTTTTTTAATGATACCAAAGTACATAGAAGGTTCTTATTTATAAAAGAATTAAATTTCTAAATAAAATTAATTAAATATATATTGAATTTTTAAAAATAGGTCCCACTTAAAAAAAAAACACTTGTTCTTTTATGTATTCAGATAAAAAATTATAAAACAATTGTGTCGAAATCTAAATATATATTAAAATTACAATTAGCTTACTTCTAGTTTGAGAGAGTATTAACAAAGAACAAAACTCATCAACTCTCAAAAGTCAAGTGGTGAATTATCATAGAAAAATGTTTCAAGCAATTATTCTACCTAGCTTGTATACTTAGTTAACCTTATTTATCTCACACTGTATGCTTTGAATAATAAAAAAATATCCATTAGTTTACAAGTGTATGAGACATGAGTTATTACAAATAACGTATATGACACTTTAATTATTTTCATATTAATTAAAAAATCCTAAATAAATGGTTCATTACAAAATTATTAATCAAAATATATTTTTTAGATCAAAATATTTTTTTTAATGCACAATTAATTTATAGTGTAAATACGGTTATTGTGATTGAGAATAAATATCTCTTTATTTTCAAAAGAGCAATGTTATTTAACCAGAAAATATTATCATTTTGATTAGTATTTAGCCAAATATACCTATATTTATAGGAGTTTTGCGCATAAAAAATATATATTTTGTACTTATATTTATTAAAATTTTACACAGATAAATTAATACAATTTATATCTATTTTTTTTCAGAATTTACATATGTAAATTAATAAATTTTATTTATTAAATATAATTTAATATTTATTCTGATCAAATAATAACAAAAAATATTAAATTATTAATCCACAGGAGTTTTTCTTCTGAAAATAAATCACTAACTACTTTATCTTTTTTTTTTTTTGGTGACTAACTACTTTATCTTATTTGGCAATTCGATATATGAAATATACTTATTTGATCACTCGTTACGTAAGTGATGAGCTTAATTTAATTCGTGGCCTGCAACTAATAAATTATTACTTATAAATTTAGGGGTGTTTATGAATTGGATCTAATTTATATATTTATAAATTTTATTTGAAATTAATTTAAAAATTATAGATATTGATATGATCTGCAAGGTTCACTATAAAAAAAGGTTTATGGTCACAAGGTCTATGGTCACAGTGAAAAATTGTGACCATAGGTCTATAGTTACGGTTTTTGACCTATGGTCACAGTTTTTTTACTATAGCCTATTCTATTGTGGCCATAAACTTATAGTTACGGTTTTTTTTTATCTATGATCATTATTTTTATGGTCGCAGTTGTAGTGTTTAAATTTTGACATTTTAGGCCACGTTTTTTTACCGTAACCATAGGTTAATCTATGGTCACGCGTAAAAACCGTGACCATAGGTTGCTCTATGGTCACCCCTTTATTAAAATCGTGACCATAGCCTAATCCATGGTTACGGTTTTCGCCGTGACCATAGCCTCTATGGTCATCCCACCTTAAAACCGTGACTATAGCTTTATTTATGGTCACAGTTTTTCGCCGTGACCATAACCTCTATGGTCACCCCACCATAAAACTGTGACCATAGCCTTATCCATGGTCACGATTTTTACCGTGACCATAGCTTACTCTATTTTTTTATTTTTTTTATAACATAATCATATCCTAAAATTTTGATAATCACGAAATCAATCTACAAAGAAAAAATTCAAAAAATTTATATCATAAAATTTACATTATAAACTAGATATGTTTTTAATTCAAATACAAATTAAAATAAGATATAATTTATCCATTACATATAATATCGAATAAAATTCGTTAAAAAATACAAAATACATCAAGAAATACATAAAATTTAATTTTATGAACTTATTATAACATTTTAATGATTAATTGATTAATCCATCTTATCAGGACCAGCTTCATCATTCTTAATAATTCCACTGACTTCTTCCCCATCATCAAGGTTTGGGGCTTCATATCAAACAAAATTAGAACCAATTTCTATATAATCAAAGGATTCTTTTTCCTTGCATTTGATCCATTCACATTCTCTTTATTATTGAACCTTGTTTTATGAGATAAATCATAGCAATAAATAATTAAATATAAACAAAAAATTATGGTAGTAAATTATTTAATCAACACAAAATAATGAACAATTATATAAACTATATGATATCAATGATGTTCAATTCATTAATTTATGAAACGAGAATTACATTGAAATGGAGATTAATTAATTAGTTATAAGAGTTATTAACAATTAGAGTACCTATATAAACACCATAATAATTAGGTATAAGTAGGCTTTTGTATTTTACAATTCAGTGATAATTCCAATCACTTTTTTCTTCATTTAGCAATCTATTTTTCACTCTTTAATTTATTGCATCATTTTTTTGTCTCTGCTTTTGTTCATACTCTTGCTGCAACTATTCTATTAATATTAATTAACTTTTTTTTATATATAAAATATGCTGACTTGATTCCAGCTACTACTCAATATGTTTACTATTTACCACTTCCAATAAACTTTTATTATCTCCACACCCCTAATGTAAGTCTTTATATAAAAAATGATTATTGCTTCAAAATTTAATCATTATATGAAATGAAAGCAGTATAGACACACGCCAAACATGCAATCAATGAGCAATATAAAGCAGTCCAATGGTATGAAAGCAATATCCACGTGTGCTGCAGATCAAGTGATGAATTTTTAATCTCTTAACTTCTTACCAATCGAGACCAAACATCAATGACACATACTAAAACAATAAAGCAATCAAAAGATCTTTATCCCACATCTACATATTGAAAAAAACAAGTTCCGACTAAGATAGGAGCCAATAAATTCTACTTCTACCAACAAATTCTGTTTATTGATCATTTTTAACAACAAACTCAACTAAAATTTGTCAATTCAAAACAGTAAACAATATTGAAAAAGAAAAAATTTATAGACTAAAATTACCTTACCTTGTATATATGTGCAGTATTTAACTTAAGAAACTAAATATGGCATACTTGAACATACAAAATCGTTCAACAAACTTTAGGAATTGTTTTAATTAAATAAATAAACTTTGCGTATTGAATTTAGATTGCAATGGAATATTAATTTTTAGTCACTTCACATAATTAAAATTTTATGCACGAAACCTACTTCATGTGTAATTGTGTACTAACGATTTACATCAATAAAATTGAAAAAAAAAATTATTCAGTGATATGTTCAACATCGAATTCAATTTACAGCAATGAATTCTACTTTTACCAACAAATTCTGCTCATTGATCATTTTTAACAACAAATTCAACTATAATTTTTCAATCCAAATAATTATTAATTTATGTACGTGAAAAATAGGAGCCACATCTTTATTAGTTACATCAGTAATCCATAGATTGAAGGCAATAATTTCAACAAAATCAATAATAAAATAGCTAAATGATAACAAAATCAATAACTCTTGTCTTATTGTCAAAATTGGACCACCAAATTTTTCCATTCTCAGAACTTAAATCCAAAACCACTGTTAAGTGACTAAAGTATTCAGTACTTTGACGAATCTGATATTAATTGTAGAACTCCATTTTATTGTAGGATCTGAGATGTGATAAGTATGCAATGAACAAGAAGCAAAATAGTAAAAAGTTAGCAATCTGCCTTGAAGATTACAGAGGTTGGCAATGTCAGTGAGGTGAGTCAAGGAGGAAATAGCGGCAGGAAGTTCTTCCAGAGAGACCCTTCCCTTGAAGACGCAGCGACGGCGAGCTCGAGAAATAACAGGTATGAACGGCGGTGCGGGCAGCGCCTCCTTCTCCTTGCAGAACACTCCTTCTCCTCTCTGGCCATCGCATTTCTATCTCCTCCACCAAGTTCGACGGCGATGGCACACCCCGCAGCAACCCCAACAGCGACGACGACGAGGTGTAGCGGCGCAAGCAGCGCTCCCTTCTCCGTCGCGTGCTTCCTTCTCCCCCTGTCCTTCTCTCTCTTCCCGATCTCTCTTCCTCTCCCCTGGCGCACGACAGCAGCGGCGCTCCTCACAGCTCCATGGATGGCAACATCGGCTGGGCAGCTTCTCCCTCCTCTGTTCTTCTCTTCTCTCTTGGTGTGGGTGAGTGCTTCGTAAGTGAGGAAAAAAGTTGCACGTGTGTGTTGTGTGATGAGGAAGTGTGCGCGGGTGAAGATGAGTGAGGGGCGTATGCGTGGGTGTGAGGGGTGAGGGAGAGGGGTGGTGGCTGAAGGGCAGTAAGGGGAGTTAGGATTAGGGTTTGTGGGTTTTAATTTGGAAATAAGAATTTGAGTAATTTTAATAAACATTAGGGAATAGAATCGATAATTAAAAATCAAATTCTATCTCAATAAAATTACTTTAAAAATCTTATTTTATTTAATTAATTTGTCAATTGATTTTTTAAAAAAGTATTTTAATTTAAAAGTTGAGGTAATTAAATAATTTTTTTATTTATAAAATTAACCAAAATTTTTAATTATTTAATTTAAATTATATATAAAATTATTTTTTATTTCTAATTACTAAAACTTTAAATTTTAATTAAACAAAAATATAAATAATTAATTTCAATTAAAAAAATATCTAATTGTAATTAAAAATTATATAAATCCAAATTAATTTAAAAGTCAAAGTCTCATAACTTTGATTTATTTATTTTCAGTAATGATAACTTTCTAAGCAATGAGGATGCGACGGGTGACGGACGATGGGAGATGAGCACGACGACCTACGACGTGTGACGAATGACGCAGAGAAGCTTGTGATTCATGAGTGTACAAAGGGGTTGGACGACTGGTTGGATAGTGGAAAGACGAGTGGACCATAGGGACAGCGATTGAGAAAGGAGGTGGTAGAGACTAGGGCTTCTGTTTTTCTTTGGGGACTGGGGAGAAGGAAGGAGAATGGAGAAAGGAGGCTCTAGGGTTTGGTAGAGTAAATCATATAAAATTTTTATTAGTTTTTAATTATTAAAAATTTTTAAATTTTAAAAATATAAAATATTTAAAATTATAAAAAATATATAAAACTATGACCATAGACACTTTTAGGTCACTCTTTCGAAAAGTCGTGACCATAGACCTTTTAGGTCACCCCAAAAAACCGTGACCATAGACCTCTTTAGGCCATCCCCCAAAACCGTGACCATAGACCCCTTTAAGTCAACCCCAAAATCGTGACCATAGACCTTTTTAGGTCACCCCCCAAAACCGTGACCATAGATCCTTTTAGGTCACCCTTTCAAAAAACCGTGACAATAGACCCCTTTAGATCAACCCCCCAAAACCCTAACCATAGACCCCTTTAGGTCACTCTCCAAAATCGTAACCATAGACCCCCTTTAGGTCCTCCCGAAAATCGTGACCATAGACCTCTTTAGGCCACCTGCCAAAATCGTGACCATAGACCCCTTTTAGGTCACTCTCCAAAACTGTGACCATAGACCCCTTTAGGTCACCCCTAAAAACCGTTACCATAGACCTCTTTAGGCCACCTCTTAAAACCGTGACCATAGACCCTTTTAGGTCACCCTCCAAAACCGTGACCATAGACCCTTTTAGGTCACCCTTTCGAAAAATCGTGACCATAGACCCCTTTAGGTCATCCCCAAAATCGTGACCATAGACCCCTTTAGGTCACCCCCAAAAACTGTGACCATAGGCCCTTTTAGGTCATCCTTTTTTGAAAAATCATAACCATAGACCCTTTTTGGTCACTGTAAAAAACCGTGACCATAGAGCCTTTTAGGTCACCCCCAAAACTGTGACCATAGACCTTTTTTAGTCACTGTAAAAAACCGTGACCATAGACCCTTTTAGACCACCTTTTTTTTAAAAAACCGTGACCAAAGCTTTTTTTTTTGTCACGGTAAAAAACCGTGACCATAGACCCAAAATGTTGTAGTGGATATTAAATTAGATTACGAATTTTAGGTAAGTATTTACATATCTACAAATAAAAAGATTAGAAAACATTTTATATTTTATTTTAATCAATAATTATTATATATGTTGTATAATTTTATTTTTAGTATTTTAAAAAATATATATTTAATAATATTTAAGGAATAAACATGTTTGAAGAAGTGAAAACAAATTTATAGACAATTTTTTAAAATATTTTTATATTTTACAGATATATCTAATATTTTTGTAGATTGAATCCGAACTTAAAAACGTGGGTATTAGATCCAATCTGATTCAATAATTTTAATGCAAATCAGATTGGGATTTTGGCCATATCTAATCTGATTCAATTCGTGTTTGCTCATAACAAATTTGTTAATATTATTGTAGAATTAAAAATATTAAAAATTTTAACTTATCTTTCTAATTTTTTTAATTTTTAAATATTAAAAAAATAATTAGGATGATTCAATTATTACTCTGTAAAATTGTTTATTCTTAAGCTAATATGCTATCTAGGTCTCACATGACATTCTACAATAATAATTTCTATATAAAACTCAAAAATGAATCATTACATATATACTTTAATTTTTTGGGAAAATGAATAGAAAGGAGAATTAAAAATACTAATTAAGTAAAAGGAAAAACTAATATTTTAAAAATTATTATAAAAAATCAAAGTGATAATTAATTGGATAGAAGGACCAAATAGATTTTATATAGATATTTATATTCTTAATTTTATTATTTTTCTTATTCAATCTTTTTCTATTTTATATGAGGATGAAGTGTTTCTTATGGTTGATGATGGATACCAATTTCAAAAATTTACTTTACTCTTAATTTCCTTCAAGTTATTCATCATTTGATTCGTAGTTGATATCTTAACTCAAGTGAATCATGTACCTTTTAAGATGCTATATTTGGGTTCGAATCTTGCGAATGCTAATTATTGAATAGGAACACATAAGTATTGTATAGATGAGTATGTAGAGTAGATGTATTGTGATGTTATAATGTCTAGAATTGAGAGTTGTCTAATCTATTTGACAAAAAAAATTATTTAGTTCTATGCATCAAAAACTCTAGTAACATAAAGAATTAACTGTCATAAATGCTATAACAACAAAAGCTATCTCTGATACAAGCCCAATCATGCCAAATATTAGTCCAACACCAACAAAAAAAACTGTAAAAGAGAAAAAAAGCAATTGGGCCAAATGAATCAACATCACAACAAAAAAATACAAGGGTCAAGAGGTCCCCCAATGTAGTTGTAAGGCTATGAAACTTAGAGTGAATGCATCATAGTGGAATAATGCAAAAGCAAAGTTAGTTATGTAGTAGATAGTTGATTTAAATAACAAGAAGGTTGAATTATAGAGTAGTAAATAACGACGTTACACTCTCCAACAAGCATGAAATAACGACGTTACACTATAGGCTCATTGAAGCCAATGAGTGGGTTGCCGAGACGTAAATGCAGATCAGTAATCGGGTCATCGACCTGAGAGAGAGTGGATGGTGCAAAATTTTCTAACCACAACTTACCGGCAAGTGTACCGGATCGTACCAAGTAATAAACTCAGGTGAGTGAGTGTCGATCCCACGAGGATTAATGGACTATGCAAGCAATAATTGATTAATTGTTCTAGTTAGACAAGTTAGAATAAGAGTTTTGAATGACAAATAGCATAAAAGATAGTGAATTAAGAAAAGCAAACAGAGAATAGTTGAGAAGATAATATGAGAAAAGAGTTAAGGCTTTAGGAATAACATTCAATGTCAACTACCTTGATCATGCAAAGATTGAGTTTATGGCAAACCCTAGGTGATTAAATTCCTATTCCTAGGCAATTCAATCTCTTCTAACCCAACCAACTGACAATTCCTTGATCAATCAATTGTATTAGAGGGTTAAGTTCAAATTCTGATTTATAAGCCACACAAATCCTAAGAACACAAAAATAATGCAATTATATGTCATGTATCACATTAAATCCAGACAATTAAGGAGTTGTGAGAAAGGGTTTCAAGTTTTAATTCTAGTGATGTAACTTTTCTAAGATTCAAAAGAATTCAATTTAGATTAGAGTTATTTTCCAATACACACTAATCCGTAGGATGAAGAACGAAACCAATTCTTAAATACAAATAAATACATTAATCAAGAGTAGAAGAACAAATAGTTATTAATCCATCAAAGTAAATAGAGCTCCTAAACTTAACAATGAAGGGTTAGTGGCTCATGGGTGCAGAGAAAAAGCTAGGACTAAAAACTGTAAATTACAAAATAAGGAATAGGGGAAGAAAAGATCTCGTTAGGACGAATCTCTTTCCAATTTACAGTCTTAATTGTAATTGATTTAAAATTTAAATTAAAACCTAAAAAATATTTTCTAATTGTGTTTTGATTTGAAAATCAAATAAAAAAGCCTTTTATTGATTTGTTTGCACGCGTGTGGTCCCACTCAAATTCTCGCTCTCGGCGCTAAACGCCGGTGACTGAGCATTTAGTGCCACCCTTCCAGCAACCTTGCACGCGAATCAAAGGCCTTGTAACACCCTACCATACAAAGTCTTATGCTTAAGTCATAATTCAGAGATGGCAAGGTATTACGACCTCTAAAACAAAAATTTAGTACGTATAGTAGTATGAATAATTGATTATAACTAGGAGCCTTTGTAGAAAAAGGGGTAAACAAAAACCGTAACTCGAACGGGCAACACTCCGATCGATAACGTAACGAACCGGGATAAGCTAACGCGAGATCATATATATAAAGAGTGTCAAAAACAAGAATATCAAGACTCAAAAGAAAATAAGGAAACCCCAAAGAAAACCCAAAGGGACACAAATACAGAAAACCTATTCTCCAAAAATCCCCTCTAGAAGGAGTCATCACAGTTTGTATTATTTAATGGAGATAAAAGTATCTAAACAAGATATATAACCCAAAACAGAGTCCCGAGAACAAAGGATCTTCGTTAATCCAGAAGTCTCCAGCATGCCTCAATGAGAAGCCTCGCGTCCTGCATCTGAAAACCACAAAATCCGCATGGGTGAGAACCAGAGGTCCCCAGCACAGTAACAGCTTCCACATATATAATACATAATAATAGAGGAAAGCCGAAGGCAATCCTAGAGCTTCCTCCAGATAATATCAAAGCTTATAAACAAGCTAAACCGTAAGTGGCAACTGACTAAAGATTCTTCAGTCTAACTAATACTTCCCTTTCCAATTCCTTCAGACCTCCCAACCACCAGCAGGAGTATAATATAGCAAACACAGTTATATCAGACAAGAGATTTACAAATAGGAACAGATAAGGCATTTAGACAATTAGCAAGTAATATGCAGTCAAATAGGCAATCTCAAACAATTCATGTAGTATGCTTATGATGCATGCCTGTCCCTAGTGGCTGATGATATCATCTGTCGGTTATAGAGCCAACCCGAAAAGTCCTGGTAGCTAATCATTGGACTGTCCCTCTGTCGTGCATCCCCAACTCGAGTTATACTCATCATAAACTTGATCATAAACATGATCCATATCCATCACCCTCATTGGTGAATATTTACGGGGGTGAGCTCATCCGGGCCTTTCACAGTGCCCGGCCACACTTACGACATAGGGTCAAAAGAGCTTCGAGTCTCAACCTGGAGCACGTGGTGGCTAGCCACTGCTACTACCCAGGGAAACCCTCATCTCTAATGGTGGAAGTGCCAACATTCACAATTCATTCAATAGCATATATGCATTTATACTTAGCCATAAACATGGCTCCGCCGCCACACGGCATAATCCAGCCATCCGGCTCACGGTTAAATCCATAACCAGCCAATTCATTAACAATTACGACCATTCGGCCCATGGCATAACAAGCACTTCCACCGCTATCCTCCACATCTCACATAATCAGCTTTGATCCTCATGGATCATTCATTTTTCCCTTGCTTCACTCGCAAGTTACCACATTCACTAGCCCTTTTCCTCATGCTAGGCATATCATAATGATTTAAGACATAAGTGGTGAGATTGGAGGCTTAGAAGTATGAAGTTTGGCTTTTAAAACTCAAAAATCAACTTTGGGATGAAAACAGGGCCACGCGTACGCGCACTCCACGCGCACGCAAGGATGATGCTTTCTCGAAGAACGGCGCATACGCGCCAAGTGCGCCTACGCGCGAGGGGTCATTCTGCTAAAAATTTTCTAAGTTAAAAGCTGCAGAATTCACAGATTCAACCCCCAATCTTCCGATGGTCATAACTCTCTCATTTTAAATCATTTTTCACCCGTTCTTCGAACGGCATGGACATCCCGGATCCAATTTCATTTCTAAACAGATTTGGCACAAATCAAAGATCCGTAGTCCAAGTTATGTCCCGTCAAAGTATGCTCAAAAACCATATTTTCATTCAAAACCACAAAGTGCCATTTTCAAAACAAGCCACTTTCAACTCTTTTCAAAATCAATTAAAACATGCCAATTTCATCCCTTTTCTTTGAAATCAATCAAAGTGTACCAAATTCAACAACAAGCCATCCTCAACTCACGCATTGACATTTTACCAAAATTCTCAAAACTACCTCCAACCATTTTAACACTTCTCAATCAAAAGGCCAAAGGATAAACACAATATTATGTCATACATCCTTCTCATCCTAATTTCTAACAATATCAATTTCCAATCAACCATCATTATACATAATCATCATACTCACCAACAATATGGCACCACCCATTAATTCAACCTCAATCATTCATCAAGCATATATCACAACATGCATTTTCTCACATATCACACAATCAAGGCATCAATATTCATAATCACACATATGATCACATCATATATCTCAACCATTCCACAACATCATCAATTCAATGCCTATCTTAGGGCCTCTAGCCTAAGTATTTCCTACCACATTACATATTAGATACGGGAAACCAAAACCATACCTTAGCCAATTTCCCAAGCTCAACCGGAGCACTTCCAAACCACTTGTCCACAAGCTCTCAAGGTATCAACACCTCCAAGAACAGATTTTATCACACAAAACCCTCTTCCAAGCTTTCCAAAATCACCAATCAAGCTCCAATATTCACAATTCCTATTGTCCGCTTGGAGCTTGTGTATATGTGAATATTGGAGCTTGTGTATATGTGGTCTGGCCTTGTGTACCAATCAACCCGACCCACTTCTCACTCCAGCGGACCTTAAACCCGATCAACCTCAATAAAAAAACCCACAATTCCTAACACTCTTGTCATTATTTTTTCTCCGCTTATATCACAAGTTTTTTCTCCCTCACCCAAATCAAATACTCATCCGTTCAATATGCTTACCTTTGCTGACATCTACACTAAAAGAGACAAAGTTCTCTGCTACTACTATGATAAGAAGTATGCTTCAGGGCAATGTTGTAAGGTTGCTTTCCAACTATTAGTTAGAAAGGAAGAACTTCGTGAGTTGCTGCATGGAATTCATGAAGGGGTTGCTAGTAATTTGGATTTTAGTTTAAAAAGAGGGGATGATGATGATGAGACTCTAACCACGCAGATTAGCCTTAACGTGCTTGAAGGTGAATTTCACCCAGAGACACTTCAAGTTAGTAACACTCATGCTAACCGCCTTCTAATGATCTTGCGATGGAGGTAGTACCCACAATTTCATCAAGAGTTTTGTTGCAAGGAAATTGAAAACCTTACTAACTCCAAACCCAACTCTCCATGTTATGATAGGTAATGGTACACCAATTCATTGTGCAACTGTGTTCCAATTTGGCCCTATCAATTCAAGGGTATGATTTTGCCGTTGATACGTTTGTACTATATTTGAAAGGGGCTAATGTAGTTCTCGGAGTGCATTGCATAATGCGGATGGGCACTATCTAGATTAATTACTTAGAGCTATTCATGAGATTTAAGGTTGTGGGCAAGTGGATTGTTTTTAGGGGAGAACGGCTATTGAAGGAGTCTGATCTTAACTTTAGAGAATTGAAGAAATTGAATAATAGCAAAGCCATTGCTTCCATGTTCCACCTCGAGGCTATGCTTCCTGATGAAAGGGTTGAACAGGCTGCAACTGATTTGGATATTTATCAAGTTCTCGATGATTTTTCATCAATGTTTGAGGAACTAACCTCATTACCACCACAACGGATGGTGGGTCATGCTATTTACTTAGTGTCTGGAGTTGCCCCTATTAGCATACAACCCTTCAAATATCCCCAATTCCAGAAAGAAGAAATGGAATAATTAGTTGATGAGATGTTGCATACCGGTGTCATCTGGGATAGCCAGAGTGCATTTTCCAGTCCGGTCTTGCTAGTTAAGAAGGATGGGAGTTGGCACTTTTGCGTGGATTATAGAGCCTTAAATAGGATTACAATGAAAGATAAGTTTTCTATACCCATCATTGATGAGATAATAGATGAGTTGTACGGTGCTGTTTATTTTTCTAAAATAGATTTGCATAGTGGCTATCACCAAATAAGGATACAAGTGGAAGATATTGAGAAGGCTGCCTTAAGAACTCATATTGGTCATTATTAGTTTGTTGTAATGTCGTTCAGCTTCACTAATGCCACATCAACATTTTAAGCAACTATGAATAGAGTCTTCAAGCCATACTTAAGACGTCTCATTGTGGTGTTTTTTTATGACATTCCGGCGTATAGTCAAAACAAAGAGGAATAGGGAGAACATTTAATCAAAACATTGCAAGTGCTGAAAACCAATCAGTTCTTTGCTAAGCATTATAGGTGTTCTTTTGTAAAACAGCAGGTGGAAACTTGGGCAATGTTATCACAGGGGTGGGAGTGAAAGTTCATCCTCTGTAGATTGAATCCATCATTGCTTGGCCGATGCCTAAAACCTTGAAACAACTACGTGGACCTTGATTGACGGCATCAAGAAACTATTTGACGAATTTCTGTGTCAAATAGGACCTTGGTTAACCAAGTTCCTATGAACCTCCTTTGTGTTTTCAATTTCTCAAGTTTAGGTCAAGAATTTTCTTCTTCATTGGCCCTTTTCAATTCAAATTTCTCCTTGACCAACGAAGTCACTTTCATAAATTTTATAATTGACCTAAACTTATTTCCTTTTATTGAAGTTCTTTATATTTGTAACAATTGGTGCTTCTCATTGGTGTAAACCTTTGTTTTAAATGAAAGTTGATTTCAATACTCTTTTGGGTTACACCAAGTGCTCATTTCACTTTCTTCCACACCAATTCTTACAAATTTAGTGTCAAATGACTTGCAATTCTCTTTGTGCTTCTTGCATTACATATTTCATCATCAATGACTTGCATTGTATGCATGGATGTGAGCTTGCTTGTTCTTAAACTTTGTGAACTTCTTTTGGTTAAGAACTACATTACCATGCTACTAATTTTAACGCACTTTTCTAACTTTTGACTTAATTGACTTTCTAACTTTTCTTTTTAGTTTTCCCCCTTTTCAAACTAACTCTTTCAATTTCTTTTGAGGCATGATATTTGTTGTTTCTTAACAAACAATCATTTTAAATTTCACTGTATAGATTCTTGGATTGTGATTTTTGATTAATTTTTGAATCCTACCTTTCTTTCATTCCAAGGATTTATCTCTTTTTGTTCACTTCATGAATGTACCTCAATACCCTTCTGTTTTCTGTTTACTGTCTGTTGATTATATACTTGCTTTCCATACCTCTGCTATACTTAATATTCTGTATCCTATAATTTCTATTTTTTCAGGATGTTTGACAGAGGCAAAGGAAAAGCCAAGGCCACCTCCAGCAAGAGAAAGAGGTCTCAGCCATCTACTGAGTTGGCGACCTCTGGTACATTCGAGAGGCATCTTTCTGAGAAGGAGAAGGCCAATCAAGCTACGCCTTCTACCAACTCAGTAAAGTTTGCCAATTTATACTATGAGCTCCAATTTCTACACTACGAGCAGCGGAAACTCATTATGGAGAAGAAACTAGCCGTCCCCTTTGATCTGAAGCAGTACACTGAGCATCAGATTGAGGAGAGGGGCTGGGTCTTTTTGGACAGAGAGCTAGTGAGGGTGAACGAGTCTTGGGTCCGGGAGTTCTACTACAATTTCTACAGAGCGACCCTTGATGCACTTCACCTCCGAGACAAACAGGTTAAGATCACAGAGGTAGATATTGAGGACATCCTCCATTTTCAGCCTAAGATCAGTGATAAGGATGCCTTCCAGAAGGCTGAGGAGGAGATGCATTGCATGAGTTTTGATTGGGATATACTGCGTAGCATAGTTTCCCATCCTGATCCCCCTTGGGAGATGGGTTCCTCTAAAGTGACTCCCAAGGGCTTGAAGTTTGATTACCTGACGAAGGAGGCTAAGGTGTGGTAGCAGATCCTGTCCACATATGTCATGCCTAGCACTCACTTCACAAAGGTCCCGGTTGATATGTTAGTTCTGATCTGGTGCGTCCTAGAGGGGAAGGAGCTATACCTTCCCTGACTCATCAGACGATTCATGTACCGGACCCACATCAGGGCAACCTCCCATTTCCATGTTTGATCACGGTGCTCGCTCACCGTGCTGAGGTACCTTGGGAGCCAGCAGATGAGACACCACCAGCTGTTCACGGCTAGGAGAAGGTTATTCCTTAGGGAAGTTGGGTTGGTGACCGATCAGCAGCCCGACGTCGAGACCGAGCTGCCATAGCAGCGGCTTTTGAGCCGACTTCTTCCTCAGCCGCAGCAGGACCTACAGCACCATCTGCATCCACTAGATCGGCACCATCATCATCATCCTAACCGACTTACCGTCTCGTGCAGCGCATCTTTGAGCGCATGGACCGGATAGAACGTTGCGGGAAGCGACATTATCAGCACCTGAGACGGATGATAGCTTCTGGCACCGACATCCCTCCGAGCCCGATTCTCCTTCCGACCAGTCTGAGGCAGAGGAGGAGGCTCAAGAGGTGGAGGCACAGCAGGCAGAGGCCCATATAGAGACCTAGGGCCCCACAGAGACTCAGGCTCCTGCTGACCAGCAGACTTCTATAGAGCTAGAGCAACAGACTTCTATGGAGCCACAGCCAGAGTTACAGCCTTAGCCAGACCTACTTCCACCTACAGGAGACGGTGGAGCTGCAGATGTTGACCCCTCTCACCCAGTTTGAGTTGTTGCATCGAGGACGATGCAATCTCCTAAGTGTGGGGATGTCACCGTCATCGGCAGATTTCATATTGGTGACCCATTTCAGACATTTCTGCCTTTATTCTACTTTATTTTCAGTACCCACATTTTATTTTATTGCACTTTTAGACTCTTGTATATATTAGTTGTTTGGATACCTTTTAGTTTATTGCACTTTGCACTTTTGCTTGTATATACTCTGGATTGTTAATTTGATTTGCATCTTTTGGTTTAGTAGTATATATACTTATATAGTTATCCTAGTTTATTAGTTGTGATTTAGAAAAATGTGCATAATTGAACTTAGTTTATTCCAATATACATAAGAAATTGATTTGGTTGGAAATAGGAATTAAACTAAGGATTTTTCTTTAACTTTTCACAATCACACCATATCATTTAATTTATATAAAGAATAAATGTTGGTCAATTTGATGAAATTTTCAAGAAATTCATTTTATAAAGGGCATTAAAATTCAAATTAATTGAGTTGAAACTCTTTGAAACTTGCATGATGTATATATATAGCTTGGAATATGGTTTTTGAGCTAAGAACACATAAGCATGTTAGTTTTGAGTCTAATTGTGTGATTGCATCATATAACCACTATTTTCCTTCTTGTGTGTGATTATTCTCTTCCTATGATTGTGATATTTGATTTGTTTGATTCTCTATGTCCATTATTCTATGTATACATGCATTTATATGATTGAAAACATTATTTCATTGAGCTCACTTACCCAAATAGCCTACCTTTCATTTACCATTGTTAGCCAACTTTGAGCTTATTTTAATCCCATTTTGTTCTTAATTTTAGCACATTACAAGCCTTAAAGTAAAAAATAATAGATGTCCCTTGTTTGAATCTTTGATTAGCTTAGGCTAGTGAGGGTGTTTATCATTCAATTGGTGCCATTTTGATGAACGGATTTTTGCTGGTAAAGAATTCTCAATAAATTCTCGTTGCTAGTATAGTTTCTAAACCAACAAAGAATCTTTTCATACAAAATTTTGTTTGTCATTAAAGCAAACCCAAATTAAAATAATAACCGAAGTATTCAAACCTTGGGTCGTCTCTCAAGGAATTGCAGGGAAGTGTTCTTGTTATCGGTTATGAATTTTTTGAGAATTTATGTGGTGAGGAATAGAAAAATAAATTATTATAAATTAAAGCAATGAAAATTAACAAGATGTTTTATGTAATTAAAATAAAAAGCCTTGGCTAGGAGAAGATTAATTGGAAGTTCTATCCTTGTTGGATTTCTCAAGATTAATAGTAATAGGTTGTTGTTTCTACTTAGTTAACCCTTACCGAATAAAGGAAAGTCAAGTAGGGAGCCAACTTCTATTCACAAGTCCTAATCCTCTCCCTTGGGAAGGTTTATCGTTAGTGGCCAGAGAGCCAACCAACAACTTCCAATCAAAATTAACTCTTGACTCTTCCAACTCAAGGGTCTCCTATTAAATATTAATCAACTCCAAAGCCAAGTTGGAAGACTACTCCATTGACATGGATGCCAATTTCGCATACATGCAAAGGGAGTAGAGAGAAGACATGATGATTGGACTCAATTGAAAATAATCAAGAAATAATGAAATTAAATAGAAAAGTATCTTTGCATTAATTAATTCCAAAATCGAAGGTATCCATATAACTCTAAACAAAGTAAATGAGGAATAAAAAGAGTAAAGGAATAGGAAACAAACTAGAATGATAAAGACTTCAACGGAGGTAGTAACTCTTTTCAATATCCAACTCAAAAACATAAAACTAGGAATCCTAAAACATATAACTCTCCTCTCTCTCTAGAAAAATACATCTAAAACCTAAATTGTGAATAATGAGAAAGTGAATGAATGAATGAATGATTCTCCCACTCTGCAGCTTCTAATATGTGTTTTTCGGGCTTGGAACTGGGCCAAAAACAGCCCAGAAATTGCCCCCAGCGATTTCTGATATGCTGAAATTTTGCACAATCCACGCGTACGCGTGATGCACATGTTCGCATCCCTAAACACCAGGGCAACTATGGCAAATTATATATCATTTTGAAGCCCCAGATGTTAGCTTTCCAATGTAACTAGAACTACCTCATTTTGATCTCTGTAGATCAAGTTATGGTCAGTTAAGTACGAAGAGGTCAGGTTGGACAGCTTAGCAATTCCTTCAATTTCTTGTATTCCTTCCACTTTTGCATACTTCCTTTCCATCCTCTAAGCCATTCCTGCCCTATAAACCCTGAAAACACTTAACACATATATCAAGGCATCGAATGGTAATAAGAGGGGATTAAACATAGCAAATTTAAGGACAAAGAAGCATGTTTTCAATCATAGCACAAAATTAGAAAGGAAAATGTAAAACATGCGACTTATATGAATAAGTGTGAGTTTAGTGGATAAAATCCACTCAATTAAGCATAAAATATACCACGAAATAGTGGTGCATCATGACCTCATTAAAGTGAATACGCTGGGGTTAATTTCTGAGCTGCCCAGGCCCAAATCCAACTCATTCCTGAGACTATTTGATGCAGAATTCAAGAGAGATAAAGGAAGGAGAAATTAGATTAGCTTAGCATCATGTTGTAGGTCATTTTCTTGAGAGAGAAGCTCCATCTTCTCTCTAGAATTAGGATAGATTAGGTTGATTTCTTCTTAGATATAGCTTTAATTCTTGTTTTAATTTACATTTCCTTTCAAGTTCTTGTTGCTACACCCTTGCTCTCTTAGTTTTACTTGTTTCCTTCTTTATTTTGTTGCTTTTGTGTTCATGAACCCTTTTTGATTTTGATTTTCATTTAATGCAATTTACGTTTTATGCTTCTTTAATGTTTAATTGAGTTGTTATTATTATTTTCTTGCATTGGGTAGTAGTAGATTTTATATTCCTTGAAATTTTACTTTGCTTTTCTTTTATACCTTCTAAGTGTTTGACAAAATACTTGGTTGGATATTAGAGTAGCTTTTTGAGCATTCTTGGTTTGGAAAAAGAAATTAGGCAATCTTGTAAAAACTGCGATTAACTAACCAATTTATTTAAATAACTATTGCCCAAATTATGTTCCAAAAATTTAGAATAAGAATTAGGGGATTTAAATATGATTTTTGGACTCAGTAGATTTTTCTGAGTTAGAAAATGTAATTTTATGCGAAAACTGCATAAAACGTGAACCGGTAAATGAACCGGCAATACCGGCTTAAATCGGTTTGGTGCTGTGCGAGAATAATTAAAAATAGTAGAAAACCTTAGGAAAATATTTAGAGTTGAAAACTGGGCATTAATTTTAAAGGTTTGGCCCAAAATTAGACTAAACGGACCAAAAACGCTAACGAATTAGACCGAACCCAAGTTGGGCCCAAGCCCAACATATATAAACACTCAAATGCACCCCACTTTAGCTCATTACGCACTTCAAGAGAGGGAGAGCTGCTGAAGTGAAAAGAGAGTGAGGGTTTACAAGAAATACTATTCACTCTCTTCTTCAATCCACGATATCTTGAGCTACGGTGCTTCGATTCGTGTGCCGTCAGTGGCTACGCGAAGCTCTCGCTGAGCCCGTCATTTGAAGCTAAGCCTTGTGGTAAGCCTCTCGAAATTCTCTGTCCAGTTTCCTGCCCTAAGAATTTCGAGTTTGTGGGTTTTGGTTTTGAGTGAGATTTGTGTTTTGGTTGCTTAGGTACTAATCATTAGTGAGGAATTGTTGGGTTCTATCCCAAATTTCAGTACATAAGGTAAGTTTTCTCAAGAACCCTTGTAAATTAATATATTGTGAGTATTAGGCTTTGATTTCTATGAAATGTATTATGTTTGTTTGAATATTGGAGCTTGTAGGATGTTCATTTTAAATTTGGGATTAATTGGAGTTGAATTGGTGACTTGGTTGTGGTTGGAAGCTTGATTTGTATTCAATTTGGGTTTTTATGCATATTGGGAATTGGCCAAGGTATGATTTTGGTTTCCTCTATGTAATATATAATATTTCTGGACACTTAGGCTAGTGACCCATAGGATAGGATTGTATTAAATTGGTTGTTGAATTTTTGAATGATGATGTGTGATGATTTGATGATTTTAGATTATTTTGATGATATTGGTATTGATGTTGATAAATGATGTTGGATGTTGAAATTGAAGTTGATTTCTCATGATTAGTAGTGATGGAATGATGATTGATGAGTTTGTATGTGAGAAATGGTTTAAAGTGATATAATTGATAATTGGGATTGAGAATTTGATGATATGAGTGGTGGAATGTGATACACATGGTAAGAACTGATGTGAGTTGAAGTTGGTGGGGTTTTGGTTGAAAATTTTGGTAACTTGAGAATTTAGTGAACCTTGGTAAAAACGAATTTTTGATGAACTTCAACGGATCATATCTTGAGCTACAGTTTGTGAAATGGGATGAATTTTATATCAAATCAATGATAATTTAAGGAGCTTTAAAATGGTACCAATTTTGTAGAAATCCAAATTTTGTAGAGAAAGATATGATCATTGCAAGTTGGTGTCTGAAATCTGAATTCTATGAATGCTGCAGAATTTGTGATTTCTGGTTTGTGTGCGCACGCACAGCCCTGTGTGCATGCACACCCTATGTATTTTTGAAAGTATGCACATGCACAGCCTTGTGCGCACGCACACACGGGGATATGGCTGCTGTTGGGAGTGCTAGCACGCCCTGTGCGCACACACAACCAACGAACTTTTGCAAGCTATACGCACGCACACGCTGGGAAGTGCATTCTATTGGGGGGCATTCGCACGTTATGTGCGTGCACTCAACAATGAAAATTTTGTGCACACTTTTTGAAAATCCTTTGGGCGTGCGTATGCATAACCCTATGCGTACGCACACTGTCCTATTTTTTAATAAAAACCTTGTTTTTAACTGTTTCACCTTTCTGGCAAGCTTGTAAACTTCCGTGACACTTATCTAAGACCCTTTGGCCTGTTTTTGGATGTGAAAACATAGAGAAGGTCCTAGGTGAATTTAATTCAGAATTTCTGGTAAAAAGTTAGAGAACGGAGGCTTAGGTTTCTGGTGTGCTGAGGACGGATTAGCTGAGAGAGATGACGAAGTATTGTAATACCGGTTGATATAAAGAATATAGAAATTATGAATTGACAGTGGTTGAGATAAAACTGGGACTCGGAATGGAAATTATGAATTGATAGTGGTTGAGATGAGTCTGGGACTCGAAATGCAATGATGAATTATTGATATGCTGAAAATGATTTTCTAAAAACCACTGGATTATTGTTATATAATGAGACTTGTTGAGACGCTATGCGCCTGGCAGGGACGATAGGTTAATCCCGCATGTCGGGGTTGCGGCGACGACGTAACGACGGTAGGTTTATCCTGCTTACGCTGAGATGTGAGGTCTGTGGCAAGAGTATCCCGCTCACATCCCTTCAGAATCACTATAGTGTGTAGGCACTAACATCCTGGACCGTGTTCCGGGAACGATATCTCGGGGGTTCCCATTATGAGACTGAAGGGCGACATCTCCATGGAGATGTGTCGGGTTGGCAGTTGAACCAATATTGTGATATCACAGCCAATAGGACAGGCATTCATCATGTACATCTTTTATCTGTTTGCTTGCTTTACTGACTTGTATTGCTTGCCTAATTATATAACATGTCTAATTGCCTATTTGAATTACTCGACATATATGCTTATACTTGTACTTTACTTGCATTGTATTAATTGTGTATTCTACTGGGCTTGAGGAGGTTCGAAAGGCGGTGGCGATGGGATCGCATGGAGGATAGGTTGGTGAAGGCTATGGGACAGCAGAGAGTTGCTAGTTTAGAAATCCACTAATTCGGACTCCCTCTCTCTATAAGTTCGAATTCTCTCCTTTCTACCTCCTCTTTCTATTCTTTTTTTCCTCTGACATCTCAAGGAATCTCTATACTGTGACATAGAGGATTCCATACTTTCTTCTCCTCTCTTTCATATGAGCAGGAACAAAGACAAAGGCATTCTTGTTGAAACTGATCCTGAACCTGAAAGGACCTTGAAAAGAAAGCTAAGAGAAGCTAAAGCACAATTCTTTAGAGAGGACCTAACAAAAATTTTCGAAAAAGAAAAGGACATGGCAGCCGAAAATAACAACAATGCTAACAATGCAAGGAAGGTGCTTGGTAACTTTACTGCACCTACTCCCGACTTCTATGGGAGAAGCATCTCAATCTCTGCCATTGGAGAAAACAACTGTGAGTTTAAGCCTCAATTAGTTTCTCTAATGCAACAGAATTGCAAGTTTTATGGACTTCCATTGGAAGATTCTCATCAGTTCTTAGCTGAATTCTTGCAAATCTGTGACACTGTCAAGACCAATGGAGTTGATCCCGAAGTCTACAGGCTTATGCTTTTTCCCTTTGCTGTAAGAGACAGAGCTAGAGTATGGTTGGATTCACAACCTAAGGAAAGCCTGAACTCTTGGGAAAAGCTAGTCAGTGCTTTTCTAGCCAAATTCTTTCCACCTCAAAAATTGAGTAAGCTTAGAGTGGAAGTCCAGACCTTCAGACAGAAGGAAGGAGAATCCCTCTATGAAGCTTGGAAAAGATACAAGCAATTGATTAGAAGGTGTCCTTCTGACATGCTTTCAGAATGGAGCATCATAGGTATCTTCTATGATGGTCTGTCTGAACTGTCCAAGATGTCTTTGGACAACTCTGCAGGTGGATCTCTTCATCTGAAGAAGACGCCTGAAGAAGCTCAGGAACTCATTGAAATGGTTGCAAATAACCAATTCATGTACACTTCTGAAAGAAATCCTGTGAATAATGGGACAACTCAGAAGAAAGGAGTTCTTGAGATAGATACTTTGAATGCCATATTGGCTCAGAACAAAATATTGACTTAGCAAGTCAATATGATTTCTCAGAGTCTGTTTGGCATGCAAGCAGCAACAGGCAGTACCAAAGAAGCTTCATCTGAAGAAGAAGCTTATGATCCTGAGAACCCAGCAATGGAAGAGGTGAATTACATGGGAGAACCCTATGGAAACACCTATAATCCTTCATGGAGAAATCATCCAAATCTCACATGGAAGGACCAACAGAGGCCTCAAAAAGGCTTCAACAATAGTAATGGTGGAAGAAACAGGTTTAGCAATAGCAAGCCTTTTCCATCATCTTCTCAGCAACAGACAGAGAATTCTAAGCAGAGCCAATCTGACTTAGCAACTATAGTCTCTGATCTATCTAAGACCACTCTAAGTTTCATGACTGAAACAAGGTCCTCCAATAGAAATTTGGAGGCACAAATGGGTCAACTGAGTAAGAAAGTTACTGAACTCCCTTCTAGTACTCTCCCAAGCAATACAGAAGAGAACCCAAAGAGAGAGTGCAAGGCTATAAACACGTCCCACATGGCCGAACCTGGAGAGGAGGAAAAGGCAGTGAATTCCACTGAGGAAGACCTCAATGGACATCCACTGGCCTCCAAGGAGTTCCCTAATGAGGAACCATGGGAATCTGAGGCTCATACAGAGACCATAGAGATTCCATTGAATTTGTTTCTGCCATTCATGAGCTCTGATGAGTATTCTTCCTCTGAAGAGGATGAAGATGTTAATGAAGAGCAAGTTGCTAAGTACCTTGGAGCAATCATGAAGCTAAATGCCAAGTTATTTGGTGATGAGACTTGGGAGGATGAACCCCCCTTGCTCACTAAAGAACTGGATGACTTGACTAGGCAGAGATTACCTCAGAAGAGATAGGATCCTAGAAAGTTCTCAATACCTTGTACCATAGGCACCATGACCTTTGAGAAGGCTCTGTGTGACCTGGGGTCAAGTATAAACCTCATGCCACTCTCTGTGATGGAGAAGCTAGGGATCCTTGAGGTACAAGCTGCAAGAATCTCACTAGAGATGGCAGACAATTCAAGGAAATAGGCTTATGGACTTGTAGAGGATGTCTTGGTAAAGGTTGAGGACCATTACATCCCTGCTGATTTCATAATCCTAGACACTGGGAAGTGTATGGATGAATCCATCATCCTTAGTAGACCCTTCCTAACCACAGCAAAAGCTGTGATTGATGTTGACAGAGGAGAATTGGTCCTCCAAGTGAATGAGGACTCCCTTATGTTTAAAAGCTCAAGGATCTCCCTCTATAGACATGGAGAAGAAGCATGAAAAGCTTCTCTCAATGCAGAGTCAAACAAAGCCCCCCATTCAAACTCTAAGTTTAGTGTTGGGAGGCCATCATCATGCTCTGAGTATCTGTGAGGCTCCATGAGAGCCCACTGTCAAGCTATTGACATTAAAGAAGCGCTTGTTGGGAGGCAACCCAATTTTATTATATCTATTTATTTTCCATTATTATTTTATATTTTATGTATGTTGATGATCATGTGAAGTCACAAAAACAACTAAAAAAGCAAAAACAGAATGAAAAAAAATAGCACACCCTGGAGGAGAAGATTACTAGCGTTTAAACGCCAGTAAGGGTAGCAGAATAGGCGTTAAACGCCCAGCCTGGCACCATTCTGGGCGTTTAACACCAGAAATGGGCACAGAGCTGGCATTCAACGCCAGAAAGGGGAGAAAAGCTGGCGTTAAATGCCAGAAATGGGCAGCAACCTGGCGTTTAACGCCAGGATTGGCACAGGAAGGGCCGTTTACACGCCAACATGGTGCAGGGATGAGAATTCCTTGACACCTCAGGATCTGTGGACCCCACAGGATCCTCACCTACCCCACCTATCTCTCTCTTCTTCACACTTAACCATAACACCCTTCCCCAAATATCCTTCACCAATCACCTCAATACCTCTTCTCCAAAAACTCTCACCTATCACATCCTACCCTCTTCTCCATAATCTCTTCACCAATCCACATCCACCCATCATAAAACCCCACGTACCTCACCATTCAAATTCAAACCACTTTCCCTCCCAAACCCACCCATACATGGCCGAACCCTAACCCTCTCTCCACTCCTATATAAACCCATCTTCACTCCTTCATTTTCACACACCATACACCCTACTCACCCCCTTGGCCGAAACACTATACCCCCTCTATCTCCTCTATTTCTTCTTCTTCTACTCTTTTCTTTCTTCTTTTGCTCGAGGACGAGCAAACCTTCTAAGTTTGGTGTGGGAAAAGCTAAAGCTTTTTATTTTTCCATAACCATTTATGGCACCAAAGGCCAGAGAAACCTCTAGAAAGAGGAAAGGGAAGGCAAAAGCTTCCACCTCCGAGTCATGGGAGATGGAGAGATTCATCTCAAAGGTGCATCAAGACCACTTCTATGAAGTTGTGGCCAAGAAGAAGGTGATCTCCCAAGTCCCCTTCAAGCTCAAAAAGGGCGAATATCTGGAGATTCGACATCAGATTCAAAGAAGAGGTTGGGAAATTCTCACCAACCCCATTCAACAAGTCGGGATCTTAATGGTTCAAGAGTTCTATGCCAATGCATGGATCACCAAGAACCATGATCAAAGTGTAAACCCAGATCCGAAGAATTGGCTTACAATGGTCTGGGGAAAATGCTTAGATTTCAGTCCGGAAAATGTAAGGTTGGCATTCAACTTGCCCATGATGCAAGGAGATGCACGCCCCTACACTAGAAGGGTCAACTTTGATCAAAGGTTGGACCAAGTCCTCATAGACATTTGTGAAGAGGGTGCCCAATGGAAGAGAGATTCAAGAGGAAAGCCGGTTCAACTAAGAAGGCATGACCTCAAGCCCGTGGCTAGGGGATGGTTGGAGTTCATCCAACGCTCAATCATTCCCACTAGCAACCGGTCTGAAGTTACTATAGACCGGGCTATCATGATCCAAAGCATCATGATTGAAGAGGAAGTAGAAGTTCATGAGGTTATATCCCTAGAACTTTACAAGGTGGCGGACAAGTCCTCTACTTTGGCAAGGTTAGCCTTCCCTCATCTCATTTGTTACCTATGCAATTCAGCTGGAATTGACATAGAGGAAAACATCCTCATTGATGAGGACAAGCCCATCACTAAGAAAAGGATGGAGCAAACAAGAGATCCCACTCATAGACAAGAGCATGAGGAAATTCCTCATCATGAAATCCCTGAGATGCCTCAAGGGATGCACTTTTCTCCACAAAATTATTGGGAGCAAATCAACACCTCCCTAGGAGAATTAAGTTCCAATATGGGACAACTAAGGGTGGAACACCAAGAACATTCCATCCTCCTCCATGAAATTAGAGAAGACCAAAAAGTCATGAGAGAGGAGCAACAAAGGCAAAGAAGATACATTGAGGAGCTCAAACACTCCATAAGATCTTCAAGAGGAAGAACAAGCCGCCATCACTAAGGTAGACCCGTTCTTTGATTTTCTTGTTCTTTATTTTCTGTTTTTTTCAAAAATTATGCTTTATGCTCTATCTATGTTTGTGTCTTTATTACATGATCACTAGTGTCTAAGTGTCTATGCCTTAAAGTTATGAATGTCCTATGAATCCATCACCTTTCTTAAATGAAAAATGTTTTAATTTCAAAAGAAAAAGAAGTACATGAATTTCGAATTTTAAAATAGTTTAATTATTTTGATGTGGTGGCAATACTTTTTGTTTTCTGAATGAATGCATGAACAGTGCATATTTTTGAATTTGTTGTTTATGAATGTTAAAATTGTTGGCTCTTGAAAGAATGATGGAAAAGGTGAAATGTTATTGATAATCTGAAAAAATCATAAAATTGATTCTTAAAGCAAGAAAAAGCAATGAAAAGCTTGCGAAAAAAAAGAAGAAAAAAAAGAGGGAGAAAGAAAAAGAAAAAGCTAGCAGAAAAAGCCAATATCCCTTTAAACCAAAAGGCAAGGGTAAAATAAAAAGGATCCAAGGCTTTGAGCATTAGTGGATAGGAGGGCCCACAGGAATAAAATCCTGGCCTAAGCGGCTAAACTAAGATGTCCCTAACCATGTGCTTGTGGCGTGAAGGTGTCAAGTGAAAAGCTTGAGACTGAGCGGTTAAAGTCGTGGTCCAAAGCAAAAAGAGTGTGCTTAAGAGCTCTGGACACCTCTAATTGGGGACTTTAGCAAAGCTGAGTCACAATCTGAAAAGGTTCACCCAGTTATGTGTCTATGGCATTTATGTATCCGGTGGTAATACTAGAAAATAAAGTGCTTAGGGTCACGGCCAAGACTCATAAAGTAACTGTGTTCAAGAATCAACATACTGAACTAGGAGAATCAATAACACTATCTGAATTCTGAGTTCCTATAGATGCCAATCATTCTGAACTTCAAAGGATAAAGTGAGATGCCAAAACTGTTCAGAAGCAAAAAGCTACTAGCCCCGCTCATCTAATTAAGACTGATCTTCATAGATGTTTTTGGAATTCATTGTATATTCCCTTCTTTTTATCCTATTTGATTTTCAGTTGCTTGGGGATAAACAACAATTTAAGTTTGGTGTTGTGATGAGCGGATAATTTATATGCTTTTTGGCATTATTTTTAGTATGTTTTTAGTATATTTTTGTTAGTTTTTATTATGTTTTTATTAGTTTTTATTCAAAATTCACATTTTTGGACTTTACTATGAGTTTGTGTTTTTTTTGTGATTTCAGGTAGTTTCTGGCTGAAATTGAGGGACCTGAGTAAAAATCTGATTCAGAGGCTAAAAAAGGACTGCAGATGCTGTTGGATTCTGACCTCCCTGCACTCGAAGTGGATTTTCTGGAGCCATAGAAGCCCACTTGGCGTGCTCTCAATTGCGTTGGAAAGTCGACCTCCTGGGCTTTCCAGCAATATATAATAGTCCATACTTTGCCCAAGATTTGATGGCCCAAACTGGCATTCCAAGTCAGCATAAAAATTCTGGCGTCAAAACGCTAGAACTGGCATAAAAGCTGGAGTTAAACGCCTAAACTGGCACAAAAGCTGGAGTTTAACTCCAAGAAAAGTCTCTACATGTGAAAGCTTCAATGCTCAGCCCAAGCACACACCAAGTGGGCCCGGAAGAAGATTTCTGCATCAATTACTCATTTCTGTAAACCCTAGGTTACTAGTTTTCTATAAATAGGACCTTTTGCTATTGTATTTTCATACTTTTGATCTTGGAATACTTTTCATCTTTGGGAGGCTGGCCATTCGGCCATGCCTAGATCCTCTTGTTCTTATGTATTTTCAACGGTGGAGTTTCTACACACCATAGATTAAGGTGTGGAGCTCTGCTGTTCCTCATGAATTAATGCAAAGTACTACTGTTTTTTATTCAATTCACGCCTACTTCTTCTCTAAGATATACACTCGTTCTTCAATCTGATGAATGTGATAATCTGTGACAATCATCACTATTCTCACCTATGAACGCGTGCCTGACAACCACCTCCGTTCTACATGCAACCAAGCTTGAATGTGTATCTCTTGGGTTTCTAATCTAAGATTAGAACCTTCGTGGTATAGGCTAGAATTATTGGCGGCCATTCCTGAGATCCGAAAAGTCTAAACCTTGTCTGTGGTATTCTGAGTAGGATTTGGGAAGGAATGACTGTGACGAGCTTCAAACTCGTGAGTGTTGGGCGTAGTGACAGACGCAAAAGGATCAATGGATCCTATTCCAACATGATCGAGAACCAACAACTGATTAGCCATGCGGTGACAGCGCATTTGGACCATTTTCACTGAGAGAACGGGAGGTAGCCATTGACAACGGTGAAACCCAACATACAGCTTGCCATGGAAAGGAGTATGAATGATTGGATGAAGACAATAGGAAAGAAGAAGTTCAGGAGGAACAAAGCATCTTCATACGCTTATCTGAAATTCTCACCAATGAATTACATAAGTATCTCTATCTTATTTTATATTTTATTCATCTTTTAATTATCAATTCTCCATAACCATTTGAATCCGCCTGACTGAGATTTACAAAATGACCATAGCTTGCTTCAAGCCGACAATCTCTGTGGGATCGACCCTAACTCACGTAAGGTTTATTACTTGGACGACCCAGTGCACTTGCTGGTTTGTTGTGCGGAGTTGTGACAAAGAGTTGAGATTACAATTGTGCGTACCAAGTTGTTGGCACCATTGATGATCACAATTTCGTGCACCAGGGTTCAACGCCCATATGGAAAGCAAGGAATTCAATTGCCCTAGCCTCTCAAGACCAGTAGGTCCCACAAAATCTCCACCTACACCACCCTCTTCTACTCTATTCTTCTCCATTGTTCATATTTGCTCGAGGACGAGCAAAACTCTTAAGTTTGGTGTTGCAAAAGCTTTGTTTTTTGACTTCTACCACTCCTAAGTATGGCACCAAAGACTGGTGAAACCTCTCTGGGAGAGTGGAGCTCAAACGTGGAGCAACTGAGGTTGGAACATCAAGAGCACTCCACCATCCTCCATGAAATAGAAGAAGATTAGAGAGCTTTGAGGGAAGAACAACAGAGACAAGGGCGTGACATTGAAGAGATCAAGCACTACATTGGATCCTCAAGGAGGAATAGTAGCCGCCATCATTAAGGTGGATTCGTTCTCTTAATCCCCTTTTCTTATGTTATTTTTCTGTTTTCTGTTATGTTTTCTGTTCTCTTGTTCTTCTTGCATGATCATCTATGTCTTAAAGTTATAAAATGTTCCATATATCCCTCACCCTACTTAAAAGAAAATTTTATTTTAAAAAAATTGAGAGATACATGAATTTTAAGTTATATAATAAGAATACTTCAATTATTTTGATGTGGTGGCATTGCTTTTGTTTATGAATGCATGAATGAATAGTGCATATTTAAAGTTGGAAATTAAGATTGTTGGTTCTTGAAAGAATGATGAAAAAGAAAAAGTATTATTGGTAATCTGAAAAATCCAAAAATTGATTCTTGAAGTAAGAAAAAGCAGCAAAAAGAAAAAGAAAAAGCATGTTGCAAAAGAAAATAATTATATATGCATGCAAAAAATAATAAAATGGTGAAAAAAGTAAATAAATAAATAGAAAACAATAAATAGAAAAAGCCAATAGCTCTTTAAACCAAAAGGCAAGAGCAAAAAGCGAATAATCCTTTAAACCAAAAGGCAAGGGTAAAAGGATCCAAAGATCCTAAGAGTGTGCTTAAGAACTCTGGACACCTCTATCTAGGGATTCTAGAAAAGCTGAATCACAATCCAAAAGCGTTCACCCAGTTAAAGTGTTTGTGGCATTTATGTATCCGGTGGTAATACTGGAAAAAAAAAGTGCTTAAGTTCACGGCCAAGACTCTGAAAGCTGTGTTCAAGAATAAAAAAGAACTAAACTAGGAGAGTCAATAATATCATCTGGATTCTAAGTTCTTAAAGAGACCAACATTTCTGAGTTTCAATGGATAGTGAGATGCCAAAACTATTCAGAAGCAAAAAGCCACGAAGTCTTGCTCATCTAATTGAAACCGAACTTCAATGGAAACTCTGAGATTTATTGTATCTTACTCTTCTTTTTATCCTATTTTGTTTATAGTTGCTTGGGGACAAGTAACAGTTTAAGTTTGGTGTTGTGATGAGCGGATATTTTATATGCTTTTTGGCATCATTTTCATATAGTTTTAGCATGTTTAGTTTAATTTTTTATTAAGTTTTCATAGGTTTTAGTATAAAATTCACATTTTTTTATTTTACTTTGAGTTTGTGTGTTTTTATGCAATTTAAGATATTTTCTGGCTGAAATTGAGGAGCTGGAGCAAACGTTAGCAAAAGTCTGATTCAGAGACAGAGAAAGCACTGCAGATGCTATCCGGATCTGACCTCCTTGCACTCGAAAGAGATTTTCTGGAGCTACAGATGTCTAAATGGAGCATTCCCAACGGGTGTGGAAAGCTGACTTCCAGAGCTTTTCATCAATATATAATAGTTCATACTTTGCTTCAGAATAGAAGACCCAAAACTGGCATCAAACGCTAGCCTCTTGCCAAGCGTCCAGCGCCCAAAGGAGGAGACCAGCGTCCAAACGCCCAAAGAGGACCCCCTAGCTAGCATTCAATGCCCTAGAGGCCTCCTAGCACGTGGATCTTATCAAAGCTCAGCCCAAACACTCACCATGTGGGCCCCGGAAGTGGATTTTCGCAATAAAAGACGCTTTTACCATTTCTTATGTAATCTTTAGTCATTAGTTTAGTATTTTAAGGATATTTTACATGATCTTCTGCCACTTTTTGACACTTTTAAATGTTTTTTACCTTGTATTTTCTATCAGTATGAGTTTCTAAACCTCCTAGGTTGAGGGGAGGACCCTGCTGTGTTTTATGGATTAATAAAAGTATTACTGTTCTTTCTCAAATCTTGTTTGATTCTCTATTCTAAGATGTATCTTCGTTCTTCATCAATATGAATGTGTTGAACTGGCATAAGGTTATCACATTCTACATGGGTTCAGATTGAGTCTTTCATCGGATAATGATGAACCACCAGCTTGATTATACATCTCTTAGACGGCTAATCCACGACTTCATTGGGGACTTCTCAAGACACCAGTTCATCCGAAGTATTGGGAGATTAGGGTCTCTGTGATAGAGGCTAGAATCCAAAGGCACAACATTCTCTGCTCTGGAAGATCCGACCTTATCTGTGGCATTTTGAGTAGGATCATTAAGGAGAATGGACTGCAGGAGCTTCACCCTCAATCAGAATGGATCCGCACTAACCCTGGGGTTCAGATATGGAGGAGTATTGGCGACTGCTCAAACCAGCATCAATCACATACAGCCTATGATAGAAGAAATTATTCACAGTTGAAGAAGACAGTAATACCAGAGTTAATCCAGAAGAACAAAGTATCTCCAAGCCTTAACCACCTTCTTATAAAAGTTTACATGACTTCTGAGTAATGTTATATTTATATCATTCTTAATCCAACAACTCTTTTATCCGCATGACTAAGATCTGCAAGATAACCATAGCTTGCTTCAAACCACAATCCTTGTGGGATCGACCCTGACTCACTCAGGTATTACTTGGACAACCCAGTGCACTTGCTGGTTCAGTTGTACGAAGTGTGGGGATTTGTGCACCAGAACCACTTTATCTTTTCAATACCCACAATTATCTAAGCTCAACTATGACAATTGGGCATCCCAAATGAAAGCGATTCTCGGATTCTCAAGTAGTGTGGGAGATGGCTGAGAAAGGTTATGTAGAACCATAAAATATGGAGAAGCTAACAGAAGCTTAGAAGGACTTAGAAAATTAAAAAAAAAAAGAAAGATCAATGTGCACTTACTATCATTCATCAAGGCTTGGATGATGACATGTTTGAGAAGATTGCTGATATAACTAATGCAAAGAAAGCTTAGGATACTCTTCAAAATTCCGTCATAGGAGTTGAAAAAGTGAAGAAGGTTCGTCTTCAAACTCTAAGGGCTAAATTTGAGTCTCTAATTATAAAGGAGACTAAATCCATTTCAGATTATTTCACCAAAGTTTTGATAGTAGTGCACCAAATGAAAAGGCTTGGAGAAAAATTAGAAGATGTTCGTGTTGTTAAGAAAATCCTTCATTCTCTCAACTCAAAATTTTACCATGTGGAGGTAGCCATTGAGGAGTCAAAAAATTTGGATACGATGTCCATTGATCAGTTGAATAGTTCCTTACGGGGCCAGGAAGAAAGAATGGATAAAGCCAAGAAAGAATGTGTGGAGCATGTCTTGCAGGCAAAACTTTCGTAGAATGCTAGAGGAGAAGCCAACGAAAGTGGGAGACAAGGATGAGGTCGAGGCTATGGACGAGGACGAGGGCATGGTTACGGAAGAGGAACAGATGAGAAAATTTATTCTCAAGAGAAAAGAAATCAAAATTTTTCTCGACGTCGTGGAAGAGGAAGAACAGTTGACAAAAGACACATTGAATGCTATTCATATGGAAAGAATGGACATTATTCTTGGGAGTGTCAAACATCCAAAGAAGAAGAAAATAAACTTGTTTGTGCACAGTGACGATGTTGAAGAACCAACATTATTCCTTACGCTCAAGGAAGATCAAAATTCTGATGATAGTATGTGGTATCTTGACAATGGAGCTAGTAACCATATGACAGGTGATAGGAGTAAATTTGTAGCACTCGACACCAACATAAAAGGACACGTGCGTTTTGGTGATGAATCAAAAGTAGAGATCAATGGTAAAGGGACGATTCTATTCGAGCTAAAGAATGGAAGTCATCATAAATTTCTTTCCAATGTTTATTACATCCCCAAGATGAAGAATAATATCTTCAGTATTGGGCAACTTATGGAGCATGGTTGCAAGATAGTCATGGAAGATCGCTATCTTTGGCTTAAAGATAAAAATGGAAATTTTATTGCTAAGGTTTCTATGACAAGAAATCGTTTCTTCTTGTTAAACATGAGAAGTGGTGGAGCTATATGTTTGAAGTCATGTATTGAAGATCCACCATGGATTTGGCATATGAGATATGGACATTTAAATTTTGGTGGGCTCAAAGAATTGGGAACAAAGAAGATGGTTGGTGCACGAATTGTAAATCACACTTTTCACAACTCGTACCACTAACTAGCAAGTGCACTGGGTCATCCAAGTAATACGTTACGTGAGTAAGGGTCGATCCCACGGAGATTGTCGGCTTGAAGCAAGCTATCGTTATTTTGTAATTCTTAGTCAGAAAATTAATAATAAAAATGGTTAGGTTTATGAAGAGTAAATAGCATAAATTAAATAATACTTGTTATGCAGTAATGGAGAACAGATTGAGGATTTGGAGATGCTCTGTCTTCCGAATCTCTACTTTTCTATTGTCTTCTTCTTCACGCACGCAAGGCTCCTTCCATGGCAAGCTGTATGTTGGTGGATCACCGTTGTCAATGGCTACCATCCGTCCTCTCAGTGAAAATGGTCCAAATGCGCTGTCACCGCACGGCTAATCATCTGTCGGTTCTTACTCATGTTGGAATAGGATCCATTGATCCTTTTGCGTCTGTCACTACGCCCAACACTCGTGAGTTTGAAGCTCGTCACAGTCCTCCCATCCCAGATCCTACTCGAAATACCACAGACAAGGTTTAGACTTTCCGGATCTCAGGAATGGCCGCCAATAATTCTAGCCTATACCACAAAGACTCTGATCTCACGGATTCAAATGCTCTGTTGTCTTGAGATGCAATCAAACACGTGAACTAGGAATCAAAGAGATACACACTCAATCTAAAGTAGAACGGAAGTGGTTGTCAGGCACGCGTTCATAGGTTGAGAATGATGATGAGTGTCATGGATCATCACATTCATCATGGTTAAGTACAAGCGAGTATCTTAGAACAGAAACAAGCGTGATTGAATAGAAAACAGAAGTAATTGCATTAATCCATCGAGACACAGCAGAGCTCCTCACCCCCAATCATGGAGTTTAGAGACTCATGCCATAGAGATACAATGTAAAACATGAAAGTATCATGAGGTACAAAATAAATCTCTAAAAGTAGTTTTTATACTAAAGTAATAACCTAGGTTTACAGAAAATGGGTAAACTAAGATAGATAGTGCAGAAATCCACTTTCGGGGCCCACTTGGTGTGTGCTTGGGCTGAGCATTGAAGCTTCCATGTGTAGAGACTTTTCTTGGAGTTAAACGCCAAGTTACTGCCTGTTTCTGGCGTTTAACTCCAGTTTTTATGCCAGTTCTGGCGTTTAACGCCAGAATAGGGTAAAGACCTGGCGTAAAATGCCAATTTGCATCATCAAAACTTGGGCAAAGTATGGACTATTATATAATGCTGGAAAGCCCTAGATGTCTACTTTCCAACGCAATTGAGAGCGCGCCAATTGGGCTTCTGTAACTCCAGAAAATCTATTTCGAGTGCAGGGAGGTCAGAATCATATTTTTGCTCAGGTCCCTTAATTTCAGCCAGAAAATACCTGAAATCACAGAAAAGCACACAAACTCATAGTAAAGTCCAGAAATGTGATTTTTATTTAAAAACTAATAAAAATATAATAAAAAAACTAACTAAATCATACTAAAAACTACCTAAAAACAATGCCAAAAAGCGTATAAATTATCTGCTCATCACAACACCAAACTTAAATTGTTGCTTGTCCCCAAGCAACTAAAAACAAAATAGGATAAAAATAAGAAAATATACTATAAATCCCACAATATCAATGAAGCTTAGTTCTAATTAGATGATCTGGGCTTGTAGCTTTTTGCTTCTGAACAGTTTTGGCATTTCACTTTTTCCTTTGAAGTTCAAAATCATTGGCATCTATAGGAACTCAGAATTAAAATAGTGTTATTGATTCTCTTAGTTTAGTATGTTGATTCTTGAACACAGCTACTTTATGAGTCTTGGCCGTGGCCCTAAGCACTTTGTTTTCCAGTATTACCACCGGATACATAAATGCCACAGATACATAACTGGGTGAACCTTTTCAGATTGTGACTTAGCTTTGCTGAAGTCCCCAGTTAGAGGTGTCCAGAGTTCTTAAGTACACTCTTTTTGCTTTGGATCACGACTTTAACCACTCAGTCTCAAGCTTTTCACTTGTACCTTCATGCCACAAGCACATGGTTAGGGACAGCTTGATTTAGCCGCTTAGGCCTGGATTTTATTTCCTTAGGCCCTCCTATCCATTAATGCTCAAAGTCTTGGATCCTTTTTACCCTTGCCTTTTGGTTTTAAGGGCTATTGGCTTTTTCTGCTTGCTTTTTTTTCTTTTTTTTAATTTTCACTCTTTTTTTCTTTTTTTTCGCAAGCTTTGTTATTCATTGGTTTTTCTTGCTTCAAGAATCAATTTTATGATTTTTTAGATTATCAATAATATTTCTCTTTTTCATCATTCTTTCAAGAGACAACAAATTTAACATTCATAAACTCCACTATAAAAAATATGCACTATTCAAGCATTCATTCAGAAAATAAAAAGTATTGCCACCACATCAATATAATTAAACTAATTTCAAGATAAAAATTGAAATTAATGTATTTCTTGTTCTTTTGTAATTAGGAACATTTTTCATTTAAGAAAGGTAAAAGATTTATGGGACATTCATAACTTTAAGGCATAGACACTAAACACTTATGATCATGTAGTAAAGATACAAAACATAGTCAAACATAAAGCTCAAAACCGAAAACAGAAAAACAAATAGACAAGGAGATTAAGGAACGGGTCCACCTTAGTGAGGCTGGCGTCTTCTTCCTCTTGAAGAACCAATGGTGCTCTTGAGCTCCTCTATGTCTCTTCCTTGCCTTTGTTGCTCTTCCCTCATGGCTCTTTGATCTGCAGTCAAATTCTCTACCACTGAACTATGGACCCTTGAGATGAACCTCTCCATCTCTCATGACTCGGGGGTAGAAGCAACTACCTTCTTTTTCCTCTTTCTAGAGGTTTCTCCGGCCTTAGGTGCCATAAATGGTTATGGAAAAACAAAAAAGCAACGCTTTTTTTTTTCACACCAAACTTAAAAGGTTTGCTCGTCCTCGAGCAAAAGAAAAAAAAAGAGAGTAGAAGGAGAAGTGGAGGAAATGGAGGTTGGTGGGTGATGAGCGGATATTTTATACGCTTTTTGGGGTTAATTTCATATAGTTTTGAGTATGTTCTAGTTAGTTTTTAGTTTATTTCCATTAGTTTTTAGGAAAAATTCATATTTCTGGACTTTACTATGAGTTGTGTGTTTTTTTGTAATTTCAGGTATTTTTCTGGCTGGAATTGAAGGAGCTGAGAAAAAATCTGATTCAGGCTGAAAAAGGACTGCTGATGCTGTTGGATTCTGACCTCCCTGAACTCGAAGTGGATTTTCTGGAGCTACAGAACTCGAAATGGCATGCTTCCAATTGCGTTGGAAAGTAGACATCCAGGGATTTCCAGCAATATATAATAGTCCATACTTTGCACAAAGATAGATGACGTAAACTGGCATTCAACGCCAGTTCTCTGTCCAATTCTGGCGTCCAGCGCCAGAAAAGGATCAAAAGCTGGAGTTGAACGCCCAAACTGGCACAAAAACTGGCGTTCAACTCCACAAATGGCCTCTGCACGTGAATTGCTTAAATCTCAGCCCCAGCACACACCAAGTGGGCCCCAGAAGTGGATCTCTGCATCATCCATCATAGTTTACTCATTTTTTGTAAACCTAGGCTACTAGTTTAGTATTTAAACAACTTTTAGAGACTTATTTTATATCTCATGACATTTTAGATCTGAACTTTGTACTCTTTGACGGCATGAGTCTCTAAACTCCATTGTTGGGGGTGAGGAGCTCTGCTGTGTCTCGATAAATTAATGCAAGTATTTCTGTTTTCCATTCAAACACGCTTGTTCCTATCTAAGATGTTCATTCGCGCTTAACTGTGATGAAGGTGATGATCCGTGACATTCATCACCTTCCTCAAACTATGAACGTGTGCCTGACAACCACCTCCGTTCTATATCCGATTGAATGAGTATCTCTTAGATTCCTTAATCAGAATCTTCGTGGTATAAGCTAGAACTGATGGCGGCATTCATGAGAATCCGGAAAGTCTAAACCTTGTCTGTGGTATTCCGAGTAGGATTCAATGATCGAATGACTGTGACGAGCTTCAAACTCGCGAGTGCTGGGCGTTAGTGACAGATGCAAAAGGATGAAGAATCCTATTCCAGTATGATCGAGAACCGACAGATGATTAGCCATGCTGTGACAGAGCATGTGAGCATATTCTTCACTGAGAGGATGGGATGTAGCCATTGACAACGGTGATCCCCTACATACAGCTTGCCATAGGAGGACGTGCGTGCGTGAACAAGAAGATAGAGAAAAGCAGAGATTCAGAAGATAAAGCATCTCTAAAACTCCAACATATTCTCCATTACTGCATAACAAGTAACCTTTAATCCATGCTCTCTTGCTCATTCGCAATTCAACTGATAAACATAATTGACTTCCTGACTAAGATTTACAAGATAACCATAGATTGCTTCAAACCAACAATCTCCGTGGGATTCGACCCTTACTCACGTGAGGTATTACTTGGACGACCCAGTGCACTTGCTGGTCAGTGGTACGAGTTGTGAAAAGTGTGATTCACAATTTGTGCACCAAGTTTTTGGCGCCGTTGCCGGGGATTGTTCGAGTTTGGACAACTAACGGTTTATTTTGTTGCTTAGATTAGGAAAAATTTCTTTTTTTTTGTTTAGAGTCTCTTTTTATTGTTGTGTTAGAATCTTAGAATCCTTATTTTCTTTTTAAAATATTTTTCAAAAAAAAAATAATTTTTCTATTAAATCCTGTGCCAAACTTTAAGTTTGGTATTTTCTTGTTGATTTTTCTGTGTTTTTCGAAAATTTATTTTGGTTTTCTAAAAATTTTAAGTTTGGTGTTCTTCCTTTGTGTTCTCGTGTTCTTGTAAATCTTCAAAGTGTTCTTAAGTTTTCCTTGTGTCTTGATCTTAAAATTTTTAAGTTTGGTGTTCCTTGGTGTTTTTCCCCCCCAAAATTTTCGAAAATAAGGAACCTCAAATCTAAAAATTTTAAATCCTGTGTTATCTTATTGTTTTTCTCTCTCCTTTAAAAATTCAGATTTTTATTTCAAAATTTAAAACCTTTTTCAAAAATCATCATATCTTTTTCAAAATCTCCTAACCACTTTCTCTCTCCTCACTTTTTCGAAATCTTTTACTCATTTTTATTTATTTTATTTTTTATTTTAATTTCGAAATAAATTAATAAATAAATAAATAAAAATATTTTTTCTATTTTACATCATCTCCCTTTCTCCATCATGGACCTAAGCGGAAATGAACAGTCCAGGAGGACTCTGGGGTCATATTCTAACCCCTCTACTGCTTCATATGGGAGTAGTATCTGCATACCCTCCATTGGAGTCAGTAGCTTTGAGTTGAATCCTCAGCTCATTATCATGGTGTAGCAAAGCTGCCAGTATTCCGGTCTTCCACAAGAAGAACCTACAGAGTTTCTGGCACAATTTTTACAAATTGCTGACACAGTACATGATAAGAAAATAGATCAGGATGTCTACAGACTATTACTGTTTTCATTTGCTGTAAAAGATCAAGCTAAAAGGTGGTTAAATAACCAACCTAAAGCCAGCATAAGGACATGGAAACAGCTGACAGAAAAATTCCTGAATCAGTATTTCCCTCCAAAAAGGATGACACAGCTAAGGCTGGACATCCAAGGCTTCAAGCAAGGAGATAATGAATCTCTTTATGATGCCTGGGAGAGATACAGAGAGATGCTACGAAAATGCCCCTCTGAAATGTTTTCAGAGTGGGTTCAGTTAGACATCTTCTATTATGGGCTTGCAGAAGGAGCTCAGATGTCTCTTGATTACTCAGCTGGTGGATCTATCCATATGAGAAAGACAATTGAAGAGGCTCAAGAGCTCATTGATACAGTTGCCAGGAATCAGCATCTGTACCTAAGCAATGACTCTTCCATGAAAGAAGAGGTTAAGACAGCAACCGCTGAACTTAGTCTTGTAAAACAAGCTGCTGAATTCAATCAGCAATTGGACTTTCTAACAAAGCAGTTAGCCGAATTCAAAGAAAGGTTACAAGAGACAAGGATGGCTAATATACATAAGGACGAACAGTTTAAGCAAACAAAGCAGCAGCTGTCAAGGCAAATAGCAGAAGAATGCCAAGCAGTTCAACTAAGAAGTGGGAAAACATTAAATACCCCACCTCAAGGCAGCAAAAAGCTAAGAAATGAGCAAACCACCCGAAATTCACCTGAGGACAGTAAGAGCCCAGGAAAAAGTAATTCTGGAACTAAAACGCCAGAAAATTGGTGGAATGCTGGCGCTGAACGCCCAGACCATGCTCAAGACTGGCGTTCAACGCCAGAAACAAGGCAGGACTGGCGTTCAACGCCAGAAATGGGCAAGGATCTGGCGTTGAACGCCCAAAATGGGCAAGACCTGGCGCTGAACGCCCAAAATGGGCACAGTTCTGGCGTTCAGACGCCAGGAGCAGACAAGGAGCTGGCATCTAGTTTCACTCCAGCTTCTAACTCTGGCACTCAATCGCCAGTGAGGGATCAGACACACACAAATGCTGATAACAACCCCTCTAAAAAGGCTTCTTCAACCACTTCTGTAGACAATAAACCTGCAGCAACTAAGGTTGAAGAATATAAAGCCAAGATACCTTATCCTCAAAAACTCCGGAAAGAGGAGCAGGATAAGCAATTTGCTCGCTTTGCAGATTATCTCAGGACTCTTGAAATAAAGATTCCATTTGCAGAAGCACTTGAGCAAATACCTTCTTATGCCAAGTTCATGAAAGAGATCTTGAGTCATAAGAAGGATTGGAGAGAAACAGAAAGAGTTCTCCTCACTGAAGAATGCAGTGCAGTCATTCTGAAAAGCTTTCCTGAAAAGCTTAAAGACCCCGGGAGCTTTCTGATACCATGCATATTGGAAGATAATTGTACCAAGACAGCTTTATGCGATCTTGGGGCAAGCATCAACCTAATACCTGCATCCACTATCAGAAAGCTTGGTTTAACTGAAGAAGTTAAACCAACCCGGATATGTCTTCAACTTGCTGATGGCTCCACTAAATACCCATCAGGCGTGATTGAAGACATGATTGTCAGGGTTGGGCCATTCGCCTTTCCCACTGACTTTGTTGTGCTGGAAATGGAGGAGCACAAGAGTGCTACTTTCATTCTAGGAAGACCCTTCCTAGCAACTGGACGATCCCTTATTAACGTCCAACAGGGGGAAATAACCCTGAGAGTCAATGATGATGAGTTCAAGTTGAACGTTGTCAAAGCCATGCAGCATCCAGACACATCAACAGACTGCATAAAAGTTGATCTTATTGACTCTTTGGAAGAAGAGATCAACATGGCTGAGAGTCTTGAATCAGAGTTAGAAAACATCTTTAAAGATGTTCAGCCTGATTTAGAGGATTCAGAGGACATGAAAGAGCCTCTGAAATTTCTTCTTGAAGAGGAGAAACCTCCTAAACCCGAGCTCAAGCCATTACCACCATCCTTGAAATATGCATTTCTGGGAGAAGGTGACACTTTTCCAGTGATCATAAGCTCTGCTTTAAATTCACAGGAAGAGGAGGCACTTATTCAGGTGCTAAGGACACACAAGACAGCTCTTGGGTGGTCCATAGGTGACCTTAAGGGCATAAGCCCAGCTAGATGCATGCACAAAATCTTATTGGAGGATAATGCTAAACCAGTGGTTCAACCACAAAGGCGGCTAAATCCAGCCATGAAAGAAGTGGTGCAAAAAGAGGTCACCAAGCTACTAGAGGCTGGGATTATTTATCCTATTTCTGATAGCCCCTGGGTGAGCCCTGTCGAAGTCGTCCCAAAAAAGGGAGGCATGACAGTGATTCATAATGAAAAAAATGAACTGGTTCCTACAAGAACAGTTAAAGGGTGGCGCATGTGTATTGACTATAGAAGGCTCAATACAGCCACTAGAAAGGATCATTTTCCTCTACCATTCATAGACCAGATGCTAGAAAGACTAGCAGGTCATGATTATTACTGCTTTTTGGATGGATACTCAGGCTATAACCAGATTGCAGTAGATCCCCAGGATCAAGAGAAAACAGCATTCACATGTCCATCCGGAGTGTTTGCTTATAGAAGGATGCCATTTGGGCTATGTAATGCGCCTACAACCTTCCAGAGATGCATGCTCTCTATTTTCTCTGATATGGTGGAAAAATTTCTGGAAGTCTTCATGGATGACTTCTCAGTATATGGAGACTCATTCAGCTCCTGTCTTGATCACCTGAAACTTGTTCTGAAAAGATGCCAAGAAACCAACCTAGTTTTAAACTGGGAAAAGTGTCACTTCATGGTGACTGAAGGAATTGTCCTTGGGCATAAAATCTCAAACAAGGGAATAGAGGTGGATCAAGCAAAAATAGAGGTAATTGAAAAATTACCACCACCTGCCAATGTTAAGGCAATCAAAAGCTTTCTGGGGCATGCAGGATTCTATAGGAGGTTTATAAAGGATTTTTCAAAAATCGCAAAACCTCTAAGCAATCTGCTAGCTGCTGACACGCCATTTGTGTTTGACACAGAGTGCCTGCAGGCGTTTGAAACGCTGAAAGCTAAGCTGGTCACAGCACCAGTCATTTCTGCACCAGACTGGACGTTACCATTTGAGCTAATGTGTGATGCCAGTGATCATGCCATGGGTGCAGTATTGGGATAGAGGCATGACAAGCTTCTGCATGTCATTTATTATGCCAGTTGCGTTCTAAATGATGCCCAGAAAAATTATACAACCACAGAAAAAGAATTACTTGCAGTGGTTTACGCCATTGACAAGTTCAGATCATACTTAGTAGGATCAAAAGTGATTGTGTATACTGACCATGCTGCTCTTAAATATCTACTCACAAAGCAGGATTCAAAACCCAGGCTCATCAGATGGGTATTGCTTCTGCAAGAGTTTGATATAGAAATAAGAGACAGAAAAGGGACAGAGAACCAAGTGGCTGATCATCTGTCCCGGATAGAGCCAGTGGAAGGGACGTCCCTCCCCTTTCTTGAGATCTCTGAGACGTTTCCTAATGAGCATTTATTTGCCATTCAGGAAGCACCATGGTTTGCCGATATTGCAAACTATAAAGCTGCAAGGTTCATACCCAAGGAGTACAACAGGATACAAAAGAAGAAATTAATTACTGATGCAAAGTATTACTTGTGGGATGAACCTTATCTCTTTAAGAGATGTGCAGACGGAATAATCCGTAGGTGCGTGCCTAGAGAAGAAGCACAGAAGATCCTGTGGCATTGCCATGGATCTCAATATGGAGGCCATTTCGGAGGTGAGCGAACAGCCACCAAGGTCCTCCAATGTGGCTTCTATTGGCCCACACTCTATAAAGATTCCCGAGAGTTTGTACGTAACTGTGACAGTTGCCAAAGAGTTGGCAATCTGCCTCATGGTTACGCCATGCCTCAACAAGGAATCTTGGAGATTGAGTTGTTTGACGTATGGGGAATTGACTTCATGGGACCTTTCCCACCATCATACTCAAACACTTATATTCTGGTGGCAGTTGATTATGTATCAAAATGGGTTGAGGCCATTGCCACACCCACCAATGATACTAAGACAGTGCTGAAATTCCTCCAGAAACATATCTTTAGCAGATTTGGTATCCCTAGAGTACTAATCAGTGATGGGGGCACTCACTTATGCAATAAACAGCTTTACTCTGCCATGGTTCGGTATGGAATTCGCCACAAGGTGGCCACTCCATATCATCCACAAACCAATGGGCAAGCTGAAGTCTCTAATAGAGAATTAAAGAGAATCCTGGAACGGACAGTAAATACCCGTAGAAAGGATTGGGCACGGAGCTTGGATGATGCTCTGTGGGCTTACAGGACAGCATTCAAGACCCCTATAGGGACCTCTCCATACCAACTCGTGTATGGTAAGGCATGTCACCTGCCCGTGGAACTGGAACATAAGGCCTACTGAGCAACCAGATTCCTAAACTTTGATGCCAAACTAGCAGGAGAAAAACGATTGCTCCAGCTAAATGAGCTAGAGGAATTCAGATTCACAGCTTTCGAAAATGCCAAGCTTTATAAAGAAAAATAAAAAAAGTGGCATGACAGAAAGCTGTCATCTAGAATCTTTAAACCAGGACAGAAGGTTCTGTTGTTTAACTCTAGACTCAGGCTATTCCCCGGGAAACTGAAAAACCGGTGGAGGGGACCATACGTGATTACAAGTGTATCACCATATGGTTATGTGGAGCTTCAAGATATTGATTCTAATAAGAAGTTCATTGTCAATGGACAGAGAATCAAGCATTATCTTGAAGGCAACATTGAGCAAGAATGCTCAAGGCTGAAGCTAGATTAAAAGCTCAGCAAGGTCCAGCTAAAGACAATAAAGAAGCGCTTGCTGGGAGGCAACCCAGCCATGGGGCAACAATCCTCTAAGCATTTTGCCCTATTTTTTTATTTTTATTTTTATATATTTGTTTATATAAAGTTCACTGACACTAAGGTGAGGAATCATTTACAGAAGACCTCGGCACACAAAACAGAGAAAAAGAGCTCACTGGCAAGAAAACGCCAGTAATGGTAGCAATCTGGGCGTTCAACGCCAGAAATGGGCACCCACTGGGCGTTGAACGCCAGTGATGGCAGCAGCTGGGCGTTGAACGCCCAGGAGAGCAGCATTTGGGCGCTGAACGCCCAAAACAGGCAGTGTTTGGGCGTTCAAACGCCAGGAAGGCAAGGAGGAGCAAAACTCATTTTTTCCACACGTTTTTCCATTCTAATTTCGAATTTTATGGTTCAATGCATGATTTTACATAAACATGTCAAGAACCCTGATTTCTAAATTCCATAATTTCTAAAAACCCTACCACTAAAAATATCAAATGTATTTTAATCCATAAGCACCAGGCATCTTTGCAAATTCAATCCAACTCTTTTCAAAATTTTTTAAAAAAATCTATCTTTTTCAACTCATCAATATCTTTTTCAAAACCTCCACTTTATCTTTTTCAAAAATTAAATCTATCTTTCTCAAAAATCTTTCATATCCTCTCAATTTTAAACTATATCTTCTCTTATCATATCTTCTATCTTATCTTTTCCAAATAAATCTTTTTATCATATCTTTATCTTTTTTTTCGAAAACCCACCCTCCCCCCCTTATAAATTTGAGTTCGGCCTCCCTCCTCTCCCATCAACAATAGCAGCTAGCTCTCCTTCTATCCGTCTCCTTTCTTTTCTTTTGCTTGAGGACAAGCAAACCTCTAAGTTTGGTGTGTTTATCCGCGATCACTAAGATTATGGCTCCTAAAGGAAAACAACCCACTCCAAGAGGCAAGAAAGAGAGCGTTCCAAAACCACTTTGGAATCAAGGGAAGTTCTTATCTAAAGAACATTCAGACCATTATCTTAAAATAATGGGTCTGAGATCAGTGATCTCGGAAGTTAGATTCGATCTGAAAGAAGATGAATATCCGGAGATCCAGGAGCAAATTCGAATCAGGAACTAGGAAGTCCTAGCTAATCCTGAAACGAAAGTGGGAAGGAACATGGTCCAGGAGTTCTATGCTAATATGTGGCAAACTGACAAGCAGAAACTATCTGGAACTGCCTTCTATGACTATCGGACCGTGGTCAGAGGAAAGATTGTTCATACCCACCCTGACAGGATCAAGGAGATCTTAAAGCTACCTCAGCTAAAGGATGATCCAGACTCCTTCAACAGGAGGATGATGAGAGCAGACATGGGCCTGGATAAGATTCTAGAGGACATATGTATCCCTGGAGCCAGGTGGACCACCAACACAAAGGGTGTCCCAAATCAACTCAAGAGAGAGGATCTCAAACCAGTCGCCAGAGAATGGCTAGACTTCATTGGGTATTCTCTGTTGCCTACTAGCAACCATTCTGAAGTCACAGTTAAAAGAGCAGTGATGATCCATTGCATCATGACGGAAAAGGAAGTGGAGGTTCATCAGCTGATTTCAGCTAAACTCTACAAAATTGCTAACAAAAATTCTAAAGAGGCCAGGTTGGCTTATCCAAGCGTGATTTCTCTGCTCTGCAAGGACGCTGGAGTAAGGATGGGAATAACTGAGTATATCTCAATTGAGAAGCCAATCACCAAAGCATCAATGGAAAAACAACAAGCACAGGATGATCCCATCAAGAAGAGAGCACAGGAATTCCTCCCAGAGATCCCTCAATCTGAATACTGGGAGTATCTTGAGACGTCTGTTACCAAGATACGGGAAGCTATGGAGCAAATAATAAAAGAACAGAAGGAACACAGTCAAATGCTGACCTATATGTTTAAAGAACAAGAGGAGCAAGGGCGTGACTTAAGGGAATTGAAGCGCCAAAAGTCTTCTCTTGCAGGACCGAGCACCCCAAGGATCAAAGGAACCCCCGTTCCCCCAGAATAAAGGTTGTTAATTTCCAATTTCTGCCTTAACTCTGTGACAGTGTCCTTATAGAAGTTTACCTTAGGAGTCATATAGTAGTAATTAGTATCTATTTTGATTTTATCTCCAATTAAGCTATAGTCTATTTTTCTCATCATCAGCAAACATGAATAAAGTAGTAGATCTTTTGAATAAGAGGCAATAAAATTTCAAGTTTTAATAAGAGAAATTCTAATTAGTTAAATGTGGTGGCAATGCTTTCTGTCTTCTGAATGAATGCTTGAACAGTGCATATGTCTTTTGAATTTGTTGTTTAAGACTGTTAAATATGTTGGCTCTTGAAAGAATGATGAACATGAGACATGTTATTGATAATCTGAAAAATCATAAAAATGATTCTTGAAGCAAGAAAAAGCAGCAAAGAACAAAGCTTGCAGAAAAAAAAATAGAAAGAAAAAGAAAAAGCAAGCAGAAAAAGCCAAAAGCTCTTAAAACCAAGAGGCAAGAGCAAAAAGCCAATAACCCTTAAAACCAAAAGGCAAGGGCAAATAAAAGGGATCCCAAGGCTTTGAGCATCAGTGGATAGGAGGGCCTAAAGGAATAAAATCCTGGTCTAAGCGGCTAAACCAAGCTATCCCTAACCATGTGCTTGTGGCGTGAAGGTGTCAAGTGAAAACTTGAGACTGAGCGGTTAAAGTCAAGGTCCAAGGCAAAAAGAAGAGTGTGCTTAAGAACTCTGGACACCTCTAATTGGGGACTTTAGCAAAGCTGAGTCACAATCTAAAAGGTTCACCCAATTATGTGTCTGTGGCATTTATGTATCCGGTGGTAATACTGGAAAACAAAGTGCTTAGGGCCACGGCCAAGACTCATAAAATAGCTGTGTTCAAGAATCATCACACTGAAATAGGAGAATCAATAACACTATCTGAATTCTAAGTTCCTATAGATGCCAATCACTCTGAGCTTCAATGGATAAAGTGAGATGCCAAAACTGTTCAGAAGCAAAAAGCTACTAGTCCCGCTCATCTAATTAGAATCTGAGCTTCACTCAAAAACTCTGAGATATTATTGCTTCTCAACCTATTAGTCTTCTATTTTATTTGTCTAGTTGCTTGAAGACAAGCAACAGTTTAAGTTTGGTGTTGTGATGAGCGGATATTTTATACGCTTTTTGGGGTTAATTTCATATAGTTTTGAGTATGTTCTAGTTAGTTTTTAGTTTATTTCCATTAGTTTTTAGGAAAAATTCATATTTCTGGACTTTACTATGAGTTGTGTATTTTTCTGTAATTTCAGGTATTTTTTTGGCTGAAATTGAAGGAGCTGAGCAAAAATCCGATTCAGGCTGAAAAAGGACTGCTGATGCTGTTGGATTCTGACCTCCCTACACTCGAAGTGGATTTTCTGGAGCTACAGAACTCGAAATGGCATGCTTCCAATTGCGTTGGAAAGTAGACATCCAGAAATTTCCAGAAATATATAATAGTCTATACTTTGCACAAGGATAGACGACGTAAACTGGCGTTCAACGCCAGTTCTCTGCCCAATTCTGGCGTCCAGCGCCAGAAAAGGATCAAAAGCTGGAGTTGAACGCCCAAACTGGCACAAAAACTGGCGTTCAACTCCACAAATGGCCTCTGCACGTGAATTGCTTAAATCTCAGCCCCAGCACAAACCAAGTGGGCCCCAGAAGTGGATCTCTGCATCATCCATCATAGTTTACTCATTTTTTGTAAACCTAGGCTACTAGTTTAGTATTTAAACAACTTTTAGAGACTTATTTTATATCTCATAACATTTTAGATCTGAACTTTGTACTCTTTGATGGCATGAGTCTCTAAACTCCATTGTTGGGGGTGAGGAGCTCTGCTGTGTCTCGATGAATTAATGCAAGTATTTCTGTTTTCCATTCAAACACGCTTGTTCCTATCTAAGATGTTCATTCGCGCTTAACTGTGATGAAGGTGATGATCCGTGACATTCATCACCTTCCTCAAACTATGAACGTGTGCCTGACAACCACCTCCGTTCTATATCCGATTGAATGAGTATCTCTTAGATTCCTTAATCAGAATCTCCGTGGTATAAGCTAGAACTGATGGCGGCATTCCTGAGAATCCGGAAAGTCTAAACCTTGTCTGTGGTATTCCGAGTAGGATTCAATGATCGAATGACTGTGACAAGCTTCAAACTCGCGAGTGCTGGGCGTTAGTGACAGATGCAAAAGGATGAAGAATCCTATTCCAGTATGATCAAGAACCGACAGATGATTAGCCGTGCTGTGACAGAGCATGTGAGCATATTCTTCACTGAGAGGATGGGATGTAGCCATTGGCGATAGTGATCCCCTACATACAGCTTGCCATAGGAGGACGTGCATGCGTGAACAAGAAGATAGAGGAAAGCAGAGATTCAGAAGACAAAGCATCTCCAAAACTCCAACATATTCTCCATTACTGCATAACAAGTAACATTTAATCCATGCTCTCTTGCTCATTCGCAATTCAACTGATAAACATAATTGACTTCCTGACTAAGATTTACAAGATAACCATAGATTGCTTCAAACCAACAATCTCCGTGGGATTCGACCCTTACTCACGTGAGGTATTACTTGGACGACCCAGTGCACTTGCTGGTCAGTGGTACGAGTTGTGAAAAGTGTGATTCACAATTTGTGCACCAGTAGGGATCCTGTGGGATCCACAGATCCTGAGAGGTCAAGGACTTCTCATCCCTGCTCCATTTAGGCATGCAAAATGCCCTTAGAGTGCAATTCTGGCGTTAAATGCTAGGTTGCAGCCTGTTTCTGGCATTTAACGCCAACTTTTCTTCCCTTTCTGCCGTTTAACACCAACTTGGTGCTCTGTTCTGGCGTTAAACGCCAGCTTGTTGCTTCTTTCTGGCGTTAAACGCCCAGAATGGTACCAGACTGGGCGTTTAACGCCCATTCTGCTACTCTCACTGGCGTTTAAATGCCAGTAAGTCTGTCCTCCAGGGTGTGCTATTTTTTATTCTGCTTTAATTCTGCATCTATTTTTATGACTCCACATGATCATCAACCTAAAGAAAACATAAAATAACAATGGAAAATGAAATGAAAAATTAATTAACATAGATAAATAAGATTGGGTTGCCTCCCAATAAGCGCTTCTTTACTGTCAATAGCTTGACATTACTGAGCCTTATAGTTTGCAATGTCTGCAAACCACGGAGCTTCCTGAATAGCAAACAATTGCTCATCCAGAAAGGTTTCAGAGATCTCAATAGAGGGGGAGGACGCCCCTTCTACTAGTTCTATCCGGGACAGATGATCAGCCACTTGGTTCTCTGTCCATTTTCTGTCTCTTATTTCTATATCAAACTCTTCCAGAAGCAACACCCATCTTATGAGCCTGAGTTTTGAATCCTGCTTTGTAAGTAGATATTTAAGAGCAGCATGGTCAGTGTACACAATCACTTTTGATCCTACTAAGTATGATCTAAACTTGTCAATGGCATAAACCACTGCAACCAGCTCTTTTTTGTGCTTGTGTAATTTTTTTGTGCATAATTTAAAACACGGCTAGCATAATAAATGACATGCAGAAGCTTGTTATGCCTCTGTCCCAATACTGTACCAATGGCATGGTCACTGGCATCACACATTAGTTCGAATGGTAATGTCCAGTCTGGTGCAGAAATGACTGGTGCTGTGACCAGCTTAGCTTTCAGAGTCTCAAACGCCTACAGACACTCTGTGTCAAACACAAATGGCGTGTCAACAGCTAGCAGATTGCTCAGAAGTTTTGCAATTTTTGAAAAATCCTTTATAAACCTCCTATAGAATCCTGCATGCCCCAGAAAGCTTCTGATTGCCTTAACATTGGCAGGTAGTGGTAATTTTTCAATTACCTCTACCTTAGCTTGATCCACCTCTATTCTCTTGTTCGAAATTTTGTGCCCAAGGACAATTCCTTCAGTCACCATAAAGTGACATTTCTCCCAGTTTAAAACTAGGTTAGTCTCTTGGCACCTTTTTAGAACAAGTGCTAGATGGTCAAGACAGGAGTTGAATGAGTCTCCAAATACTGAGAAGTCATCCATGAAGACTTCCAAAAATTTCTCTACTATATCAGAGAAGATAAAGAGCATGCACCTCTGAAAGGTTGCAGGTGCATTGCACAGACCAAATGGCATCCTTCTGTAGGAAAACACTCCAGATAGACATGTGAATGCTATTTTCTCTTGGTCCTGAGGATCTACTGCAATTTGGTTGTAACCTGAATAGCCATCCAAAAAGCAGTAGTATTCATGGCCTGCTAGTCTCTCTAGCATCTGGTCTATGAATGGTAGAGGAAAACGATCCTTCCTGGTGGCTGTATTAAGCCTTCTGTAGTCAATACACATATGCCACCCTGTAACTGTTCTTGTAGGAACCAGTTCATTCTTTTTATTATGAACCACTGTCATTCCACCCTTCTTGGGGACAACATGGACAGGACTCACCCAGGGGCTATTAGAAATAGGATAAATAATCCCAGCCTCTAGTAACTTAGTGACCTCTTTCTGCACCACCTCCTTCATGGCGGGATTTAGCCGCCTCTGTGGTTGAACCACTGGCTTAGCATCATCCTCCAATAGGATTTTGTGCATACATCTTGCTGGGCTGATGCCCTTAAGATCACTTATGGACCACCCAAGAGCTGTCTTGTGTTTGCTTAGCACTTGAAGTAGTGCTTTCTCTTCCTGTGGATTTAAAGCAGAGCTTATGATCACCGGAAAAGTGTCACCTTCTCCCAGAAATGCATATTTCAGGGATGGTGGTAGTGGTTTGAGCTCGGGTTTAGGAGGTTTCTCCTCTTCCTGAGGAATTTTCAGAGGTTCTTTTATTTCCTCTGATTCCTCCAGATCAGGCTGAACATCTTTAAAGATGTCTTCTAGCTCTGATTCGAGACTCTCAGCCATGTTGATCTCCTCTACCAGGGAGTCAATAATATCGATGCTCATGCAGTCATTTGATGTGTCTGGATGCTGCATAGCTTTGACAACATTTAACTTGAACTCATCCTCATTGACTTTCAAGGTCACTTCCCCTTTTTGGACATCAATGAGGGTTCGTCCAGTTGCTAGGAAAGGTCTTCCTAGAATGAGAGTTGCACTCTTGTGCTCCTCCATTTCCAGCACTACAAAGTCAGTAGAGAAGGCGAATGGCCCAACTTTGACAATCATGTCCTCAATTACGCCTGATGGGGTTTTAATGGAGCTATCAGCAAGTTGGAGGCATATCCGGGTTGGTTTAACTTCATCAGTCAAACCAAGCTTTTTGATAGTGGATGCAGGTATTAGGTTGATACTTGCCCCAAGATCACATAGAGCTGTCTTGGTATAATCATCCTCTAATATGCATGGTATCATAAAGCTTCCGGGATCTTTAAGCTTCTCTGGTAAGCTTTTCAGAATGACTGTACTGCATTCTTCAGTGAGGAAAACTTTTTCAGTTTCTCTCCAATCCTTCTTATGACTTAAGATATCTTTCATGAACTTAGCATAAGAGGGTATTTGCTCAAGTGCCTCTGCAAATAGAATCTTTATTTCAAGAGTCCTAAGATAGTCTGCAAAGCGGGAAAATTGTTTATCCTGTTCCGCTTGGCAAAGTTTCTGAGGATAAGGCATCTTGGCTTTGTATTCTTCAACCTTAGTTCTTGCAGGTTTATTTCCTACAGAAGTGGTTGGAGACGCCTGCCTAATGGGGTTGTTATCAGCACTTGCAGGTGTCTGATCCCCCATTGGCGTTTGAATGCCAGAATTGGGTGCTGTATGGGCGTTTAACGCCAGATTGCCACCCTTTTTCTGGTGTTTGGACGCCAGACTTGGCTATCCACTAGACGTTTAACGCCAACTTCTTATCTTTTTCTGGCGTTTGAACGACAGAATCCTTCCTCTCTGGGCTCTTACTGTCCTCAGAGGGATTTTGGGGAGTGGCTTGGTCATCCTCTGTCAGCTGTTCCTTTCTTGGCTTTCTACTGCCTTGAGTTGAGACATTCAATGTCTTTCCACTCCTTAAATGAACAGCTTGGCACTCTTTTGTTATCTGTTTAGATAACTGCTGTCTTGTCTGATTCAATTGTACTTCCATATTCTTGTTAGCCTTCTCAGTATCTTGTAGCATCTCTTTAAATTCTGCTAACTATTTTGTTATAATAAGCAATTGCTGATTGACTTCAATAACTTGTTCTTGAGGACTAAGTTCAGTGGAAACTGTTTTAGCCTCTTCCTTCAGGGAGGACTCACTGCTTAAGTACAGATGCTAATTTCTAGCATCTGTATCAATGAGCTCTTGAGCCTCTTCAATTGTCTTTCTCATATGTATAGATCCATCAACTGAGTGATCTAGAGATATTTGAGCTTTTTCTGTAAGCCCATAGTAGAAGATGTCTAACTGTACCCACTCTGAAAATATTTCAGAGGAGAATTTCCTTAGCATCCCTCTGTACCTCTCCCAGGCATTATAAAGAGATTCATAATCCTCTTGTTTAAAGCCTTGGATGTCCAGCCTTAGCTGTGTCATCCTTTTTGGAGGGAAATATTGATTCAAGAATTTATCTGATAACTGTTTCCATGTTTTTATGCTTGCTGTGGGTTAGTTATTTAACCACCTCTTAGCTTGGCTTTTACAGCAAATGGAAACAGTAATAGTCTGTAGACATCCTGGTCCAATTCTTTATCACGTACTGTGTCAGCAATTTGTAAAAACTGTGCCAGAAACTCAATAGGTTCTTCCTGTGGAAGACTGGAATACTAATAATTTTGCTGCACCATGATAATGAGCTGAGAATTTAGCTCAAATCTGCTTGCTCTGATGGGAGGTATACAGATACTACTCCCGTATGCAGCGGTAATGGGGTTAGCATATGACCCCAGAGTCCTTCTAGACTGTTCATTTCCACTTATGTCCATGATGGAGAAAAAGGAATTGATGTGAATTGCAAGTAAAGTATATTTTTATTTTTTATTTTATTTAATTAATAACAAACCGAATAAATAAAAAAATAAGATAAAATAAAATAATTGTAAAATGAAATATAAATTTCGAAAACTAAAAAAGAAGAGAAAAAAAATTTCGAAAACTAAAATAATTAATTAATTAAGAAGATTTGAAAAACTGTGGATATGATTTTTGAAAAAGATTTTGAATTTTGAAATTTTAAAACTAAGATAAGACAAAATAAAAATTTGAATTTTTAAAGGAAATTTTCGAAAATTCAATTAAATAAATAGAAAAGATATTTTTGAATTTAATGAGGAAAGAGAAAAACAATAAAATGACACCAAACTTAGAATTTTTAGATCAAAACTAAGAAAGCAAACGGGAAAACTTTGAATGTCAAGATGAACACCAAGAACACTTTGAAGATCAAGATGAACACCAAGAACAAATTTTAAAGATTTTTAAGAAAATAGAAATACAAAGGACACCAAACTTAAAAATTTTTATATTTTGGACACTAATAATTCGAAAAATTGAAAGGAAAATAAAATCATGCAATTGACAACAAACTTAAAACATAAAACTAGACTCAAACAGAAGACTAAATTATGAAGTTATTGGTTTTTTTAAAAGTTTTCGAAAATAAATTAGAAAAGGAAAATAAGGATTTTAAAATTTTTAACCAAAATAAAAATAGAAGACTCAATTTTAGTGACTCTAAATCAAAAAGATAAATTTTTCCTAATCTAAGCAACAAAATAAACCGTCAGTTATCCAAACTCGAACAATCCCCGGCAACGGCGCCAAAAACTTGGTGCACGAATTGTAAATCACACTTTTCACAACTCGTACCACTAACCAGCAAGTGCACTGGGTCGTCCAAGTAATACCTTAAATGAGTAAGGGTCGATCCCATGGAGATTGTCGGCTTGAAGTAAGCTATGGTTATTTTGTAAATCTTAGTTAGGAAATTAATAATAAAAATGGTTAGGTTTATGAAGAGTAAATAGCATAAATTAAATAATACTTGTTATGCAGTAATGGAGAACAGATTGAGGATTTGGAGATGCTCTGTCTTCCAAATCTCTGCTTTCCTACTGTCTTCTTCTTCACGCACCCAAGGCTCCTTCCATGGCAAGCTGTATGTTGGTGGATCACCGTTGTCAATGGCTACCATCCATCCTCTCAGTGAAAATGGTCCAAATGCGCTGTCACCACACGGCTAATCATCTGTCGGTTCTCACTCATGTTGGAATAGGATCCATTGATCCTTTTGCGTCTGTTACTACGCCCAGCACTCGTGAGTTTGAAGCTCGTCACAGTCCTCCCATCCCAGATCCTACTCGGAATACCACAGACAAGGTTTAGACTTTTTGGATCTCAGGAATGGCCGCCAATAATTCTAGCCTATACCATGAAGACTCTGATCTCACGGATTCGAATGCTCTGTTGTCATGAGATGCAATCAAACACGTGAACCAGGAATCAAAGAGATACACACTCAATCTAAGGTAGAACGGAAGTGGTTGTCAGGCACGTGTTCATAGGTTGAGAATGGTGATGAGTGTCACGGATCATCACATTCATCATGGTTAAGTACAAACGAGTATCTTAGAACAGAAACAAGCGTGATTGAATAGAAAACAGAAGTAATTGCATTAATCCATCGAGACAAAGCAGAGCTCCTCACCCCCAATCATGGAGTTTAGAGACTCATGCCGTAGAGATACAATGTAAAACGTGAAAGTGTCATGAGGTACAAAATAAATCTCTAAAAGTAGTTTTTATACTAAAGTAATAACCTAGGTTTACAGAAAATGGGTAAACTAAGATAGATAGTGCAGAAATCCACTTCCGGAGCCCACTTGGTTTGTGCTTGGGCTGAGCATTGAAGCTTCCATGTGTAGAGACTTTTCTTGGAGTTAAACGCCAAGTTGCTGTCTGTTTCTGGCGTTTAACTCCAGTTTTTATGCCAGTTCTGGCGTTTAACGCCAGAATAGGGTAAAGACTTGGCGTAAAACGCCAATTTGCGTCGTCAAAACTTGGACAAAGTATGGACTATTATATATTGATGGAAAGTCCTGGATGTCTACTTTCCAACGCAATTGAGAGCATGCCAATTAGGCTTCTGTAACTCCAGAAAATTCATTTCAAGTGCAGGGAGGTCAGAATCCAATAGCATCTGCAGTCCTTTTTCAGCCACTGAATCAGATTTTTGCTCAGGTCCCTCAATTTCAGTCAGAAAATACCTAAAATCACAGAAAAGCACACAAACTCATAGTAAAGTCCAAAAATGTGATTTTTATTTAAAAACTATTAAAAATATAATAAAAACTAACTAAATCATACTAAAAACTACCTAAAAATAATACCAAAAAGCGTATAAATTATCCGTTCATCAATGGTGAAAGGAATTCCAATAATTCCCCATTAGCTTATCCACGCAGACGTTTGTTGACCTATTAAGCCTTTATCACCTGGTAAGAGTGCTTATTTTCTACTTTTGATTGATGATTATTCAAGGAAAACATGGGTTTATTTCTTGAAGCGAAAGAGCAAAGCATTTAATGCATTCAAGAAGTTCAAAGCCCTCGTTGAAAAGGAAAGTGGCTATTAGATAAAAGCTCTCAGAACTTATAGAGGTGGAGAATTCACTTCAAATGAATTCAAGACATTCTGTGAGAATCATGGTATTCGACGTCCCCTAACTGTTCCTAGATCGCCTCAACAAAATGGTGTTGTTGAAAGAAAGAATAAGACAATTCTAAATATGGCAAGAACGATGTTAAAAAGTAAGTTATTACCAAAAGGGTTATGGGGAGAAGCAGTTGCATGTGATGTTTAACTCTCAAACTGCTTACCTACCAAGAGTTTGAGAGATATAACACCTCAAGAAGCATGGAGTGGTTTGAAGCCTAATGTATCACATTTAAGGGTTGTCAGAGCTATTGCATATGTCCAAATTTCTAAGCAAGAAAGATCGAAGCTTGATGATAGGAGCCAAAAGCTTGTATATATTGGTTATGAGGAGAATACTAAAGGCTACAAATTCTTCAATCCCATCAATAATAAAGTAATAATAAGCATAGATGTTGAGTTTGAAGAAAATGCAAAGTGAGACTAGAGTACACAAAATGAAGTCACTTATGATTTTCTGCCTTACTTTAAGGAAAAAGAAGCCCCGATGCAAGAAGTGCAAAGCGAAATTGAACCTTTAACATCAGCATTAACCCCACTAGTATCATCATCGTCATCTCCATCCTCTAGTTCAAGCGAAGGCCCTCATAGATATCGAAGTCTCCCTGATCTCTATAAGCAAACAGAAATGCTAAAGGATAAAAATTTATTGTGTTTACTCTCCAATGATGAGCCTTTAAGTTTTAAAGAAGCTATTAAAGATGAGAAATGGATACAAGCTAAGGAGGAAGAAATTCAAGCAATTGAGAAGAACAACACTTGGGAACTTGTATCACTTCCAAGTGATAATCAGGCTATTGGAGTCAAATAGATTTCCAGAGTTAAGAAGAACTCTTAAGGTGATGTAAAAAGGTATAAGGCAAGACTCGTTGCAAAAGGGTATAAGCAGAAGCAAGGAATAGATTATGACGAGGTGTTTGCTATAGTTGCTCGCTTGGAGACGATAAGGCTATTGTTGTCACTTGCAGCACAGAACAACTGGAAAATCCACCAAATAGATGTGAAGTCTGCTTTTCTGAACGGTAATCTTTTGGAAGAAGTTTATATTGAACATCCTTTGGGTTTTGTTGTTGAGGGTTGTGAAAATAAGGCGTTAAGACTTAAAAAGGCCTTATATGGACTGAAGCAAGCTCCAAGAGCTTGGAATTTTCATCTCACAAGAGGCTTATGTAAGAGAGCTATTGAAGAAACTCAACATGCTAGACTGCAATCCTACCAATACACCTATGGAGTGTGGAGTCAAACTTTCTAAAGAGGAAGAAGGTGTAAGAAAAGTTGATCAAACATTATTCAGAAGTCTCGTGGGGAGTTTAAGGTATTTGACCTATACCAGATCTGACATTTTATTTTTAGTTGGGTTAGTTAGTCATTACATGGAGAATCCAACAGAAATCCATATGAAGGCAGCCAAGAGAATTCTTCGCTATCTTAGAGGAATTATTGAGTATGGCGTATTTTATTCAGCTTCAGATGAATTCAAATTAATGGGCTATTGTGATAGTGATTATGCTAGGGATATTGACGACAGGAAGAGTACTATTGGATTTGTTTTCTTTCTAGGAAATAATGCAATTTCTTGGTGTTTAAAAAATAACCTATAGTCACTCTTTCAACTTGTGAAGCTGAATATGTTGCTACCACTACCCGTACATGTTATGTAATTTGGCTGAAGATACTACTGAAGGAACTTCATTTTGAGCAAGTTGAATCCACCAAGATCATGATGGACAATAAGTCAGCGATTGCCCTTGCAAAGAATCCAGTGTTTCACGACAGAAGCAAACACATAGAAACAAAATATCCTTTCATTCGACAATGTATTGAGAACATGCATGTGGAAGTTGAGTATGTGAAATCACTTGATCAAGTGCTGACATTTTCACAAAACTTCTGAAATATGATGCTTTTCAAAAGTTAAGAAGTATGATTGGAGTAGAAAGATTATCAAATTTAAGGGAGAATGTTAAAAATAAATTTGATGGTTAGAATTTAAAAATGAATAAAAATCACAGTTTAAATAGGTTATTTATATTTAGTTTTAATTTAAATCATTTGTTTATTAGAATATGTTAAATATAGATATAAAAAAAAGTATAAATATATATACAATTATTTCATAAATAACAATATACAAATACATTTAATACATTTTTTTCATTTTATATTCTTTGTAAGTGTGTGCGCCTTATTCTTTTATTTTCAACAGTATCTTCTTAACTGAAAACACCCATAATGAAAAGCTTATAGCTTATTCAGCGCGTAAGTAGTATAGTGTCTACCGTACCTAAACCTTTCTCTTCTCAAGTGACATTTGGGTAATAACCTTGATTACGCTGCTTATTTTCTAATTAATTATTGTTGATTACTCGTGTGCTCATTAAACAAGTTGACCTTTACTAGCACACGCAAAAGAACCAATGCAAATTGTTCAAGGTGTGAGCATATTGTGTTGCCGGATTATAAAAGTTTCCAGCATATGTGGAAATATGTCACCTTTGTGGCACACAATGTATCAAATATCGATAAGGTTCCCAATATATGCGTCCCAACAACAGTTGCATAAGTAATACCAACGACCCTTAATTGGATTTGGATTCTCTAAAATTTGAATTTTATTTTAGAGAGTAAAGTATAATTTTTTACTATTTATTTTATAGGTGGGACCAAAACTAAATATAAAAGAAAAACTATTTTAAAGATAGAAAATCACACTTTATCCTTTAAAGTATAAATTTAAAATTTAAAAAATCCAATTTTTCTTTAATTTAAGTGTTTACACAATTATTGACATCTTCCTTCTTGCGGGTGGACTTGTTAAATGACAATTAGACATATAGTCTCAGATTTAATTATGCATGTAAAAATGGAAAATGCATGTGACCAATAATCACATTTGTTACTTTATTATATTAGGAAAAAATATTAAATTAGTCTTCTATATTTGAGCATAATTTTATTTTAGTCCTTAAGATTTAAAGTATTCTATTTGAATCCAAAATTTTTTTATTTAGTTTTAATGTAGTCCCACCATGAGGTCAAAGTTAAATAATTAATAAAATATCCTAAACGACAGTAGTATAAAAATAAAATCGATAATCTGGAGAATAAGTACAAGCTCCAGAGACACAAAATTAATCTTGGATGCATCAATACATTTATTTATCATTCTTCTTACAATTTAAATGATATATTTTCCATAGAACTAAAGAGAATGATAAATAAATGTATTGATGCATTGACGAACGGATTTTTGCTAGTAAAGAATTTCACAGTAAATCCTCGTTGCTAGTATAGTTTCTAAACCAACAAAGAATCTTTTCATACAAAAATTTGGTTGTCACTTAAGCAAACCAAATAAAATTAAACCGAAGTATTTAAACATCGGGTCGTCTCTGAAGGAATTGCAGGGAGGTGTAGTTATTATTGGTTATGAGATTGTATCTTTTTGAGTTTTTCGAAATAAGGAACAAGGAAATAAAATGGCAAGAAAGTAAATTAATAACTAGAAAAGTTCTTGGCAAGGTATGAGAACTAGACGTCCTATCCTAGTTATCCTTATCAATTGTGCTAAGAATTGTTCATTACTCCCACTTAGTTAACCTCTAACTATGAAGGAAAGTCAAGTGGACAAATCAATTTGATTCCTCAAGTCCTAGTCAACTCCTAAGGAAAGACTAGCTTTAGAGGGATCCAAATCAACCAGCAACTTTTAATTATCAATCAACAAAGGAGTTTGATAACTCAAGATTCTCCAATTACTCAACCAAAGCCAAGAACATAAAAATCTAACTTAAAACCCTCCCAAGCATTTTATCAAACACTTGGAAGGCATAACATAAAAACATAGAAAACTAACAAGGACTATGAAATCCAAATAACCAATTTCAAACATCAATGACTTACAAATAAAGAAAGCAAAAATAAAAATTGAAATACCTCAAATTGCATTAAATAGAGAAATCAAATCTAACAAGAGAATTCATGAACCAAATAGCAACATAAAGTAATCAACAAAAGAAATAAATAAGCTAGAATACTAGAACAATTAAGAGTAGAAGAGAAACTAAATTGAAGCAAATTAGAATCTAAAATTAAGAAAAGCTAAACTTAAAATCCTAAAATCTAGAGAGAGGAGAGAGCCTCTCTCTCTAGAAAACTACATCTAAAACCTAAAAAATTATTTGAATCCAAGTTGTTTGAGTGAATGAATTAATGTGATTCTCCCACTCTGCAGCCTCTAATATGTGTTTTTCGGGCTTGAAACTGGGCCAAAAATAGTCCAGAAATCGCTGGAAATCGCTCCTAGCAATTTTTGATACGTCCAGCACGTGGCTCTGTCACGCGTACGCGTCGCTCACGCGTACGCGTCGATTGAACTTTCGCAAGGTCACGCGTACGCGTGATCCACGCGTGCGCGTCACCTAACAGCATGACAACTATGGCAAATTATATATCATTTCGAAGCCATGGATGTTAGCTTTCCAACGCAACTGGAACCGCCTCATTTGGACCTGTGTAGCTCACGTTATGGTCAGTTAAGTACGAAAAGTTCAGGCTTGACAGCTTTACAGTTCCTTCAATTTCTTGTATTCCTTCCACTTTTGCATGCTTCCTTTCCATCCTCTAAGTCATTCTTGCCCTGTAAACCCTGAAATCACTTAACACACATATCACGGCATCGAATGGTAATAAGAGAGGATTAAACATAGCAAATTTAAGGGCAAAGAAGCATGTTTTCAATCATAGCACAAAATTAGGAAGGAAAATGTAAAACATGCAAATTACTTGAATAAGTGTGAGTTTAGTGGATAAAATTCACTCAATTAAGTACAAAATATACCATGAAATAGTGGTACATCATGCATCCACGGTTGATTTGTGCATTTGGAACTTATATTTGTTCTCCAGATTATCGATTTTGTTCTTATTATACTGTTGTCATGTAGAACATTTCGTTAATTATTTAACTTTGACCTCAGTATGGGACTAAATTAAAGTTAAATAAAACTTTTTTGAATTTAAATAAAATACTTTAAACGTTGAGAATCAAAATAAAATTATGTCTAAACGAACCAATTTAATACTTTACCCATTATATTATTAGGTCACCAGCTAAAATACAAGGCTTGAAGGAGTTATGAACTTATGCTAGCTCCTTGACGATGAGAGTGAGAAGCACTTATGCGGATGCCCTATGCCGGAAACTGATACAAAAAGAAGGCAGATTTTTGTCTATTTAAGTAATGAATGGAAATTGTCAGCACTAGGATACAAATGAGGCCAATTTTCTTATACTTTTATTTTGATGTCAAATTTATTTTTTATAATTATTTATTTTTATATTTTTAAATTAAATATTAATTTTAACCTATAAAAACACCTAAAAAAGACACGTATCCAATATGCGTATTTTTTATATTTAACTATATTTTAATAAAAAATAAAAAAATATTTTTTTAAATATACTTAAATATACTTAAATATTATTACGTATCAATGTGTCTAATCTATTTTTAAATATATTTTTGAAATAAATTTAAAAAATATATATTATTATTTATTAAAAAGATATTTTAAATATTTTATATAATTAAAAAACACTAAAATAATTAAAAATTAATCTATTTTAATATCAATAAAATATTAAAATATTATTATTATCTTAAAAAGTAGTTTATATTTTATATATATTTCGTATTCTGTGTCTTATAAAAATTTAAAATTCGTATATCCATATGTGCTATATTATATTATCCTATATTCATATTAATATCCGTGAATCACAAATTTTTAACCTTTTTTAGCAAAAACATACAACTTTAAACATCATAACAATCACAATCACCTACAAATCAACGCAAGAGACATCAAAATAGTGGAGACAAAGACCGATACAGAGACTTCGTAGACAAAAAAAAAATGTATATATGAAATTTATTCTTAGTTTTCTATTTATATTGTTTCTATCTTTTAGGGAAAAAGAATATAAAAACTATATATAGAAGAATGTTTTGGGACAGAAAAGTTTACCGTCCTCGTATTCGTCATCTTAAGTTTCAAATAGATTTGTATACTTTATCTATCTATTTGCGTATGATAAAAATAAAATTCTTTAGTCATCTATAATTGTATTGTATTTATTTGTTAGATTTTAAATTAATTTCTCTCACTTATTATACCAATTCATTTGGTTTTGTAGTATATATCTCTTTCTATTGTAATTGATAATAATGTTATATGGATTTGGTATCCAATCGATACTCATAATATATTTTGTTTGAGTTTTATGTGATGAGCGAAAATTAATACTTATGCATATCGACAAATGTATTAGATCGATTAAGTAATATTATTGCGGGTAGATATTGTTTCTACGAGAATGAAAAGATTAAGTAAGTAATTATCTGATTAAATATTTAATTAGATAAAAATAATCCGAACGAATGATGACAGAATTTATATCTTATTTGAAATTTTGAGTGCTCAAAAAATAGTGAACTCAGATAGATGTTGATTGAAAGAAGATAATGATTGTGAGAGTTAAGGGATTTAAAAATATTTATACTCTTAAGAAAACTAAACTTTATTTATTTATTTTGAAATATACAAAGATCTTTTACAACAAATTTTTAGTAACTAATTTTCAATTCCTTAGTTCTTCAATTTTTTTTTAATTAAATAGTCGTCAATTAATTAATTAAAGAGGTTTAAGTACAAAAACTGATTTAGTTTCTTAATAAGATTTAAAAGTAATCTTTAGGTCAAATTATATATTATGTATTTAAGTTAGTCCTATACAATTAAACCTTAACTTTGAAGAAAAACACAATTTTCATAAAGTTGTTTTAATCTAAATTATATGTCACTTATTTAAAATTAGAGTGATTGAAAATTGTAAGACTCCGAATTTTTGAAAATTAAATAATTAGCTATTTATGAACTAATATATTATATTGAGATGTAATGTTTAAGAAAATTATTTTTAACAAAAATAATTAAATATAATTTTATGATTATTAAAGTTTAATTTAATTATTACTTATTCTATTAAATTTGATTATTTATCAAAAAATAATTTGATAAAACAAAAATTAAACTAATTTTTATTGTTCTTATTATTATTATTATTATTATTATTATTAAAGTTAAAAAAAAAAAGAGAAAAGAGTGGCCGAAGCCATTTGTGAGAAGGAAAGAAATGAAACGTGTTTTAATTTCATGCATATATACGTGTGTAACATTATAAGATCATGCATATCTATATATATAAGATTATGACACCTAAACCCATGTGTTGTGTAACATTTTCCCTAAACATGATCATTAGTTCCAAACTGGCCTTGCATGCTTCATTTCCTAGTAAAGTGAGAAAGAAAAAACCAAGATGGAGAAGAGAGAAAACGTGAACTTCTTTATACACTATCAAAAAAAAGGCCTATAATCAGCTAGTAAAAAGGGTGACTACAGATCTATGGTCACGGTATTAGACTTATAGTCACGAGTTTTTACTGTAGTCTATTTTTTCGTGACCATAGGTCTATGATCACGATTTTTTTTATCTATGGTCACGATTTCTATAGTCACGGTTTTAATTTTCAAATTCTGACACTTTAGGACACGTTTTTCACTGTGACCATAGACTAATCTATGGTCACGCATAAAAACCGTGACCATAGCCTTATATATGGTCACGGTTTTCATCATGACCATAGTCTCTATGGTCACCCCTCCTTAAAACCGTGACCATAGTCAAAGACACACCGTGACCATAGACTCTATGGTCACCCCTCCTTAAAAACTGTGACCATAACCTTATCTATAGTCACGGATTTTGCCGTGACCATAGCTCTATGGTCACCCCACCTTAAAACCGTGACCATAGCCTCTATGGTCACTCCACTCAAAACCGTTACCATAGCCCTATCTACCGTGACCATAGCCTCTATGGTCACCCCTCCTTAAAACCGTGACCATATCTATGGTCATGGTTTTTCGCCGTGGCCATAGCTTCTATGGTCACCCTATCTTAAAACCGTGACCATAGCCTTATCTATGGTCACGATTTTCACCGTGGCCATAGCTTATCTATGGTCACCCCCTCCTTAAAACCGTGACCATAGCCTATCTATGGTCACGATTTTTCGCCGTGACCATAGCCTTATCTATGGTCACTGTTTTCACCGTGGCCATAGCTTATCTATGGTCACCCTATTTTTAAATGGTGACTATAGCTTATTTTGTTTTATGAGATTTAATTTTTTTTAAAGCATAATCACATTTGATGATAATCACAAAATAAATCAAAAAATGAGAAATTCAATAAATCTAAATCATAAAAGTTTCATTAAAAACTAGATATCCATTACAACACTAATCAAAATAATGTGTAATTTATCTATTACATGTAATATTGGATAAAGTCTCTTATGAAAAAATAAAGAACACAACAAAATAATACATTTAAATAACCAAAATCATTATAAGACTCATCCCATCTTATATTTGTATAGAACATATTTTCTTCACATCATGTCCTCCTGCTCCTGATAGCAAAAGAAATAAACATGTTAGAACAGAGCAAAAATATTTTTGATAATGCAGTACAGTTGAGTAATGAATATGGAGCACAGGTTAAAACTAATCAAACTAATAACAAAAGACCAAATTAAAACTAATTAGTGCTACACTACTACAATTTCACAAAAAACCTAAATTAAAACTAATTAAACTATAACAACAAAAAGTTGGAGTTTTTTTTGGACATTTCAACTTTCAGATCAGAACCCATTTCTTAGAAAAAGCCTTGATGCCTACAATATATGTAACAAAACAAACAAACAAAATTTGGATAAGAAAGAAACATTAAACAAATCGCATCAACATTCAATTTTTTCGTTAATTAATAAGTAACATCATGCATATATCAGACCCTGAAATCTTAATTGATGGATACCATTTAACTAAAAAGCAATATGAGCAAGCATCATAATGCCTTACAACAACACAATTTGGCTAAAAAAGGAAACAAAATATTCAGCACTTACATTATAAACCAACTTGTGTTAATAGATATTATTACATAAGCATAAGCATTCTAAGTAATACAAGCATTCGAACATAGTCTTTCTAACTCTTCCCTCTTCTACTAACCTATTTTAATACAAGCATTCAAATGCTATTTTCTTCTTTTTATTATAACCTCTCCTACTAAGCTTCATCATCTTTATTATCTTTCCTAATTTTTAAAATCAAAGCTAGCTACCTTGTTCAACAGCGAGACAATTTTTTATTTATATTTTTTTTAACACCTACTGATAATTTAAATTTAAGATCAGGGACTAGAAAAATAAAGTCTAAGTTACTATCTAGTAGAATTTTAGTTAACTATGAAGATACAAGCAATTGACCCAAAGCAAGAAAAGCCAGAGGAACTGCACCAACAAGTTTAGTATCTTTGAACTTGTACAACTTTTACTACAAAATCTCAATTAGGCTAAAATTTGATTTGGAGACTCCTAACTTGTCTGGCAACAAGTGTGTCTTAGTTGCAACCCAATTGCTACTCAATTCTAAGAGTTACAAGTATTGGAAGTTGATGCATAACTTGCTGAAAACTGATTCTTTCCAACTTTGATCACCAATTTTCAAAAATTCACAAACCCCAATCCTTAATTCCTAAAATTCTGAAATTTTAGAGCAATAAATAAAGTTAATCAAATTTTAAAACAAAATTAGTTTCACTCCAAAACTCAGCTCGGAGGAGTCGCAGCAAGACAAACAATTTGCTGCCCTGTTTGAACTCTTTTGCTGCAAGACAGATTTGATGACTCAACTTTAAAAATTTACCATAAATTTTGTATTTAACAAAAAGACCTCAAATTTTTTAGTCCAGCTCTACGTATTCCCAAGTTTAATCCAGACTTGGTCCTATACAATTCCGATCATCACATAATTAGTTATAGCTTTTCCAAATTTCTGACTTCGTTTAAAAATAATGCAGAAAATTAGATTTTATAATTCAACTTTGAAAAATCATAACTAATTCTCCAGTTAATACGAAACCTTCAAAATTGAATATTAATAACTATACTTATTGTAGTTTGCTTAACTTTTAGTCTCATATCATTTCAATCTCTATTAAGTTGCTGGTTCACTTTCAAAGTTGCCATTTCATTTCAAAACTCAGATTTTCAACAAGTAGTTTAGTGTTTCAAAATTCAACCCCTTTAATATCTCTCAAAATCAAATCACAAAACAATCACCAATCAACTTCGATCCATAAATAACAAACCGGAATGCATAGCTTAGTTTTGAAAAGATCTATAAAGGAAAAGTTCTAAGGTACAAATGCAGCACACAATCTTCTAATAATATACAATTTTCTTCATATTATCATGTAGCCTAAGTTATCTTGGTAGGTCAGTTATTAATTATCATCCAACTTAAAACATAACCCTTTCAAAATAGTAATTTTCAGTCCAGATACGTACAAATACGTACAAATCAGTCCTCATTTTATTAACACTATGAACACACACAAATCAGTCCTCTAATGTCCAGATACGTACAACCAAATAAAATATAGGTTATTGGCAATAACATCTTAGACAAAGACTAGATTTCACTTCAGACATATAGGATCTAATTAGCCAAATAAATTCTACATAAAGTCCCATGCCGGCAACAAAGAGGCAAATATCTTTGGTGGTTTTACCAACAGTTCTTATTTTGTGCTGTTTGTTCGAATCCATCAACAGTTCATGGTGGTATGAACTCAATCATGGGTAACAACTCAAGAGTAACAACTCAATCGATGGTATGAACATGTAAATAATTATTATTATGAATGAATTTTGTTGGGCATCAATCTAGCATCAACTAAATTAAGTACACATAAAAAATAAAAACAAGTAATAATTTGAAGTTCCAATACTAATCAGAACAAGTAAAAAAAAAAACAAGTAACAAATCAGAAAAAATACCACACAGAACAATAATCAACAGTCCTAATATTCACAAGTTTTGATAATCAAAAACAACTTCCCTAATCAGAAGTTCTAATAATCAAAATCAATACTTTTCCCCTAGTCAGAAGTTCTGATTATCAAAATCCCTATTCCCTAATCAGAATATTAATTCATTATAATAATTAATTATTTACATGAGAAGAGAAGAAGAGGACGACCGGAGAAGAGAGCAGAGAAGAGGTGGCACAGCTAACAGAGACGAAGATGAGCTTGCGACTGTGACACAGCGCGACAAAGCTTGCGACTGTGACACAGCGCGACGAGCTTGCAACGGCGACGAGCTTGTGGCGGTGACGACAATGGCGAGGCGAGCTGGACGGCTGCAGCAGCGCGGCTCCTCCCTCTCTCAACGCGCGTCTTTCACCATCGAGCTCGACGGCTCTCTCGCGTGCGACATGGATGAGGCGGCGGCGGTTTCCCGAGCTATCTCCCTTCTCCCCTTTCTTTCTTTGTTTCTTTCTGCTACTGCTGCTGGGTTATATTTGCGAAGAGGAGGGGGGAGATTGGTAGCGGTTGGGTTTAGGGTTAGAGAGTGTGAGTGTGTGTTAAAATGAAATTAGGGTTAGAGTTTTAATTTGGAGATTTTTGGGTTAATTAAGATAGTGTAATTTTAATAAAAATAGGAGATAGGGTATTAATTTAAAATTTAATTTAATTATTATAATTATTTTAAAAATATTATTATTTATTAATTTATTAATTGATTTTTAATTAAATATTTTAATTTAAAAATTAAAATATAAGATAATATAATTAATTTTTTATTTATAAAATTTAATAATATTTTACTTAATCTAAAATAATATAATTAATTTTTAATTTAAAATTAATAGTATTTTACTTAATTTTTTATTTATAAAAATTAGATTTAAAATTTTAATATTTAAAGTAAATCATATAAAATTTTAATTAGTTTTTAATTATTAAAATTTTAAAATTTTAAATATATAAAATATTTAAAATCGTGACCATAGACCCTTTAGGTCACCCCCAAAACCGTGACCATAGACCCTTTTAGGCCACCCCCCAAAACCGTGACCATAGACCCCTTTAGGCCACCCCCAAAAACTGTGATCATAGATCCTTTTAGGTCACCCTTTTTTGAAAAACCGTGACCATATACCCTTTTTGGTCACTGTAAAAAACCGTGACCATAGACCCTTTAGGTCACCCCTCAAAATTGTGACCATAGACCCTTTTAGGCCATCCTTTTTTAAAAAACCGTGACCTTAGGTACTCTATGGTCACCATTTTCAAAAAAACCATGACCATAACTTTTTTTTGGTCACCCTAAAAAACCGTGACCATAGAGGGTCTATATCACGATTTTTTACCGTGACCAAAAAAACCGTGGCCATAGACCCAAAATGTTGTAGTGTTAACTTTCAGCTTCGATTTTTTTTTTTGCGATCCGTAACTCCAATAAAAAAATCTAATCCTATAAAAGTGTTCGTATCTTCCTCCTCTACGTATTGGTGTCACTTTTGTTCGGTAGAAGTTGATGGTGACGTAGCTCCCCTTTTCCAAAAATTCAGCCAATTGGAGTTCTAGGAGGCACAGACGATTTATAGCATTTTCTTCTTCAGCAGCTCGATCAATAAGCTTCTCCAGAGGTTTCGTTGATTTTGATTTCATACGGAGGTAGGAGATTTTATTTTGAAATTAAATATTTTAAACTACGAATGCCATGGATGTCTAGTGGATATTTATAAATAATTTATGATTGTTTGGAATGACTGAATGATAATTTTGAATTGCATTTGTGACTGAATGTGATGAATACGTATTTGATTTCTTGATTATTTAAGAATGCTGAGAATTCTGATTGTTGAGTTGGAAAGTCAGTTTGATTTGTTGGTGTTGAACTGAGATTTGAAAATGATTTCTGATTTTGGAAATGTTTGAAAAGACGTTGAGAATGGTTCGGTTGGGAAATGCTGTCGAAATTTTATTATGAAACTTGAGACTTTGTTTGAAATATTTAGAAAAAGGTTGGACTTGAGGAATTGTATTATTTGGCTTTTGATTTATTAAGAAAAGATTTACGTTTGGGTTTGATTTATTAAGAAAGACTTTATATTTTGAGTTTTATTGTCGTCCTCCCTAAAGTCTCGAGACCCTGCCGTAGGATTTATTTAATAAATGATTCTTTTAAAGAGGTTTAAATTTGAAATAGTTTTGAAATTGGGTTGGAAAATCATGGTTAAGAAAGAACTGGTTTTTGTATTAAAGAAGAACTTGTTGTAAGTAAAGTAGCTTCGGAGGTTTGGAAAGGTTATAAAGAGAGGTGTTGGTTTTAAATAAAAATGACTTGAATTCGATTTATTAAGGAAAAGTATAATATTTTAAATTCTATCTTTTGAGAAGGGGTTTTGTTTTAAGTTATGTTTTGAGTTCAGTTGATAAGAAAGAAAAGAAGAAGAACGAAAAGTAAAGGAAAGAGAGATAATTAAAGGGGTCTCTACCACAGTAGAGTAGAGAGCAAAGGTTGAAAAGAAATTGAATGCTGTTTGGGCCTTAGTGCCAAGTGTCTAGTGAGGACGGCGATACGTAACGCTCGCTTGACACTATAAGGATGGCTCAGTAAGGATGGCGATACGTAACGCTCATTGGAGACTGAAAGGTAGTTTCCCCCATGAGGACGGCGATACGTAACGCTCATGGATGGGACGATGGCTGAGATAAGGACGGCGGTACGAATGCTTATCTCAGTACTAGTGTCAGGAATCGGGCAACAAACTGACACATGAGCTCATGGCCTATTTAGGACAGACATGCATCATGATGTTTGCGCATATGCATTTGGTTGTGTTTGATTGTATTACTTCTTTGTGATTGTGCTGTTTGTCTTATTGTGACTTGTTTGTGCGTTGAATTGAAACCTTTACTTGTGCTATTTATTTGTGGATGTATTGAGGTGATTAATAATTGTTATTGTGACTAAGAATTAATTAGGTGACTAAGAGATAGTTGGTATGAAAAATTTTGTGACTAAAATCTGTTTTGAGTTTAGAAATTTTAAAAAAAGTAATTAATTATCTAAAGTAGAATTAAAAAGTATTTTCAAAAGTTTGATAAAAATAGTTTTTTTAAGTATAGTTAATTATTTGAATCTTATTAATCATTACTTTTACGGCATTTCCATTCCCTACTGAGAACACATGGTTTGTTCTCACCCCAAAATCTTCGACCCTTTCAATGACACAGGTTCGAAGACTCAGTATGAAGCTGCGGACGATTAATAGATTTACTTATGATTCTTGTCGCTTTCCTAGAATTTCCTCGCCTTTGTTAATTAAGATTTTATTTTATACAGAGGGATAGAAGTTGTATTTGAGTTTTATTTGAATTCTTTCGTATGATATTTATTATTCTTACTAACTATGTGACTAGTATTGCTTGGAGATCTTTGATATGTGATTTTAATTAATAGAAACAAAACTTTTCAGCTTTTTCTTAAAAATTGAAACGCAAAATTGAACTAAAGGCTCAGTATTAGATAGTAAATACGGGAAACAGGTCAGTAACGCCTCACTTTTGGTACGATCATGACGTGCTGAAAGTTAGGGTGTTACAAAAATCATGTATGTGTCACACACTAATTAAACCATTATTCTTAGCTGAATTCAAAGAGTTATGTGAAAGAGTTTTCAAACTTTAATTCAAATATTAAAATTTTTAATTATAATAAAAAAAATTCAAAAGGGATTAGCATACCTTCCAATACTTCTAATTCGAATGAAGAATGAATAACTCAATCATAAAATAGATCAAAGTAAGATTTCAAAATAAAATTAACGTAGATTAATAATCCGTGAAAAACATAAATAGAACTCCTAACCCTTTGACATAAGATTAGTTATCCATAGAATGAAAAAAAATAAGACAAAAACTGTGCTGAGAAATAGAATGGAATTTGGATCCGAAGATCCTCCTCTTCAATGCCTCCTGTAACACCCCGAATTTTTGAGAATTAAATAATTAGTTATTTATGAGTTATTATATTATATTGAGATTTTATTTTTAAAAAATTATTTTTAATAAAAATAATTAAATAGAATTTTATTATTATTAAAATTTAATTTAATTATGACTTATTCTATTAATTTCAATTATTTATTAAAAATTATTTTGATAGATAAAATTTAAATTAATTTTTATAATTATTATTATTATTATTATTATTATTATTATTATTATTATTATTATTATTATTATTATTATTATTTGTACATTATTATTATTATCCTTAGTTGCCGATACCATTAAAGAAATAGAAACAAAAAAGGCGAAACGTGGCTTATATATGTATATATATACATGCTTAACATGACACATGCATGTTCCTTATTTCCATTAAATATCATAATCATTGATGGTGGGAAATGCATCTGCATTAACTATCGACAAGTATATCGGGTCGCATCAAGTAGTAAAATTTACAAGAGTGAGATCGATCCTACAGGAATTGATGCATGAAGCAATTTTAGTTGGGTGATATGTCCAGTCAAGCTAATATTGAAAGAAGTTTGGTGAAATTGATCGAACAGAATATAAATTGCAAGAAAATAAATGTTAGAAATTAAAGGACAAAACTTAAATGGCATGAAATGTAAAGTACTGGAAAAATAAATGCTGAAGAATAAATGACAAAAATTTAAATGGCGGAAAATATAAAGTGCTGAAGCTTAAAGAATAAGAAAATGTAAATGGGCTGAATCTTAAATTGCAAGAAATGTAAATGGCTTGAATCTTAGACTGCAAGAAAATAAAAGGCAGAATATAAATGGCATGAAACTAAAAATTGCATGAATTGTAAAAGGGAGTTGGGTGTTGGGAAAACTAAAGGAAACAGTAAACAATCAAAGCAAATTCAGGTTGATCTAAATTGAGAAAAATCAAAGAGAAATGATTCATTAAGGATTGGAGATATCATAATCGACTATGAATCAAATGGGTCTCAACTTCCTTCTCAATCATATGAGTAGATCTATGGCGGATTGTAATTGATTGGATCCCAATTCTTTGGCAATCCAATCTCTCTAATCACAATCAATCTTGCCAATTTCTTGATCTAATTGTCATGAGAAGAGGTTAAGCATTTTCTCTCATCCATAAGCCACACAAATCCTCAAGCCCTCAATTCCTCCCGAATAGTGTTGGTTAAGAGGATTGTGAAGGATAGAGCTCCAATTCTAATGAAGGTGGATTGAGAAGAAGAATATGTTCATTCATTCATTGGGATTACAATAGAGCTCCTCCCCCTAATGAAATAGGAGTTTAGTGCATCATTGCTCAATCCAAACAGAAAAGGAAAAGAAAGTACGTAAACTAAAAAGAAAAGTACAAAGAAAATCCTCCCAGGGCTTCCCAATTAGGGTCCCCTACTTCCTAGCCCTTTTTCTAGCTCATATTCTATGCTATTTATACACTTTTCCCATTCAGTCTTTAAGTCTTTGAATTGAGCTTTGGCCTTTGTTGAAACAAGTTAAAAGTGGCTTTTAGTGACGTTGATGAGGAACGTTGGCAAACTAACGTTCATTCTAGCATGGGTGCCAATTTGTATTAGAGTTGGTAATAACGTTGGTGATCAACGTTTGTATGAAAATGTTGAGTCAAACATTGCAAAAAAGTAACACTTGAGTGTAACACCCTAATACTTTTAAACTGAGTTAAGCTTTTATTTGGATTTTATTTAGTAGCTGATATTCAAAACCTTGCAAAAATTTTCTTTTAAAACAAATGTGAAATATTTATATAAAATAATTTATAGACAAAAATATTGAATAATTAGTTTTTATTAGAATAGTTACTAGTTGAAAAATATAAGTGGATTTGAAAATACTAACATGAAAAACCGGTGTGCTAAACTATGAAGGCACAACAATGACAAGCTTTATTCATACCAAATAAAAAAGGGAACATCATAGTTATAATTGCAATCAGTCAATAAGGATAAAACAAGACACATAGAAAATCCTAATTCTCTTAATTTGTTTAACTATGGCTAAAACAAGCGCATATTCTTCCTTCTTAAGGTAAACGTTTAATGTTTTGTATCTACGTCCTCGATAGCTTGCTCCCACTAGTGTACCTGTATTTTCACCTCAACTGTATTGCTTCGTACTGCATCGTTCCTGAAGATGGTACGGAGAGAGGGGTGAGAAACAAAAGTTTCTCAGTAGTTTATCTATATGGTGTCATCGTATTCATCCCCAGCCACTCCGAGTTTTAAAATAAAAACAGTGATAATACAATGTTGTCCAATTATTATTTTCAAAAGTCCTTGTTAGTCGGAGTGGTGTGACTTTTAGATGCTTCTTATTTACTTATATTATGACATGTGTGATGCATACAAAATGCCTATAGCGTTAAAACATATGAAGGTAAACTCATAAACCTTGGTATGATGTTCTCATAGGCCATAAAGCAAGGCAAAATAAAGAATAAATAAGAGAAGAATAGTAACATTGCCATAGATAAGTCAAACAGAATAAATCTGAATAAAATAAAGATCTTAAACAATATCATACATCATACAAAAAGGAATTTTGGAAAAAAGAAGGATCTTTGAATGCAATAATAAACATAATCATAAATAAAAAAAAAGATAAAAGAAGAACAACATGATCACTCTTTTCATTGCACTTTTCATTACTTTTTCTCGTAGCTTTTATGGAAGGTATTGAGCTCAAACCGGTATAAAATGTGGGAGTCTCCTTCCCTTACCGAAGGTTCTTATCCCAAACGTTTTGGCGATCACCTTCCCTTACCGAAGGATCATATCGATATCTTGTCTTTGGGGGTCACCTTCCCTTACCGAAGGATCATTCCCTCAGTTCAATTTACAATCAAGGTTATTTAGACATGCACAAGAAAAGAGTTATATTAACAAAGATATCTTATTATATAAAATTGATGGGAGTCTCCTTCCCTTACCGAAGGTTCCCAAAAGTTTGCGGATCACCTTTCCTTACCAAAGGATCATCTCGATTATCTTGTCTTTGGGAGTCACCTTCCCTTACCGAAGGATCATTCCCTCAGTTCTTTATGCACATAAGATTTTTATTATAATGCATAATGCGTATGAAGGGAAGAGACATTATATCATGACATGTAATGCTAACATCTATATATGACATAAAAATTAGCATAAAACCCCTACCTCGAGTGAAGTTCTGCTAGGTATTCCGATGCAAATAGATGCAATTTGTTAGTGAAGAGAGGCTTGTTTCATGGCTAGACTTTGTATATACTAGAATGTTTTGTATAGAAAATGGAATAGAATGAGAAAGGAAGGATCAAACAGCTCTCAGGTATGTGCATATTATGTTAGGAGGCATTTAGGTGAAATCTTCAATCTGGATCGTCACTTTGTGAGCCCTATAACTTTTCTACGTTTGGAATTTGGAATTAGCTATTAGAGATAAATTTATAGAGAATTGAATTAGCTTTAAAAAAAATCTTAAATGAAGTTAATCGGATAACCACAACTTCAGATATTCCCAAAATACTGTTAGTATATCAGGCTGGCTGATAAGAGCACAATTTTCTACTCTGAACTTGTAACCGATTTATCTACCTAATTTATTTTGAATTTGATTTTATACTAAACTAAGGAATAGAGCTAGTATTTTTATCTTTTCATATAACTAAATATCATTCAAATCTAATAAATGTAGAATTAATTATGACTATATTTTAAAAGGTTGTTTATTGTCGGTTGGAGATTTACTACCACTAGTATTTTCATATGTTTAAATTTTAAATTTAAATCTTAAATCATTACCATTTTAATTAATTAATTAATTATTAAATAATGATTTGATTCAAAAAGTTGGGATGTTACATTGAGCGTTGCAACTAACGTTTGACTCAACGTTGGTACACCAACGTTCGTCTAGCCACGTGTGCGTCGCCCACGCGTACGCGTCAAAACAACATTTTGCGCGTGTGCATCGCCCATGCGTTCGCGAGACTGGCAAAAATTCACTTTAATGTTTACTTCATCCACGCATATGTGTCGCAGCAGATTTTCCAACTCCAAAATTGAGATTGTTATCGAAGACGTTGGGGGTAACGTTGGTTTACCAACGTTCCCTCCAATGTTTGCACGCTTGTGCGTACGCACGCTGCCTTGTGCGTGCGCACACTTACAATTTTTCTTCTTGTGCGTATGCACACAACACTATGTGTACGCACATAAGATAATTCTTCCAGCTCCAACTTTGACATTTATCGCAACGTTCCCTCCAACGTTTGCACCTCTTTTACACAACGTTGCATTGTCCTCTTCCCTCAACGTTTGAGGCAACGTTGGTGAGCCAACTTTGGCCACCAACGTTGCTTTCTCTGCTTCTTCCTTGCCTCCTTCTCTGCTTCTCTTTACCTATCATCAACCAAACAAATGCATCAAAGCCTTACCAAAATCACAATATTTTGCATCATTCATAGCATCAAGTAAATCTTACATAAATCTCATGAAATTGCACATAATTAACCATGTTTGATTGAATCAAGGTATGCATGCAATTCTCATCCAAATACTTACTTATTCCCTAAGAAATGCATGAAAACCAAATAAAAACTAAGGAAAAAGGCTTGTGAAACTAGCCTAAGATTCCTAGGCATCACAACACCAAACTTAAATCTTGCTTGTCCCCAAGCAAGCAGTAAAACATAAGGAGAATGAATGAAAACAGAGAGAGATATAGATCCTTATTGGAAGACATTCAATTCTGGTCAATGGGGTTTCATGCATGGTATCTTAGTGATTTTTATTTGTGGCTGAAGTAGTGACACTCCTTTAGATCCTTACTTTGATTACACAAAAAATGAGACTTGTTATGGTTTGGTCCTTAGTTTTTCTTGCTCTCTTTCTTTTGATTAAGATTTATTATTTAGCTGAGGCTTAATGCTATGTGTTAAAGCAGCTCTTTAAAGTAAGCTTTCAGCCAGCATTCCCGCCCTAGTTGGTTTAAGATGCTAGGTGTTGAGACACCCCTAAGGGCTTACTTGCTCAAGTTTCTCCTTAGCACACACACATCACAGGCATTTAGCTTGTTTTGTTCTTTGGACATTGGTGCCCAGCACCTCTTTGGGTCACTAAATGATTTGTCTCAAAGTAGCTCTTGATGGTGGACTTTCGGTTGGCAATCCCGGGTTAGTTAACCCAAGTTGCCAGGTGATGAAACACCCCTTAGAACCTAGTTGTCCAAGCTTATCTTTGTACAAGAGCATCACAAGCACATATCCAAAATCTCAAGCCATTGGTGCCCAGCCTTGTTTATTTCTTTTTGTTTCTTTCTCTTGTATTTTCTTTCTTTTATTATGGACCTCTTTCATTTGTCAAGTCTCATAGAATGTAACTCAAGTTCATATCTCAAAGTCATGCCAACCTCTAGCCTTATTCATGAATCAACTAATGAACAAGCACATACCACTGCATAACTTTATTCTATCTTCTATCAAAATAGACCTTTACTTTCTCTGTTTCAAAACATTCTCTTTTATTCAAGCAGGGGAAACAAGGCATACAACTTAAGCAAAATGTCATGATCTAAGCACTTAAACTAGCAGCCATATCAACATAAAAACAAACAGACAGCAAATGACTCATGACTAACAAAACATTGATCAACAGGGGCACAATTGCACTTTCAATTAACACATTTAAGCTTGAAACAGTTAAGTCATAATACAACCTCTTGGAGTCCACTTGTTTCCTCCTTGTCATCATCATTGTTGGCTTTCTTGTCTGTCCCTTGTCTTTCCATATGATGATGCCTCTTACCCTCCAAGAAATTGAATAACTTGTTGCAAAGATATTGAAAGTTGCTTGTTCCCTAAGCACTTGAGAGATAGTTAGCATGCATGTATGCTTGTGTTTTTCTGAACTTAAGTTGGTATGGGAACACCAAACTTAGTTTCTTGCCTACTTCTATATGCAGCAAATTGAATACATGCAGAAAACATCAAGTACTTTTATTAAGAAAACCAACTATAACTAGAAATTAAAGAACTGTTAAGTAGTTTCCCTGATTGTTTGGAGTCATACTATTTGGAGGAGTGCAATGTGTTCTTAATGAAATCTGTGGTGGAACACCAAACTTAAAATTACACATTCACCCTTGAATTCCTTTGGTGTGCAACATCAAACATAGCTCCTTGCAATACAAAGAATTTTACTTAACTCTTTTATTGAAACAGCTTAAGAAAAGAAAGTTACCTCTGGTTAGGTTGCCTCCCAACAAGCGCTCTTTTAATATCATTAGCTTGACATGTTGTTCATGACTTTCTTCCTCTTCTTCTAGTTTGTTAAGAGAAATGACCTCAGGGGGAAAGAAGAGCAAGTTAGTGTCCCCTGTCTTGGCTTCTTCCCAGCAAACTTCCTTTTGTTATTTGCTTGATTGAACTTGCTTGTTGGATCAGGGGTTGGATTGCTTGTGGTTGACCTCTTCTTTTTCCTGGATATGGTCAATTGTAGCTTGGTCACAATCCTCTTTTCGGTGCTCTTGTTGGTTGCCTTCACTTCTTGGATATCAAGATTTGGGTGTTGTGTGATGGTTGGAGTGTCCTTTTCATCAAAAGCTTCTTGAATTGGTGGTTCAATGAACTCATCTTCTATACAACTCTCTGCTTCATGGTTATCTTCCTCCCTTTCGTTCGTTGGATTTTGCATTGCTTCTTTTGGGAGTGAGTTTGCATGTTGCTTCGTCACCTCAAGTAGCTTCGTCACCTCAAGTGGCTTCTGTAGATATGAAATCATAGGTTCAAATACCTCAATAACTTCCTTCCTCACTGAAGTTTTACTTGGTATCGGAGCCTCTTTTTCTTGTTCTTCCAATTCATCTTTTGCGCTTAACATTTGGTTCAGAAGCACTTCCATATTTTTGAAAGAGGTTTCTTGTTCTTTCCAAGATTTCTTCATCTCCTCTTCATATCTTTCAAGCATGGACTCATGTTTTGAGAGTCTTTGGTTCAGGGAAGTTTGTGTGGGTTGTGGGTTTTGGAAGGAATTTTGTGTTGAGGCATAGTCAAGTGATGAAGAATTTTCATATGAAAAACTGGGAGGTGAGGTTGAACAATTTTGCATGAATGTATTTGAGGCATAATCAAGTGATGATGGCTATGGATGATTAGAATATGGAGCATTAAAATTCCCTCTCCAGCCACAATTTGTGTAGTTGTCATAACAATATGAGTCATTTTGTGGCTCTGAAAGGTATCCTATTTCACTTGATTGTTCATACTCCCTCATTCCTTATTGATATTCCCAGCCACAATGAGGATAATGAAATGAATCATTTTGTGTGGTGGGCAATATCTTATGTAATTTCCTTGATCATTTTGTAGCCCTAGAGCATATCCCCACTGGGTGGATTGCTCATAATCTATCATTCCTTGGTGATATTCCTAGCCACCATTAGGATAATGACTTGAATTATTTTGTGGTGGGGAGCAATATCCCATGAAATTTGCTTGATCAAAAGATGAGGTGAACTCTATTTGAATTTTGTAAAACACAATCACCAAGGAAGATTGAAACTCCTCATGTCACAGATAAGAATTTCTTAGTGAGGCAATAACACAAACACCTTAGTATCAAGAGAAAATAGAAAATTAAAAGAACTTAAATGGCAAAAACAAAGAAAATACTTAATCGAGACTCATCACCTACTTAATCATTGTCAATCTAAATCAATCCCCGACAATGATGCCAAAAACTTGATGGCGGAAAACGCATCCGCATTAACTACCGGCAAGTATACCGGGTCACATCAAGTAGTAAAACTCACAAGAGTGAGGTCGATCCCACAGGGATTGATGGATCAAGTGATTTTAGTTGGGTGATAAGTCCAGTCAGGTTAATATTGAAAGAAGTTTGGTGAAATTGATCGAACAGAATATAAATTGCAAGAAAATAAATGCTAGAAATTAAAGGACAAAACTTAAATGGCATGAAATGTAAAGTACTGGAGAAATAAATGCTGAAGAGTAAATGACAAAAACTTAAATGGCGAGAAATATAAAGTGGTGAAGCTTAAAGAACAAGAAAATGTAAATGGGCTGAATCTTAAATTGCAAGAAATGTAAATGGCTTGAATCTTAGACTGTAAGAAAGTAAAAGGTAGAATATAAATGGCATGAAACTAAAAATTACATGAATTGTAAAAGGGAGTTGGGTGCTGGGAAAACTAAAGGAAACAGTAAACAATCAAAGCAAATTCAGGTTAATCTAAATTGAGGAAAATCAAAGAGAAATGATTCATTAGGGATTGGAGATATCATAAGCCACTACGAATCAAATGGGTTTTAACTTCCTTCTCAATCAAATGAGTAGATCTATGGTGGATTGTAATTGATTGGATCCCAATTCCTTGGCAATCCAATCTCTCTAATCACAATCAATCTTGCCAATTCCTTGATCTAATTGTCATGAGAAGAGGTTAAGCATTTTCTCTCATCCATAAGCCACACAAATCCTCATGCCCTCAATTCCTCCCGAATAGTGTTGGTCAAGAGGATTGTGAAGGATAGAGCTCTAATTCTAATGCAAGTGATTTCCCTTCCGAGGCTCACACAAGCATTCAATTGAATCAAACCCCCTCCCAGAGTGAATGATTCACAATCAAAACAGAAGTCATCCTATAGCTACACAAGTGGATTGAGAAGAAGAAGATGTTCATTCATTCATTAGGATTACAATAGAGCTCCTCCCTCTAATGAAATGGGAGTTTAGTGTATCATTGCTCAATCAAAACAGAAAAGGAAAAGAAAGTACGTAAACTAAAAAAGAAAAGTACAAAGAAAATCCTCCCAAGGCTTCCCAATTAGGGTCCCCTGCTTCCCAGCCTTTTTTCTAACTCAAATTCTATGCTATTTATACACTTTCCCTATTCAGTCTTCAAGTCTTTGGATTGAGCTTTGGCCTTTGTTGAAGCAAGTTAAAAGTGGCTTTAGTGATGTTGATGAGGGACGTTGGCAAACTAACGTTCATGGGTCCCAATTTGTATTAGAGTTGGTAATAACGTTGGTGATCAACGTTTGTATGAAAATGTTGAGTCAAATGTTGCAAAAAATAACACTTGAGCATTGCCACTAACGTTTGACTCAATGTTGGTGCACCAACGTTCGTCTAGCCACGCGTGCGCGTCGCCCACACATCACTGTGCGTAGACACATAAGGCAATTCTTCCAGCTCCAACTTTGAGATTTATCGAAGACGTTGGGGGTAACGTTGGTTCACGAACGTTCCCTCCAACGTTTGCACCTCTTTTACATAACGTTGCCAGCAATGTTGGTGAGCCAACTTTGGCCACCAACGTTCCATTGTCCTCTTCCGTCAACGTTTGAGGCAACATTGGTGAGCCAACTTTGGCCACCAACGTTGCTTTCTCTACTTCTTCCTTGCCCCCTTCTTTGCTTCTCTTCACCTATCATCAACCAAAAAAATGCATCAAAGCCTTGCCAAAATCACAAGATTTTGCATCATTCATAGCATCAAGTAAATCTTGCATAAATCTCATGAAATTGCACATAATTAACCATGTTTGATTGAATCAAGATATGCATACAATTCTCATCCAAATACTTACTGATTGCCTAAGAAATGCATGAAAATCAAATAAAAACTAATGAAAAAGGCTTGTGAAACTAGCCTAAGATTCCTAGGCATCAATCATCATCATCATTAATATCACCGTATGCTTTATTTGCTTCTTTCTTTATCACCAAACAATGAGAGAAAGAAAAGTGACCAAAAGGAAAAAAATAAAAAGAAGAAAGAAAAATCGTGGGTGAGGAAGAGAGAAACCATAGAACTTCTGAATTTCTGGCTTCGATTTTTTTAGATCTGTAACTCCAATAAAAAATCTAATCCAGTAAAAGTGTTTATATCCTCCTCCTCTATACGTTAGTGTTACTTTTGTCCAACAGAAGTTGACGGTGGTGTGAATCTTCTTCCACCTTGAGTTCGGCTAATTGGAGTTCTAGGAGGCACAAACGATTTCTGACGTTTTCTTCTTTAGAATCTCGGTCAGAAAGCTTCCCTGAAATTTTTGTTGTCATGATTTCTGTACGAAGGTAGAGTTTGGTAAATTTATAATAATTAAATGTAAATTGGATAAGTGAATATTGGTTTGATTAAGTTTATGTTAAATTATTATTGTTGCTTGTGAATTGTAGTTCGGCCAAGAAGAACAGCCCAACTAGGGTTATTTTTATGATTTTGGGACTGTTGTGAACAAGAATTATTGATTAAAATTAATGAGGTTTGATGGCCGAGAGATTAGATGAAAAGTGGAGAAAAATTGGTAATAGTAAAGCTTAAAAACGGACTTAAAACTCAAGCTAAAAGGTTGAAGAATTTTGGAAATGGGGTTCAGTCCTTTTGTAAACTTATAATCAAGGAAATAAAAGCTAATTTAAGAATAGAAGAGTTAAACAGTAACCTACTTAAAAGCCGTAGAAAGACGAATGTAATTTAAGAACTTTATGATTCACTCTTCATAAAACGTCTAGGGAGAGATGAGGGAGGAGTGTGAAGACGATTTATGGTATTAAAACAAGGAAAAGAAAAGAAGAAGAAAATAAAAGATTAAAAGAATGTAAAGAACCTCAGCCACAGGAGAGCAGAGAGCAAGAATAAAAGAACGTATTAACAAAAGAGATCCATGCCACAGGAGGGCAGAGCATAGAAAAGAAAAGAAAGAAAGAACAAAAAGAAAAAGAGATAAGTAGAGATATTATTTGGCACTGAGAACGGACTGAGATGATTGCTTACCTGCTGAAAGCGAGCAGAGATATGGTGGTGACTCCACCGAGATTTTCTTTCCAGAGATACATCGGCCAATCCAGGGGATGGTCGCACCTGTATGACGGAAGTTGCTTACAGAGGTTATCAATACATACATTGGCCAGAGAGAGCCTGACCTGTAAGACCGAGGTTGCTTATAGAGGTTATGTTTGCATACATCGACTCAAGAGAATCGTACCTATAAGAGAGGTTGCTTATAGAGGTTATGACACTGGAAACCAAACTCAGACAAAGGTTGCCGAGTTGAGTCGAAAGTGGGTCAAAACCGACAAATGAGCTCATTACCTGCACTAGAGATAGACATGCATCATACTTGTTTGCACATATTTGTCTGTGAGTGTGTTTTTTGTGATTGTGGGTGTGCTAAATGACTGTTTAAATTCTGTTTTCTATAATTGTTGAATTATATTGTGCTCTGTTGATTGTTATTGCTGACCAAGTATATATAAAATAAACTTAACTTCTAACCCCAATCCTACTAAAAACTCCCAAGTTCTTACCCCCCTATTTCCACCCTTTCAGCTACAGGGTGCGAAGGTTTATTGTTGAGCCACAGGAGCATAGAAGAATATGTTTATAATTTGAGTTGTTAGATTTTATTTTTCCCTCGTCGTTTACTGTTTTTAGTTTTTAGAGGGGATAGGACTTGTATTTGGGAATCTTGAAATATATATATATCTTTGTGATAAAGTGATTAAAAGTAAAAATTTTCTGTTTTCTTAATTAAAGTTTCGGTTTGTATTCGCGAAGTCTCAATACTAAATAAACATAGTATATAATTAAAGGAATAGAGGTAAGTAGCGCCCGGACTTTTAGTATGGTCATGAGGTGCTAAAAAGTTAGGGTGTTACACCTCCTCTAGTAAACAAGATTCATTTATATATCCTAAATTCTAATATTCAAATTGAAAACTAAAGCTAATCTTATCTTTGGGAAAGAAAGATGAGGTAACTAACTACTTACTTCAAATTCAAATCAAAATGATAATTCAAATCTAATTCTAACAACTAAATCTTTTATGTTTCTAGAAGGAATTAATAACTAATCTTCTAATGATGTGGATAATTGAGATTGGGTCTTAAATTTATTCGCATTCTGAGAGTTAGAATTGTATTTACACCGGGCTTGCATATATAAATTTAAGCCCAAAATATACCTTCAGGGGTTATACATGCCGGGCGGGAAGTACATGGCCACCGGGCGTGAGACTTTTCCTCTGGGCGTGCATGTTTGGATGCTTGGGGTGCTAATTTTTTGCGTCAAAAAGATGATAGTGGTGCATGGCTCAAACAAAACTTTCACTATAAATATATGCATATCATTTTGAAGCTCTGGATGTTTTCTTTTTAATGCAACTGGAACCGCCTCATTTGGACGTCTATAGCTCAAGTTATGACTACTTGAGTAGGAAAAAGTCAGGGTTAGGTGTAACACCCTACCACACAGAGCTTTATGCTTAAGTCGTAAAATAGAGGTGGTGTGGTATTACGACCTCTAAAATAATATATATATATATATATATATATATATATATATATACGTATTGTAATTCAAAGAATATAATATTTGAGGAGGCTTGAAGGATAGTTAAAGCAAAATCATGAAATTAAAAGCGCAATGCTCAGAGATGACGTTACTTGCGTATGAAGAAAGTATAGGTACATATACATACATATATAGACATTGAGAGTAGAGAGTCAAGAATACATAATATTCAAGCTCCGAACTCAGCCTGCGAAGCTAAGGCTGGCCAAAGGATATTGACATACATACATTAAGATATTTACATGCATACATTACCCAAGTCCTAAAATACACAAATGAAATCCTAGTTCTCCATAAAACCTCTATGAGGTGCATAAGGTAAAACATATATATAAGGAGAGTTCTATACATATAGACATGTCTAAACAAAACAAAATATAATATCCCAAATGTCCCACTTCGCTGCAGAGATCTCCAGACGCCTAGCGAGGTGTCTCTCGACCTGCACCTGAAAAACACAAATATCCGTATTCTCATTATGGTAATGGTGCCACATACATAAGATATAAGGTCCCGAAAAAGTCAAAGGGAATCCTAGAACTCTGACACTTAGATTATGAAACTTAAAGATTTGAAACAAAAACCATAAATGGGGTAGTCCTCTAAGGTTCTTAAATTTAACCATGCCCTAACTAAAACCCTCAATCCTCCGCCTTCCTCCAATCCTCCAACTCCGGTGGAACGACACAGACAACTAACAATGGCAAACATAATTAGAGTACAAGTAATGCAAGTAGCAAGTATAGCAATTAAGCATACTAATTCATAAAAGCACTCCCAATTAATGCACAAATAGGCAAATCAAACATATGCATATGATGTATGCCTGTCCTATGGCTGATGAGTCTCATCTGTCAGTTATAAAGCCAACCCGACATGTACGGCTACTAAACCCTGGATAGTTCCTCATGCGCGCATCCCCAAGAATCTATGCGTAGCTTTTTCTCATTTATAATTCTACTCATTGGGGGAACCTTCCCAAGGTGTTAAAGTGCCCGGTCAGCCTTACGACGTAGGGTCAACAGAGTATCGAGTCTAAACTTGGAGCATGTGGTGGCAAGCCACTGCTCTTACCCAGGAAAACTCGTATCTCAGATAAAAGAAGTGCATAAGCCACATTATCATTCATATTCATTCATAATCATTCATTATGGCCATAAACATCATATATACTTCATATCTTTGCACTTCTCATACATAATTCACCATATTTCAAACTTACTTCACTTCTAAATTATCCCATTTTCATAGCTTAATCTCTTTAGTATACTTAGGACTAATACTTAGGATCTAAATGGTAAAAATAGAGGTTTAAAGGTTTTAAATCATATTTAAAACACAAAATCCAACTTGGTGAAAAGCAAGGCCCCGCGTACGCAGAAGTGTATTTTCCCAACTCGCGTACGCGAGATCTGCCCACGTACACGAGTCTCCTTGGCTCGCATGGTCTGTTTGCTTTGCGTGCATGTTGCTGCGTATGCGTGGGTGCATTGCATACGCGACTCATGTCTGTGTACGCGATCCCCACTGAACAGAAATGAATGCTCGCGTTGTGTGTACTTGCCCCCGTACGCGAGCCAAAAATTTTTTCACTCCTTGCGTACGCGACACACTCCTGCGTATGTGAGCATGTTTGGCCAAACTAAACAGCTACACCGCGTGTGCCCCTTGCGTACGCAAACCCCTCAGAATGTTCAAAGAGTTGATAAGTGTTGCAGAAATGCTTTTTCTTACCCAACTTTTGACGCGCATAACTCTTTCGTTATAAATCATTTTTAATTCATTCTTCGAACGTCATAAACTTCACAGATCTAATTTTCATATGAAACAAGTTTGAAAAAGTTTGGGAGTCGAAAGCTGAGTTATGGCTCAAAAAAAGTTTAGACAAAAATTAATTTTTCTCAAAAATTCCCAAACCTCTATTTCTACCAATTCTAAACTCAATACCAACATTCCAAGCATTCAAACAACACCAACACATATCAAATTCACATTTTATCATTTAACATTCATATCATAACACCCCCATAAACAACTTCACCAATTGTCAATTTCATAATCAACACATTCTCATATTCAAACATTAACATATTACCATTATTCATTCAATCCATCATCTCATCAGCTATCCGCCACATTCATATCATTAGCCAACACTCCAAATATCCACAAGCAAACTCAACACACATTGCATTAACCAAAGCCACTAAACATGCATCAAACATACCGTTCAACTTATCCTAAGTCGTCTAGCCTAAGTTTTCACAAGACATTATATATTACATACAAAAAATCAAAAAAATACCTTGGCCGATTTCCTCATATAGCTCAAAGACAACCCAACTAAGCAAGTTCACAAACTTCACCACCAAAATTCAGCATTCAATGCTCCCAATCAAGCTTCCATCTCCTCAATCATGCTCCAAAAATTCTATATATACACTACCTAACACATATTATCATATTTATATACCAAATTTCAATACCCCAACACATATAAACAAGGAATTTACTAGGATATGAGAGTCATTACCTTAACTGTGCCTCAAGTTAACAAAAACCCAATAATTCCTCAAACTAATCGGATCCTATAACATCCAAAACCAAAGATCTCAACACCTCACACATTGAATTTTTGAAATTGGGGAGGAGAAAATCAAAAATAAAATTGTGACTTTCTTACCTAATGGAGTACTGGCTTTGTAGATCTCGACGTAGTGGATACGTGGCCGCAAACGGTATGGCGATCGAAGTTCGGAGCGATAAGTTATGTGGAATTTAGTAGAGGGTTAGAGTTATTCTCAAGCTGTTCTCTCCTTAGACATGTTTCAGCATTTCTTGCTGAATGAAGGAGGAAGAAGGTGTTTTATTAAGTGTGTTTGGCTTTGTGGGTTGGGCCATGGGTCCGGTTTGGGATCGGTTCGATCGGTTCGGCCTGTTTAGACCCAATTTTGGGCCAAATTTTTTAAAATTAGTGTCAAAATTTATATTTTAATTAATTTTTCCTCATTAAACTATAAAATTTTATTTTCTAATTTCTTTGATTAATATTTAATTTATTGACTAATTATTCATTAATTATGCAGGGTTTACACCAAGGACATGGCTACCGGGCGTGTAAGCATGGCCACCGGGTGTGCATGCAATTTGAAGTTTTTGGTGTCTTTAGGGCACGATTTTGACTTCTTAGGCCACACTTTTGCTCTTCTTTTATTTTTCTTGTGAAAAATTATTGATTCTTGCTTGTTTTATAGCAAAAAACTTCTGAAAACACAGAAGCACTATCCTAACTCTAAATATTTGATTATTTATGAAATTTCATTAAAAAACATAAGAAATTTGATTAAAACCTGTGAAAATGAATGAAAAAGAATTTTAAAAATTGTTTAAAATGACGTGTTATCATAACACCAAACTTAAAAATTTACTTGTTGATGAGCGGATAATTTATACGCTTTTTGGCATTGTTTTTACATAATTTTTAGTATAATTTAGTTAGTTTTTAGTATATTTTTATTAGTTTTTAAATAAAATTCACATTTCTGGACTTTACTATGAGTTTGTGTGTTTTTCTATGATTTCAGGTACTTTCTGGCTGAAATTGAGGGACTTGAGAAAAAATCATATTCAGAGGTTGAAGAAGGACTGCAGATGCTGCTAGATTCTGACCTCCCTGCACTCAAAGTGGATTTTCTAGAGCTACAAAACTCCAAATGGTGTGCTCTCAATTGCGTTAGAAAGTAGATATCCAGGGCTTTCCAGCAATATATAATAGTCCATACTTTTCTCGATTTTAGATGACGCAAACTGGCGTTCAACGCCAGTTCCATGCTGCATTCTAGAGTTAAACGCCAGAAACAGGTTACAAACTGGCGTTCAACTCCAAGAGAAGCCTCTACACGTGTAAAGCTCAATGCTCAGCCCAAACACACACCAAGTGGGTCCCAGAAGTGGATTTCTGCATCATTTACTCATTTCTGTAAACCCTAGTAACTAGTTTAGCATAAATAGGACTTCTTACTATTGTATTTACATCTTTTGGAACATCTTTAGTTTCATGTTTAGATCACGTTTGGGGGCTGGCCATTCGGCCATGCCTGGACCTTCATCACTTATGTATTTTTAACGGTAGAGTTTCTACACACCATAGATTAAGGTGTGGAGCTCTGCTGTTCCTCATGAATTAATACAAAGTACTATTGTTTTTCTATTTAATTCAAGCTTATTCCGATTCTAAGATATTCATTCGCACCTCAATATGAATGTGATGATCATGACAGTCATCATCATTCCCAACCTATGAACGCGTGCCTGACAACCACTTCCGTTCTACCTTAGATTGAATGAGTATCTCTGGGATTCCTTAATCAGAATCTTCGTGGTATAAGTTAGAATCCATGGACGGCCATTCTTGAGATCCGGAAAGTCTAACCCTTGTCTGTGGTATTCTGAGTAGGATCTGGAAAGGGATGGCTGTGACGAGCTTCAAACTCGCGAGTGCTGGGCGTAGTGACAGACGCAAAAGGATCAATGGATCCTATTTCAGTATGATCGAGAACCGACAGATGATTAGCCATGCAGTGACAGCGCATTGGACCATTTTCACTGAGAGGACAGGATGTAGCCATTGACAATGGTGATGCCTAACAGACAGCTTGCCATAGAAAGGAGTATGAATGATTGGATGAAGACAACAGGAAAGCAGAGATTCAGGAGGAATGAAAGCATCTTCATACGCTTATCTGAAATTCTCACCAATGAATTACATAAGTATCTCTATCTTTAAATCTCCATAACCATATGAATCTGCCTGACTGAGATTTGCAAGATGACCATAGCTTGCTTCAAGCCGACAATCTCCGTGGGATCGACCCTTACTCACGTAAGGTTTATTACTTGGATGACCCAGTGCACTTGCTGGTTAGTTGTGCGAAGTTGTGACAAAGAACTAAGATTATGAACATGCGTATTGAGTTTTTAGTGCCGTTACCAAGGAATGGAACCGTCACAATTTCTGCGCACCAAGTTTTTGGCGCCGTTGCCGGGGATTGTTCGAGTTTGGACAACTGACGGTTCATCTTGTTGCTCAGATTGTGTAATTTTATTTTTTTTTAAGCTTTTTATTTCTTATTTTCAAAAAATACAAAAAAAATTTTCTTCTTTGTCATTTTTCCAAAATAATTTTCGAAAAATCCAAAAAAAAAATTTAATAAAATCATAAAATCAAAAATAATTTTGTGTTTCTTTTTTGAGTCTTGTGTCAATTTTTAAGTTTGGTGTCAATTGCATCCTTTTATTTTTCTTAAAAAATTTTTCGAAAACACATGCATTGAGTTTCTTTCTTGTTCTTCATGATCTTCAAGTTGTTCTTGATAAGTCTTCTTGTTTGATCTTTAAAATTTCTTGTTTTGTGTCTTTTCTTGTTTTTCATATGCATTCTTGAATTCTTAGTGTCTAAATATTAAAAATTTCTAAGTTTGGTGTCTTGCATGTTTTCTTTTATTGAAAATTTTTTTCAAAAATACATACTTGATGTTCATCATGATGTTCAAAGTGTTCCTGGTGTTCATCTTTGCATTCAAAGTGTTCTTGCATATTTTTCTTGTTTTGATTCATAATTTTCATGTTTTGAGTCTTTTTGATGTTTTTCTCTTTCATCATTAAAAATTCAAAAATCAAAAAAATATCTTTCCCTTTTTCTTCTCATCAAATTCGAAAATTTGAGTTGACTTTTTCAAAACTTTTTAAAATTTAGTTGTTTCTTATGAGTCAAATCAAATTTTCAATTTAAAAATTCTATCTTTTTCAAATCTTTTCAAAAAAATTCAAATCTTTCTCATTTTTCTTTTATGATTTTCAAAAATTTCAAAATAATTTTCAAAAATCTTTTTCTTATTTTTGTTTCATATTTTCGAATTTAATGCTAACAATTAATGTGATTGATTCAAAATTTTTAAGTTTGTTACTTGCCTAGTAAGAAAGGTTCAATCTTTAAACTCTAGACTCATATCTTTTTAGTTTCTTGTTAGTCAAGTAATCAACTTTAATTTCAAAATCAAATCTTTTTAAATATCTTTTTCAAATCTTTTTCAAAATAAGTTTCAATCACATCTTTAAAAAAATCAATTTCAAAATCCTTTCTAACTTCTTTTCTAACTTCTTATCTTTTTAAAATTGATTTTCAAATCTTTTTCAAACTAATCCTATCTTTTTGTTTCAATCATATCTTTTTCAAAACTACCTAACTAATTCTCTCTCTAATTTTCGAAAATCACCTTCCTCTTTTTCAAAATTCCTTTTTTAAATTAACTAATTGTTTTAAATTTAATTTAATTTGATTCAATTTTCTTTTCTTAATTTTCGAATTCTAATTTTAATGTTAAATTAAAAACAAAAATATTTTTTTTATTTTAATTTATTTTTAAAAAATTCTTCTCTCTCACCTCCTTCTAATTATTTATTTATCTACTAACACTTCTCTTCTTCTTAAAAATTCGAACCCTCTCTCTCTTTCTGTGTTCGAATTCCTTTTCTTCTTCTACTCACATAAAGAAATCTCTATACTGTGACATAGAGGATTCCTCTTCTCTTCTGTTTTTTTCTTTTTCATATGAGCAGGAACAAGGCTAAGAACATTCTTGTTGAAGCTGACCCTGAACCTGAAAGAACTCTGAAGAGGAAGCTAAGGGAAGCTAAAGCACAACTCTTTGGAGAAAATCTGACAGAAATTTTTGAAAAAGAAGGAGGAATGGCCGAAAATAATAACAATGCAAGGAAGATGCTTGGTGACTTTACTGCACCTAATTCCAATTTACATGGAAGAGACATCTCAATCCCTGCCATTGGAGAAAACAATTTTGAGCTGAAACCTCAATTAGTTTCTCTGATGCAATAGAATTGCAAGTTTTATGGACTTCCATCTGAAGATCCCTTTCAGTTCTTAACTGAATTCTTGCAGATCTGTGATACTGTTAAGACCAATGGGGTTGATCCCGAGGTCTACAGGCTTATGCTTTTCCCATTTGTTGTAAGAGACAGAGCTAGAATATGGTTGGACTCTCAACCTAAAGACAGCCTAAACTCTTGGGATAAGCTGGTCATGGCTTTCTTAGCCAAGTTCTTTCCTCCTCAAAAGCTTAGGAAGCTTAGAGTGGATGTTCAAACCTTCAGACAAAAGGAAGGTGAATCCGTCTATGAAGCTTGGGAGAGATACAAGGAACTGACCAAAAAGTGTCCTTCTGACATGCTTTCAGAATAGACCATCCTGGATATATTCTATGATGGTCTGTCTGAATTATCAAAGATGTCATTGGACCATTCTGCAGGTGGATCCATTCACCTAAAGAAAATGCCTGCAGAAGCTCAAGAACTCATTGACATGGTTGCAAATAACCAGTTCATGTACACTTCTGAAGGAATCATCCAACAGTACTAAAGAGGCATCTTCTGAAGAAGAAGCTTATGATCCTGAGAATCTTGTAATAGCAGAGTTAAATTACATGGGTGAACCCTATGGAAACACCTATAATCCCTCATGGAGAAATCATCCAAATTTCTCATGGAAGGATCAACAAAAGCCTCAACAAGGCTTTAATAATGGTGGAAGAAACAGGTTTAGCAATAGCAAACCTTTTCCATCATCTACTCAGCAACAGACAGAGAATTCCGAGCAGAATCCATCTAGCTTAGCAAATATAGTCTCTGATCTATCTAAGGCCACTGTGAGTTTCATGAATGAAACAAGGTCCTCCATTAGGAATTTGGAGGCACAAGTGGGCCAGCTGAGTAAAAGAGTCACTGAAATCCCTCTAAGTACTCTTCCAAGCAATACAGAAGAAAATCCAAAAAGAGAGTGCAAGGTCATAGCCTTACATGATGTGGCCGAACCCAAAGAGGAGGAGGAGAACGTGAATCCTAGTGAGGAAGACCTCCTGGGACGTTCAGTGACCAATAAGGAGTATCCCTTTGAGGAACCAAAGGAATCTGAGGCTCATCTAGAGACCATAAAGATTCCATTGAACCTCCTTCTGCCCTTCATGAGCTCTGATGAGTATTCTTCCTCTGAAGAGGATGAAGACATTACTGAAGAGCAAGTTGCTAAATACCTTGGTGCAATCATGAAGCTGAATGCCAAATTATTTGGTAATGAGACTTGGGAAGATGAACCTCCCTTGCTCGCCAATGAACTGAATGCATTGGATAGGTAGAAATTACCTCAAAAGAAATAGGATCCTGGTAAATTCCTAATTCCCTGCAAGATAGGCACCATGACCTTTGAGAAGGCTCTGTGTGACCTGGGGTCAGGAATAAACTTAATGCCACTCTCTGTAATGGAGAAACTTGGGATCTTTGAGGTGCAAGCTGCTAGAATCTCATTAGAGATGGCAGACAACTCAAGAAAACAGGCTTATGGACAAGTAGAGGACGTGTTAGTGAAGGTTGAAGGCCTTTACATCCCTGCTGATTTCATAATCCTAGACACTGGGAAGGATGAGGATGAATCCATCATCCTTGAAAGACCCTTCCTAGCCACAGCAAGAGCTGTGATTGATGTGGACAAAGAAGAGTTGGTCCTCCAACTGAATGAGGACAACCTTGTGTTTGAAACTCAAGGATCTCCTTCTGTAACCATGGAGAGGAAGCATGAAAAGCTTCTCTCACTGCAGAGTCAACCAAAGCCCCCACAGTCAAACTCTAAGTTTGGTGTTGGGAGGCCACAACCAAACTCTAAGTTTGGTGTTGAACCCCCACATTCAAACTCTAAGTTTGGTGTTGGGATATTCCAACCATGCTCTGATTATCTGTGAGGCTCCATGAGAGCTCACTGTCAAGCTATTGACATTAAAGAAGCACTTGTTGGGAGGCAACCTAATGTTATTTAATCATATCTATTTTATTTTCTTTTTGTTATTCCGTATTTTATTAGGTTGATGATCATGTGAAGTCATAAAAACTACTGAAAAATCAAAAACAGAATGAAAAACAGCATTGAAAACAGCACACCCTGAAGGAGAGCAGTCTGGCATTTAAACGCCAGAAACAAGCATCTGTCTGGCGTTTAATGCCAGAAACAGGCACCAAGCTGGCGTTTAACACCAGAAACAAGCATCTGCCTGGCGTTAAATGCCAGAAATAAGCTACATTTGGGCGTTTAATGCCAGAAACAGGCAGCAGTCTGGCGTTAAATGCCAGGATTGCACAGCAAAGGCGTTTTACACGCCTAATTGGGGGCAGGGATGTTAAGTCCTTGACCCCACTTGATCTGTGGACCCCACAGGATCCCCAACTTTTTCTTCTCTCCTCTTCACACCTTTTCATAACTCTCTTCCCCAAATACCCTTCACCAATCACCTCAATCACTCTTTCCCATCACCTCTTCACCACTCACATCCATCCTCTCTTCCCCATAAACCCCACCTACCTTTAAAATTCAAACTAATTTCCCTCCCAAACCCAACCCTAATGGCCAAACCCTACACCCCCTCACTCCTATATAAACCCCTCACTCCTTCTTCTTTTTCACACAACACAACCCTCTCTTCTTCTCCTTGGCCGAATACATCTTCTTCCCCCATCTCCTCTATTTTCTTCTTCTTTTTCTACTTTCTTTCTTCTTTTGCTCAGAGACGAGCAAACATTTTAAGTTTGGTGTGGTAAAAGTATAGCTTTTTGTTTTTCCATAACCATTTATGGCACCTAAGGCCAGAGAAACCTCTAGAAAGAGGAAAGGGAAGGCAATTGCTTCCACCTCTGAGTCATGGGAGATGGAGAGATTCATGTCAAAGGTCCATCAAGTTCACTTCTATGAAGTTGTGGCCAAGAAGAAAGTGATCCATGAGGTTCCTTTCAAGCTCAAAAAGAATGAGTATCTGGAGATCCGACTTGAGATCCAAAGAAGAGGTTGGGAAGCTCTCACCAATCCCATTCAACAAGTCGGGATCCTAATGGTTCAAGAGTTCTATGCAAATGCATGGATCACTAGGAACCATGATCAAAGTGTGAACCCGAATCCAAAGCATTGGCTTACCATGGTTCGGGAGAAATACTTAGATTTCAGTCCGGAAAATGTAAGGCTAGCGTTCAACTTGCCAATGATGGAAGAGAACGCACGCCCCTACACAAGAAGGGTCAACTTTGATCAAAGGTTAGACCAAGTCCTCATAGACATATGTGAGGAAGGAGCTCAATAAAAAATTGACTCAAGAGGCAAGCCGGTTCAATTAAGAAGGCATGACCTCAAACCAGTAGTTAGGGGATGGCTAGAGTTCATTCAACACTCAATCATTCCTACTAGTAACCGGTCTGAAGTTACTATAGACCGGGCCATCATGATCCATAGTATCATGATTGGAGAGGAGGTGGAAGTTCATGAGATTATACCTCAAGAACTTTACAAGATGGCTGACAAGTCCTCCACTTGGGCAAGGTTAGCCTTTCCTCACCTCATATGCCACCTCTGCAATTCGGCTGGAATTGACATAGAGGGAGACATCCTCATTGAAGAGGACAAGCCCATCACTAAGAAAAGGATGGAGCAAATAAGAGATCATGGACCTCAGCAAGAGCATGAGGAAATTCCTCACCATGAAAACCCTGAGATACCTCAAGGGATGCACTTTCCTCCACAAAACTATTGGGAGCAAATTAACACCTCCCTAGGAGAATTAAGTTCCAATATGGGACAACTAAGGGTGGAGCACCAAGAGCATTCCATCATCCTCTATGAAATTAGAGAAGATTAAAGAGCTGTGAAGGAGGAGCAACAAAGACAAGAAAGAGGCATAGAGGAGCTCAAAAGCACCATTGGTCCTTCAAGAAGAGGAAGACGCCACCCTCACTAAGGTGGACTCATTCCTTAATCTCCTTGTCTACTTATTTTCTATTTTCGGTTTCCATGCTTCATGTTTAATTATGTTTGTGTCTTTACTAGATGATCATTAGTGTTTAAGTGTCTATGTCTTAAAGCTATGAATGTCCTATGACTCCATCACCTCTCTTAAATGAAAAATATTTTAATTACAAAAGAACAAGAAGTACAGGGTTTCGAATTCATCCTTGAAACTAGTTTAATTATTTTGATGTGGTGACAATACTTTTTGTTTTCTGAATGAATGCTTGAACAGTGCATGTGTCTTTTGAATTTGATGTTTATGAATGTTAAATATGTTGGCTCTTGAAGAATAAGGAAAAAGGAGAAATGTTATTTGATAATCTGAAAAATCATAAAAATGATTCTTGAAGCAAGAAAAAGCAGTGACAAAAGCTTGCAAAAAAAAAAATATAGCGAAAAAAGAAAGAAAGAAAAAGAAAAAGCAAGCAGAAAAAGCCAAAAGCTCTTTAAACCAAAAGGCAAGAGCAAAAAGCCAATAGCCCTTAAAACCAAAAGGCAAGGTAAATAAAAAGGATCCAAGGCTTTGAGCATCAGTGGATAGGAGGGCCTAAAGGAATAAAAGCCTGGCCTAAGCGGCTAAACCAAGCTGTCCCTAACCATGTGCTTGTGGCGAGAAGGTGTCAAGTGAAAACTTGAGACTGAGCGGTTAAAGTCAAGGTCTAAAGCAAAAAAAAAAAAGAGTGTGCTTAAGAACCCTAGACACCTCTAATTGGGGACTTTAGCAAAGCTGAGTCACAATCTGAAAAGGTTCACCCAGTTATATGTCTGTGGCATTTATGTATTCGGTGGTAATACTAGAAAACAAAGTGCTTAGGGCCACGGCCAAGACTCATAAAGTAGCTGTGTTCAAGAATCAACATACTGAACTAGGAGAATCAATAATACTATCTGAATTCTAAGTTCCTATAGATGCCAATCATTCTGAACTTCAATGGATAAAGTGAGATGCCAAAACTATTCAAGAGGCAAAAAGCTACAAGTCCCGCTCATCTGATTGGAACTAAGTTTCATTGATATTTTGGAATTTATAGTATGTTCTCTTCTTTTTATCCTATTTGATTTTCAGTTGCTTGGGGACAAGCAACAATTTAAGTTTGGTGTTGTGATGAGCGGATAATTTATACGCTTTTTGGCATTGTTTTTACATAATTTTTAGTATAATTTAGTTAGTTTTTAGTATATTTTTATTAGTTTTTAAATAAAATTCACATTTCTGGACTTTACTATGAGTTTGTATATTTTTCTATGATTTCAGGTACTTTCTGGCTGAAATTGAGGGACTTGAGCAAAATCAGATTCAGAGGTTGAAGAAGGACTGCAGATGCTGCTGGATTCTGACCTCCCTGCACTCAAAGTGTATTTTCTAGAGCTACAGAACTCCAAATGGCGCGCTCTCAATTGCGTTGGAAAGTAGACATCCAAGGATTTCCAGAAATATATAATAGTCCATACTTTGCCCGAGTTTAGACGACACAAACTGGAATTCAACGCCAGTTCCATGCTGCATTCTGGAGTTAAACGCCAGAAACAGGTTGCAAAGTGGAGTTAAATGCCAGAAACAGGTTACAAACTGGCGTTCAACTCCAAAAGAAGCCTCTACACGTGTAAAGCTCAATGCTCAGCCCAAGCACACACCAAGTGGACCCCAAAAGTGGATTTCTGCATCATTTACTCATTTCTGTAAACCCTAGTAACTAGTTTAGCATAGATAGGACTTCTTACTATTGTATTTACATCTTTTGGAACATCTTTAGTTTCATCTTTAGATCATGTTTGGGGGCTGGCCATTCGGCCATGCCTGGACCTTCATCACTTATGTATTTTCAATGGTAGAGTTTCTACACACCATAGATTAAGGTGTGGAGCTCTACTGTTCCTCATGAATTAATACAAAGTACTATTGTTTTTCTATTCAATTCAAACTTATTCCGATTCTAAGATATTCATTCACACCTCAATATGAATGTCATGATCGTGACAGTCATCATCATTCCCAACCTATGAACGCGTGCCTGACAACCACTTCCTTTCTACCTTAGATTGAATGAGTATCTCTGGGATTCTTTAATCAGAATCTCCGTGGTATAAGTTAGAATCCATGGACGGCCATTCTTGAGATCCGGAAAGTCTAAACCTTGTCTGTGGTATTTCGAGTAGGATCTGGGAAGGGGTGGCTGCGACGAGCTTCAAACTCGCGAGTGCTAGGCGTAATAACAGACGAAAACGGATCAATGGATCCTATTCCAGTATGATCGAGAACTGACAGTTGATTAGCCATGCAGTGACAGCGCATTGGACCATTTTCACTGAGAGGACAGGATGTAGCCATTGACAACGGTGATGCCTAACATACAGCTTGCCATAGAAAGGAGTATGAATGATTGGATGAAGACAACAGGAAAGCAGAGATTCAAGAGGAACGAAAGCATCTTCATACGCTTATTTGAAATTCTCACCAATGAATTACATAAGTATCTCTATCTTTAAATTTATGTTTTATTTATCTTTTAATTATTAAATCTCCATAACCATATGAATCTGCCTGACTGAGATTTGCAAGATGACCATAGCTTGCTTCAAGCCGACAATCTCCGTGGGATCGACCCTTACTCACGTAAGGTTTATTACTTGGACAACCCAGTGCACTTGCTGGTTAGTTGTGCGAAGTTGTGACAAAGAACTAAGATTATGAACGTGCGTATTGAGTTTTTAGCGCCGTTACCAAGGAATGAAACCGTCACGATTTCTGCGCACCACTTGTACTCAAGCAAAAAGAAAAATAAACAGAGTTATCTTAAGTAAAAATAGTTGAAGGGTTTGAGAATTTAACTTTTGTAAAACCAAAGTGGGATTTATATAATCCTTCTGGTTACATTCGACTTCTCGTATCCTTGATGAATTTTGTATACATGGAATTTGGGAATTTCCAAAACCTGATGTCTGAATTGTATATGAGAACTCTTTTTAGGTTTATATGACTTGGAAGCAATTACTTAACATTTTAAATTGGGAAAAGATCTTTGAAGCTTTTGACTCTTAGTGCTTTATCACAAGGCAACTCTTAATAGACTTTTAACCGATAATCCCCGGCCAGTTGACCCAAGTTACCGGGTGATAAAGCACCTCTCGAATCTAATTACTCAAAACTCACCTTGACCCAGAGATTGATGCCCAGAGCCTCTTTGAACTTCTTAATGTTTTGTCTTAAGGCAAATTTTCAAGTAGGTTTTCAATTGATAATCCCGGTCCAATTGGCCCAAGTTATCAGGTGATGAAGTACCTCTCGAATTTACTCTCCCAAGTCTTTCCTTAAAACAGAAACATCCCAGGCACATAACTGGACCCTAATCATTGGTGCTCAGAGCCTTATATTTTTTTATTTCTTTGATCTTTCGAGACTTTTTTTATTTTTTTTGAATTGCTTCAAGGAATTGATTTGAATTCTCATAATACTTTTTCAAATTTTTGTTTTTGAAGATTCTTTTTGTTTTTTTATAAGACTCAAATATGTTAAATTCATCAAATATAATCACCTCTTTTAAGCACCACCACTTCCATTTGAATTCATTATTCAAACTTTTTATTAATTAAGATATTGCCCATATAAAGTGATTGCTAGAGGAACAAGTATTCAAATTTTAGATTTTATTTTTAAAAAAGAAAAATAGAATATGAAATGCATGTATGAAAAGAAAAAACTAAACAGAAAAAAATAAGAAAAAGAAAAGAAGAAAAAAAATTTTCTAACCACTAGAATATAGAATTTTTCTTACACTAATCTTATCAGTTACTTGTTCATTATCACTGTCTTCTTTATTCTTCATTATCCAAAGGCTCATAGTGTTACCAACACCAAACTTAATGACTTACACTAAACTTAGATTTTGACAGGATTTTAGCAATAAATGGTGTAAGTCATATAAAGAAGTATATGTGCATGAGAAAGAAAGGGATAAGATGAATGCAACTATCAGTGGAGGAACAAACAAAAATAAATAAATATTGATAAAAAAAAGAAAAAAAAAGGGAAAACATAGGTAGAAATCTTGAAAGAAAACATAAGAAAATAGAAGGAAGAAAAATGTGAAAACATATTTTTGAATTTTAAAAATTCCTATATGTCCCCCCTTTTTGTAGTTTTAAAAATCAAAAACAGAAAACATGAATTTAAAAACATAGTTTAAAATCATTTTGAAAAGGGTGCATGTGATGACTTTATTCAAGAAAATATTTTATTGAAACACAACATGAACCAAGAAAAAGAAATGTGAAAGAAGAATGCAAAAGAGCAAAAAGAAGAAGAATGCAAACATGGAACACTTAATTAGAACAGAAAAGATAAAGACTTTTTTCTTTTTCTTTCAATTAATTAAAAGAAATAACTCTAATAGAGAAAAAAAAGGAATAGATACTCACTGATTGGATTAAGCTTTCTTTGTGTTTGCACTACGAGTTTAGAATCTTCTTCTAATGAGATTTTGTACACGCACATGATGTGATTTATTCTTTTGGTGTTGTTTGCAAATGTTGAACAAGTGTTTGCTGGCTTCTTTTCTTTTTCCTCCTTAGATTGTTGTGGTGAATTAATTAGAGCCATTTTATTGGGCATTTCTTGGCTTAATAGATTAGCCAAATCGTTCCTTACAGTGTAAGAACCAAATATTTATTAACCGATTAATTAGAATAAGATAATAATTTAATTATCCAAAATAGGTTGAAAAAGTTTAGGAATCTTAATTTGAAAATTTAAAGGTGAGATTTGGATTTAGCGAATTTTTTTCGAGTGAAAAAATGTAATTTTTTGCGAAAAAACATAAAAATGCGTACTGATAATTTAACCGATAGTACCAATTTAAGTCTGTCCGGTATTGCAAGTGATAAAATAAAATTGCAGAAATACTTAGAAAAATATTTAGAATTGAAAATCATGCGTTAATTTTTAAAGCTTTTGGCCTAAAGTTGGGCTAAACGAACCAAAAATACTAAACGGTTGGCTCGGATCTAAGTTGGGCCCAAGTCCAACATATATATACTTTATTAATGAGCATTTCAGCTTATTTCATTCACCAAAGAGGAAGAGAGTGCAGCTAAGTTAGAAGAGAGAAGAGAAGAGAGGTTACTATTCATCATCTTCTTTAATCACTCATATCTTGAGCTATGGAACTCCGATTCGCATGCTGTTTATGGACACGTGAAACTCTCTCTAAGCTCTTCAATTTTATTCGAACAAAGTGGTAAGAAACTTTCAATTTCTTACCCAATTTTCTATCCTAACAGATTTTGAATTTTTGGGTTTAGTTATTAAGGCAATTTTGTGATTTTGGTTGTTTAGGTGTCATCTAACTTTAATTTTTATTGGATTTTGCCCCAAGTACCATTGGTTGAGGTGAGCCATTTCAAAAACCTTGTAGTTTAATGTATTTGTGAGCCCTAGTGTTCATTTTGGTAATTTGTATGGATATAGCTTGAATTCTTGTTGATTGGAGTTGAATTGAAGAATTGGTGCACTTGGAATTGAGAATTTTGGCTGGAACTTGTTGATTTTGGTGGCTAAGGTTGAAGGCTTGTGAGGAAGATATTATTTTGGTGATTTTGTGCTCGTGTGAAAATCGACCAAGGTATGGTTTCGGTTTCCTTTAGGTAATATGTAATGTTATGCAAAATATAGGCTAGTTGCCTTAAGAAAGGTTTGAATGACATGCATTAGTTGATTGAATATGTGTGATTTATGAGTAATTGAATAAAGTTTGGATATGATATGAGAATGAAATGTGATATACGATGATTGTGATGATGATTATTGGTGAAATTTAGGCCAGAGGCCGTGACCGAATAAGTGTGGAGGATTTGAATGATGAATTTTGATTTTGACGATGGTTGATGATAGTTATTGATTGTGATGATGATAAACGGGAATATGGGTTGGTAATCAATTTTGGTGAAATATTGTTAGATTATGAATTGTGAATTGAAATGATTTGGAATGAGTGATTAGGCTTAGATTGAATAGATTGATGAATTGGTAGGTTAAATTGTTAGGTGTTAAAGAAGGATTCAGATTGGTATAGTTTGGATTTTTGAAGTTGAAAGAGAGTTTTGGAAAATAGGATAATTGGGTAAATTTTGGTAAAAACTTTTTTTAATAAACTTCAATGGGCCATAACTTGGTTTTCGGATCCCCAAATTTTATAAAACTTATCTTAAATCAAAATTGGGTCTGTGGAATTTATAACATTCGAAGAATGGATGAAAAATAATTTTTAACAAAAAAGTTATGTGCATTTGAAGTTTAGGGTTAAAAACTGAATTATGCAGAAGTTGCAGAATTTTGAGGCCATGTGTATGCATGATGGGCATTACAGGAATGAAAGAGGCTTGTGCGAGTGTTGTGCGTATACCATGTGTATGCACAAAAGCAACGTCATGGGTACCCATGCATATGCACGACTTGCATTTTCGGAATCAAACATTTTTTATGCGCACATCATGTGCACACACAGAAAGGGACTCGCGCATATGCACGAGGCATGTGTGCGCACGAGTATCATGTTTTGCTGAAAATGTTTATTTTAACTATTTTTGCTTATCCATTCCATTTTTTACCTCTATAACCCCTGTTTAAGAATCTCTAACCAGTGTCTAAGCTTTGGGACGAGTGATAATGTACTAGGATAATTTAAAGAGACATTTTTTATGATTTTTAAAGACAGTGGCTTAAGTTTGAAAAGTACTGTGGATGGAATAACTAGAGTGAATTGGTGGATGTTGTATTGATAATGAATTGGGAAAAATGGAAGATTGAGGTTGTTGAAACTAATGAAATAAAAGTTAATAAACTTGCGATATATGAGAAGTGATCACTGAACTGGATACATATTCTGTTATGCTATGATTGGTAAGTCGCTATGAGCTTAGCAAGGATAGTGGTTAATCCCGCTTGTCGAGGTTGCGATGTCGGTGTAAGGACAGTGGTTAATCCCGCTTATGTTGAGATGTGAGGTCTGAGGCAGTGCTTCTCGCTCGCATCCTTTCTGGTTACAAGAGTGTGCTGATGAGCGGATAATTTATACGCTTTTTGGCATTGTTTTTAGGTAGTTTTTAGTATATTTTTTTCACTTTTTATTGTATTTTTATTAGTTTTTATTCAAAATTCATATTTCTGGACTTTAATATGAGTTTGTGTGTTTTTTCTGTGATTTCAAGTATTTTCTAGCTGAAATTGAGGGACCTGAGCAAAAATCTGATTCAGAGGCTGAAAAAGGACTGCAGCAACCTGGCGTTTAACTCCAAGAAAAGTCTCTACACATGGAAGCCTCAATACTCAGCCCAAGCACACACCAAGTGGACCCCGAAAGTGGATTTCTGCACTATCTATCTTAGTTTACCCATTTTCTGTAAACCTAGGTTATTAGTTTAGTATAAAAACTACTTTTAGAGATTTATTTTGTACCTTATGACATTTTACATCAGAACTTGTATTCTCTACGGCCTGAGTCTCTAAACTCCATGGTTGGGGGTGAGGAGCTCTGCTGTGTCTCGATGAATTAATGCAATTACTCCTACTTTCCATTCAATCACGCTTGTTTCTATTCTAAGATATTCATTCGCACTTCAACCGGATGAATGTGATGATCCATGACACTCATCATCATTCTCACCTATGAACACGTGCCTGACAACCACCTCCGTTCTATCTGCAATAGCTTGAGTGCATATCTCTTGGTTTTCTAATCTAAGATTAGAACCTTCGTGGTATAGGCTAGAATTATTGGCGACCATTCTTGAGATCTGGAAATTCTAAACCTTGTCTATGGTATTCCGAGTAGGATCTGGGATGGAATGACTGTGACGAGCTTCAAACTCGCAAGTGCTGGGCGTAGTGACAGACGCAAAAGGATCAATGGATCCTATTCCAACATGAGTGAGAACCAACAGATGATTAGCCATGCGGTGACAGCGCATTTGGACCATTTTCACTGAGAGGACGGATGGTAGCCATTGACAACAGTGATTCACCAACATACAGCTTGCCATGGAAGGAGCTTTGTGTGCGTGAAGAAGAAGACAGTAGGAAAGCAGAGATTCAGAAGACAGAGCATCTCCAAAACCTCAACCTGTTCTCCATTACTGCATAACAAGTATTTATTTCATGTTCTTTTACTTTTACAATTAAAACTAAAAATTATTACTGATATCCTAACTAAGAATTACAAGATAACCATAGCTTGCTTCAAGCCGACAATCTCTGTGGGATCGACCCTTACTCACGTAAGGTATTACTTGGACGACCCAGTGCACTTGCTGGTTAGTTGTGCGGAATTGCAAAAGTGTGATTGTGATTTCGTGCACCAAGTTTTTGGCGCCGTTACCAGGGATTGTTCGAGTTTCGACAACTGACGGTTTATTTTGTTGCTTAGATTAGGAAAAATTTTTCTTTTTGGTTTAGAGTCTTCTATTATTGTTTTTGGTTAAAATTCTTAAAATCCTTATTTTATTTTTCTTAATTATTTTCAAAAATTTTCAAAACCAATAACTTTATAATTTAGTCTTCTATTTGAGTCTAGTTTCATATTTTAAGTTTGGTGTCAATTACATATTCTTATTTTCCTCTCATTTTTTTTCGAATTATCAGTGCTCAGAATATAAAAATTTTTTAAGTTTGGTGTCTTTTGTTTTTCTGTTTTCTTAAAAATTTTTCAAAAGTTGCTCTTAGTGTTCATTTTGATATTCAAAGCTTCCTTGTTTGTTTTCCTTATTTTGATCTAAAAATTCTAAGTTTGGTGTCACTTTACTGTTTTTCTCTTTCTTCATTAAATTCAAAAATATCTTCTCTCTTTATTTTAATTGATTTTCGAATTCTGCCTTTAAAAAAATTTTTCAGATTTTTGTTTTAAAACTTCTTATTTTATCTTATCTTAGTTTTGGAATTTCAAAATTCAAATCTTTCAAAAATCATATCCAAGGTTTTTCAAATTTTCTTAATTAATCAATTATTTTAGTTTTCGAAACTTTTATTTTATTTTCTATTTATTTTATTTTATTTAATTCGGTTGCTTTTAATTAAATAAAATAAAAATATATTTTATTTGCAATTCACATCAATTTCCTCTTTTTTTTCGATCATGGACCAAAGTGGAAATGAAAAGTCCAGAAGGACTCTGGGGTCATATGCTAACCCCATTACTGCTGCATATGGGAGTAGCATCTGTATACCTCCCATCAGAGCAAGCAGTTTTGAGCTAAATCCTCATCTCATTATCATGGTGCAGTAAAATTGCCAGTATTCTGGTCTTCCATAGGAAGAACCTACTGAGTTTCTGCCACAATTTTTACAAATTGCTGACACAGTACGTGATAAAGAAGTGGATCAGGATGTCTACAGATTACTACTGTTTCCATTTGCTGTAAAAGATCAAGCTAAAAGGTGGTTAAATAACCAACCCACAGCAAGCATAAAAGCATGGAAATA